>NC_058519.1:1893395-2208961 GCF_904849725.1 Hordeum vulgare subsp. vulgare | reverse complement strand
CACATGATTGTCATACTCAAATCAATACTCAAGTATAGAACCGAGTCCGGTGATCGTGGGGCTATTTTGAAGTACTGAAATTGGTTTTGAAATATTCACGTGGATAGTCGCAATACTGAATTTTAGTCCCAAAGTAGTGATAGAGAACCGAGTCGGGTGATCGTGCTATTGTTTTTGAGTACAGAAATCAACATTGAAATATTAACGTGGATGGTCACTATACTTATTCTTAGTATCGAAACTATTAATCTAGAACTGAGTCGGGTGATGGTGGTGTTTTGTTTCAGTATTGAAATCAGTGTTGAAATATTAATGTTGATAATCACAATAATAATTTTAGTACAAAAACTTCTGATACAGAACTCAGTTAGCTGATCGTGGTATGCTTTTTGAGTAGTAAAATCAGTATTGAAATATTAACATGGATAGTCACTATAATAAAATTTAATTCTGAATCCATTGATATAGCATAGAGTTGGGTGATCATGGTGTTGTTTTTCAGTACTGAAATCAGTATTGAAAAATAACATGGATACTCAAAATACTAGATTTTAGTATCAAAATTACTAATATAGAACTGAGTGAGGTGATTTTCGTACTCAAATAAATACTGAACTATAGAACTGAGACCGGTTATCATGGGGATATTTTTCACTACTGAAATCAGTATTGAAATATTAATGTGAAAAATGGCAATACCAAATTTGATATCGAATTAGTGAATTTTAGTACCGAAATTAGTGATATAGAACTGATTGAGGTGATCATCGTAGTGAAATCAGTACTCAAGTATAGAACTAAGTTAGATGATTATGGGATTGTTTTTTAGTACTGGAATTAGTTTTAAAATATTTAGGTGGATAATAGCAATACTGGATTTTAGTACGGAAACTAGAGATCTAGAACTGAGTCTGGTGTTCGTGGTGCTATTTTGAAGTACTAAAATCAGTATTGAAATATTAACGTGGATAATCGCAATACTGAATTTTAGTACCAAAAGTAGTGATATATAACTGAGTCGGGTATTCATGGTGTTATTTTTTGAGTACTGAAATTAGTATTGATATATTAATGTGGATGGTCATTATATTCATTTTTAGTATCGAAACAACTAATGTAGAACTGACTCGGTTGATGGTGGTGTTTTGTTTCAATACGAAATTAGTGTTGAAATATTAACGTTCATAATCACAATACATAATTTTAGTACAAAAATATGTGATATAGAACTCAGTCAGGTGATTGTGGTATTGTTTTTTGTGTACTAAAATTAGTATTGAAATATTAACATGGATAGTCACTATACTAAATTTTAATTCCGAAAGTACTAATATAGCACTAAGTTGGGTGATCATGGTGTTATTTTTCAGTAATGAAATTAGTATCAAAATATTATCGTGGATACGCACCATACTAGATTTTAGTACCAAAATTACTGATATAGAACTCCATTAGGTGATTGTCGTACTCAAATCAACACCGAAGTATAGAACCGAGTCCAGTGATCGTGGTCTATTTTGAAGTACTTTAATTAGTATTGAAATATTAATGTGGATAATCGCAATACAGAATTTTAGTACCAAAAGTAGTGATATAGAACCAAGTCGGGTGATCGTGGTGTTTTTTTTGAGTACATAAATGAGTATTGAAATATTAACGTGGATGGTCACCATACTTATTCTTAGTATCGAAACTAGTAATATAAAACTGAGTCGGGTGATGGTGGTGTTTGTTTGAATACTGAAATCAGTGTTGAAATATTAACGTTGATAATCATAATACATAATTTTAGTACAACAAGTTGTGATATAGAATTGATTCGGGTGATCGTGGTATTGTTTTTTGAGTAGTAAAATCAGTATTGAAATATTAACATGGATAGTCACTATACTAAAATTTAATTCCAAAACTATTGATATAGCACTGAGTTGGGTGATCATGGTGTTGTTTTCCAGTACTGAAATCATTATCAAAATATTAACGTGGATACTCATAGTACTAGATTTTAGAACCAGAATTGCTGATATAGAACTGCGTCCATTTGATTGTCGTACTCAAATCAATATTGAAGTATAGAACTGAGTCCGTTGTTCGTGGGGCTATTTTGATGTACTGAAATCAGTATTGAAATATTAATGTGGATAATCGCAATACTGAATTCTAGTACCAAAAGTCGTGATATAGAACTGAATCGGGTGATCGTGGTGTTGTTTTTGAGTACCGAAATCAGAATTGAAATATTAACGTAGATGGTCACTATACTTATTCTTTGTATCGAAACTACTAATATAGAACTTAGTGGGGTGATGGTGGTGTTTTGTGTTAGTACTGAAATCAATGTTGAAATATTATCGTTTATAATCACAATATAGAATTTTAGTACAAAAAATTGTGATATAGAGCTGAGTCGGGTGATCGTGGTATTGTTTTTTGAGTACTTAAATCAGTATTGAAATATTAACACGAATAGTCACTATACTAAATTTTAACTCCGAAACTATTGATATAGCACTGAGTTGGGTGATCATGGTGTTGTTTTCAGTACTGAAATCAGTATCAAAATATATTAACGTGGATACTCACAATACTAGATTGTAGTACCAAATTTACTTATATAGAATTGTGTTAGGTGATTGTCGTACTCAAATAAATACCGAAGTATAGAACTAAGTCCGGTGATCGTGGGGCTATTTTGAAGTATTGAAATCATTATTGAAATATTAACGTGGATAATCCCAATACTGAATTTTAGTACGAAAGGTAGTGATATAGAACTGAGTCGGGTGATCCTGGTGTTGTTTTTGAGTATAGAATTCTGTATTGAAATATTAACGTGGATGATCACTATACTTATTCTTTGTATCGAAACTACTAGTATAGAACTAAGTTGGGTGATGGTGGTGTTTTGTTTCAGTACTGCAATGCGTGTTAAAATATCAACGTTGATAATCACAATACATAATTTTAGTACAAAAAGTTGTGATATAGAACTAAGTCGGGTGATCGTGGTATTGTTTTCTGAGTAGTAATACCAGTATTGAAATATTAGCATGTTGATAGTCACTATACAAAAATTTAAGTCCGAAACTAATGATATGTTACTGAGTTGGTGATCATGGTGTTGTTTTTCAGTAATAAAGTCAGTATCAAAATATTTACGTGGATACTCAAAATAATAGATGTTGGTACCGAAATTGCTGATATAGAACGGCGTCACGTGATTGTCGTACTGAAATCAATACTGTAGTATAGAAGTGAGTCCGGTGATCGTGGGGCTATTTTGAAGTACTAAAATCGTTATTCAAATATTAACGTGGATGATCGCAATACTGAATTTTGTAATGAATTAGTGAATTTTAGTATTGAAATTAGTGATATAGAACTGAGTGAGGTGATCATGGTGTTGTTTTATAGTATAGAAATCAGTACTGAAGTATAAAATTAGTGAGCTGATCGTGGGGCTGTTTTTCAGTATAGAAATCAGTTTTGAAATATTTAGGTGGATAATAGCAATACTGGATTTTGATATGGAAACTAATGATATAGAACTAAGTTGGGTGATCATGGTGCTATTTTGAAGTACCGAAATCAGTATTGAAATATTAACATGGATAATCGCAATACTAAATTTTTGTACCAAAAGTATTGATACATAACTGAGTCGGGTGATCGTGGTGTTGTTTTTGAGCACTGAAATCTGTATTGATGTATTAACGTGGATTGTCACTATACTTACTTTTAGTTTCAAAAGTACCAATGTAGATCTGAGTAGGTTCATGGTGGTGTTTTGTTTTAGTATTGAAAGCAGTGTTGAAGTATTTACATTGATAATCACAATACATATTTTTACTACAAAAAGTTGTGATATAGAACTGAGTCAGGTGATCGTGGTATTGTTTTTGGAGTACTAAAATCACTATTGAAATGTTAACATGGATAGTAACTATATTAAATTTCAATTCCAAAACTATTGATACAACATTGAGTTGGGTGATCATGGTATTGTTTTTCAGTACTGAAATCAGTATCGAAATATTAACATGCATACTCACAATACTATATTTTGTACCAAAATTACTGATATAGAACTGTGTCAAATGGTTGTCATACTCAAATCAATACTGCAGTATAGAACCGGGTCCGGTGATTGTAGGGCTATTTTGAAGTGCTGAAATTTGTTTTGAAATATTAATGTGGATAGTCGCAATACTTAATTTTAGTCCCAAAGGTGATCGTGGTGTTGTTTTTGAGTACGGAAATTAGCATTGAAATATTAACGTGGATGGTCACTATACTTAATCTTAGTATCGAAACTACTAATATAGAACTGAGTGAGGTGATGGTGGTGTTTTGTTTCTGTATTGAAATCAGTGTTGAAATATTAACGTTGGCAATCACAATAATAATTTTAGTACAAAAAGTTGTGATACAAAACTGAGTTAGGTGGTCGTGGCATGTTTTTTGAGTAGTAAAATCAGTATTGAAATATTAACATGGATAGTCACTATACTAAAATTTAATTCTGAAACTATTGATATAGCACTGTGTTGGGTGATCATGGTGTTGTTTTTCAGTACTGAAATCAGTATCGAAATATTAACGTGGATACTCACAATACTAGATTTTAGTACTAAAATTGCTGATATAGAACTGCGTCATTTGATTGACTACTCAAAAACAATACTAGATTTTAGTACTAAAATTGTTGATATTGCACTAAGTCTGGTGAATGTGGGGTATTTTGAAGTACTGAAATCAGTATTGAAATATTAACGTGGTTAATCGCAATACTGAATTTTAGTACCAAAAGTAGTGATATAGCACTAAATCTGGTGATCATGGTGTTGTTATTGAGTACAGAAATTAGTATTGAAATATTAACGTGGATGGTCACTATACTTAGTCTTAGTATCAAACTACTAATATAGAACTTAGAGGGGTGATGGTGGTGTTTTGTTTTAGTACTGATATCAATGTTGAAATATTATCGTTCATAATTTCAATACAGAATTTTAGTACAAAAAGTTGTGATATAGAGCTGAGTCGGGTGATCGTGGTATTTTTTTTTGAGTACTAATATTAGTATTGAAATATTAACATGGATAGTCACTATACTAAATTTTAACTCCGAAACTATTGATATAGCATTGAGTTGGGTGGTCATTGTGTTGTTTTTAGTACACAAATCAGTATCAAAATATTAGCGTGGATACTCACAATACTAGATTTTAGTACCAAAATTACTAATATAGAACTGCGTTGGGTGATTGTCGTACTCAAATAAATACCGAAGTATAGAACTTAGCCCGATGATCGTGGGCCTATTTAGAAGTACTGAAATCAGTATTGAAATATTAACGTGGATAATCGCAATACTGAATTTTAGTACCAAAAGTAGTGATACAGAACTGAGTCGGGTGATCCTGGTGTTGTTTTTGAGTATAGAAATAAGTATTGAAATATTAACGTGGATGGTCACTATACTTGTTCTTAGTATCAAAACTACTAGTATAGAACTGAGTTGGGTGATGGTGGTGTTTTGTTTCAGTTCTGAAATGGGTGTTAAAATATTAACGTTGATTATCATAATACATAATTTTAGTACAAAAAGTTGTGATATACTAGAACTTAGTCGGATGATCGTGGTATTGTTTTTTGAGTAGTAAAATCAGTATTGAAACATTAACATGGGGATAGTCACCATACTAAAATTTAATTCTGAAACTAATGATATAGCACTGAGTTGGGTGATCATGGTGTTGTTTTTGAGTACTAAATGAGTATCGAAATATTTACGTGGATACTCACAATACTAGATGTTGGTACCAAAATTGCTGATATATAATTGCGTCACGTGATTGTCGTACTCAAATCAATACTGAAGTATAGAACTGAGTCCGGTGATCATGGGACTATTTTGAAGTACTAAAATCATTATTCAAATTTTAACGTGGATAATCGCAATACTGAATTTTTGTAACGAATTAGTGAATTTGAGTACCAAAATTAGTGATATAGAACTGAGTGAGGTGATCATGGTGTTGTTTTTGAGTATAGAAATCAGTACTGAAGTATAGAAATTAGTGAGGTGATCGTGGGGCTGTTTTTCTATTACTGAAATCAGTTTTGAAAAATTTAGGTGGATAATAGCAATACTCGATTTTAAAACAGAAACTAATGATATAGAACTAAGTTGGGTGATCATGGTGCTATTTTGAAGTACCGAAGTGAGTATTGAAATATTAACGTAGATAATCGCAATACTGAATTTTAGTACAAAAAGTAGTGATATAGAACTGTGTTGGGTGATCTGGTGTTGTTTTTTAGTACTGAAATCAGTATTGATATATTAACTTGGATGGTCGGTATATTTGGTTTTATTATCGAAACTACTAATGTAGAACAGAGTCGGTTCATGGTGGTGCTTTGTTTCAGTACTGAAATCAGTGTTGAAATATAAACGTTGATAATCACAACACAGATTTTTAGTACAAAAAGTTGTGATATAGAACCGAGTGAGGTGAACGTGGTATATTCTTGTGTGTACTAAAATCGGTATTGAAATATTAACATGGATAGTCACTATACTAAATTTGAATTCCGAAACTATTGATATAGAACTGCGTCACGTGATTGTCGTACTCAAACCAATACTGAAGTATAGAACTGTGTCCAATGATCGTGGGGCTATTTTTCAGTACTGAAATCAGTATTGAAATATTAACTTAAAAAATCGCAATACCAATTTTTTGTATCGAATTAGTGAATTTTAGAACCGAAATTAGCGATATAGAACTGAGTGAGGTGATCGTCATATTGAAATCAGTATTGAAATATTAACATTGGTAATCACAATACGAAATTTTAGTACAAAAAGTTGTGATATAGAACTGAGCGTGGTGATCGTGGTATTGTTTTTGAGTAGTAAAATCAGTATTGAAATATTAACATGGTTAGTCACAATACTAAATTTTAATTCCGAAACTATTGATATTGCACTGAGTTGGGTGCTCATGGTGTTATTTTTCAGTACTGAAATGAGTATCGAAATATTAACATGGATACTTAGAATACGAGATTTTAGTATTGAAATTACTGACATAGAACCGAGTGAGGTGATTGTCATACTCAAATGAATACTGAAGTATAGAACTGAGACCGTTAATCGTGGGGCTATTTTTCAGTACTGAAATCAGTATTGAAATATTAAAATGAACAATTGCAATTCTAAATGTTAGTACAAAAATAGTGAATTTTAGTACCAAAACTAGTGATATATGTCGGGACCCCGATCCTAAGCCATAGGAATCCAGCCTGTAACACATCGCATCCCTTTGTGGTCTCACGCACGGTTAACTCCACGGCTGCAGCCTTACCTTAGCCGGGACCGTTTGCGTCTTTTGACTCACGTATGCGATAGTGTCGCTAGCAATCCAATGTCAAAGAATTCGGATCGACATGTCTAGTCATAAACCAAAGTGGCATTACCGCACAAGGACGGGCATACATGACCCAACAAAGCAGGTGTCGGTCATCAGCGAATGTAGACGAGTCGTAGCAAGCTACAGGGACTCCATTACATCGCGTGACATTTCCCCAAAGGGGACAGACACAGCAGCTAAGAAGGACACATGCCGGTCAACCAATGTGTCCGGAGCAGTAGCGGACTACCAAGGCTCATTGGATCACAAAGGGGCATTTCCTCGTTAGGAGTGCTACTAAAGTTCAGGACTAGGTAATCAAACCCCATACATATCAAGTACGACACACGTACGCATGGCATACCGATATGTATAGATACATCGATGGCATCACAACATAACCATAAACATACAAGCCTTATTTAAGAGGCTCGGAAGAGCCACACACATAATATTACACATTAAAGGTCTCACGACGCATAATAGCAGTCATTCAATTACAAGCCAGCGGAAGAGTTTAAACTGTCTGAGTACAGACAGGACAACTAGAAGGCACATGGCCTGACTATACTACAGACCAACGTAGGGCCAGATCGTAGCTGGGACACCAGCTACTCGTCGTCGTCGATGTCTACGAAGAACCCTCCATTAGGGTCATTAGCAACCTCTGCAACATTTATTAAGCAAACATGAGTACGAAGGTACTCAGCAAGACTTTAGGATAACTAACTACTCATGCAAGGTATCAAAAGGGTATTGTGGGGTTTCATGCGGAAAGCCAGCATTTGACTCGTGGCTAGACAACTTGCATTTTTAAATAATTTTGACAACTTGATTTCTCGCACACGAGTCCACTAACACCACAACAATACACTATCGTGGAATCATTCCGTCTCCATACGGAAATGCCGTCCACGACACTCACGCTTATCTTGGCAATTTTATGAGTAGCCATTGAATTTATCTATGAACAACATATGTCTCCAAGTAGTCCATATCCGTGGACGCGGCTATTCGAATAGATCATAACCCTGCAGGGGTGTACTTTGTCACACACGCTCTCGCCACTTATCGCCATGTGCACGTCATGCACCTCGGCAACCTTCAAGCGGAAGCCCAGCGAGAGAGTCGGCCACGACCGTTAACCACACTAGTACCTAGTCCAGGTTTATCGCCTATCTGAGAGTAACCCGTATGGAAGTCCGGCCGGGGTTTCCGCCACGGCCTCAAACGATGTGCGCAGGGTTCCCAAGCCCACCATCCGGGTGCCACTTGGTACACCGTGCCACTGCCTACCGCATCACGGCCCACCTCTCAGGTCAGCACCATGCACGACCTCCAGCATTACTATAAACACCAGAAACTACTTGCAACTCTTGGACCGAGTACTACGCGGTTAATAGGCCGAGCGGGGTCATATTTCAGGGCCCAGCATGTGGTAGTATCTAGTCTTGGATTACATACACGGAACTCAGTTCCTAAGGACGGTTCCAATGAAACAACCCGCCATGTACTCCTACACAACCTTTCACCGGTACCTTTACCAAATCAGGTTCAACACACAACCTTTACTTATCGAACACATTCTCACAATTCTGTTCATCTCCCAGATGATAGACCATACACAACTCTAAGCATAGCATGCATAGCAGGATAAGGCACATCATAGCTCAGGCAACTACCAGGTATGCTAGGTTGCAAGGTTCGGCTATTTACTGTGACAAGGTTAGGTCATGCAAAGGAAGTGGGTTCAACTAACGTGGCAAAAGCAGTTGTAGCATTTGATCCTAATGCAATAATAAGTGCAGGAGCAAGAACATGGGAATTATCGGGATGATCAAAAGGGTTGCTTGCCTTGTTGCTCAGAGGACAGACGATATCCGTCAGACGGATATTCGATGGAATCCGGGGGTGCGGAGCCTACCGAAATGAATGGCAACATTCAATAACAATCATATGCAATCAAAATGATGCATGAGCATGGCATGAGAATGCAAGGTGATATTATAATCAACATGTGTTAGGTTTGAAGTTGATTCGAATCACATTCAAAATCAATTCAAACGAGGTATTCTCGAATACCGATTTAATTGATTCGACCTGATGCTCAGATCAACTTGATGTTAACATGCATGAGATGTCATGTTAAGATACTGATTTGTAATTAGGACAGTGTGTGATCATGGCATTCATAATGAAATTTGAGTATTTTCCAAATTCCATTTAAAAAGTAATTATAAGAATTGAATTATTCCTTATTCTACATGTTAGGGTCCTGTAACTTTTTCAAACATGGTTGAAAATAGCATATTCAGAATCCTTAAATTTTTCTGATGCTTTTTCATATATAAATTATTTTCATTGGAGTTACAGATTAATTTCTATGATTTTTACAAGTTTTAGCAATTTCCTGGAATTATTTTTATACTGGAAAATACTTTTATTGCATCAGCATGACATCAGCAGGTCCATCTAGCCGTTGAAAGTCAAACCTGACCAGTGGGACCCACTGGTCAGTCTCTCTGGTCAATTTTAGATTAAGTTTAAACTTAATTAACTGATTAACCTTGCTGGACCCACATGTCAGTGACTGATTAACTTATTTGATTTATTTTTATTAGTTTTAAACTTGCCAGAGGCTGGCCCCACCAGTCAGTGGCTCAGGCCAGCCGAGATCCACCGGCGGCGAGGTCGTCCTCGCCGGCGGGGAGCCTCCGGCGACCACCAGCACGGCGGAGGGGCTCGGAAACGGCGCACAGGGGGCCAAATGCTGCGCGGAGAGTACCAGAAGAACGACACACCTCCCGCAGCTCCATTTCTGCACTTAGATGGGGCTGAACTGGCCGGAGATGACTCCGGCGACGAGCTTGGCGACGGCCAAGGCTCGGGCGTCATCGGGGTCTTTGATTCAGAGGGAACTACGCTCGGTTCTTAGCTCCTATAACATCTACGCGTCGACCTGAAGCTGTTGGTGCCCTCGGAAGGACGAGCTGATCACCGGAGGGCTACCGGCGACGAGCTGCAGCGGCGGTCCTCGTCGGGCTCCGGTGAAACTAGAGCTAGAGGAGGGGATCGACGGGGAAATCTTAGGGGAAATGACCGCATGCTCATGGGGAGTGCAGCGCAGGGCTTAGACGGCTCGGGGAAGGCCTGGGGGCGACGACTCGGGTAGAGCTCGTCGGCGGCCGAAGGTTGAAGACGACGGTGCCGCGGGCGTTGCAGGGCTCGGGGTGGCTTCGGCTTCTGCAGGGAGGACCAGACCGACGAGGCGGAGCTAACGGCGTGCTCTGAGAAGAGATCCTATGGCTAGGGGCACGGGCAGCTCGAGCTTTGCTCGGCTCCAATGTCGGCAGAAGGGGGAGGAGAGATCCGGGAGGAGGGAGAGAGCCGACGCTGGGAATGGATAGAGGAGGCCTCGGGGAGCTTATCCCCGGCCTTGCCAGCGTGAGGCGGCGGCCAGGCAGGCGCACAGGTGCGTGGCCGCGCCGGAGAAGGCGGCGGCCACCTCCTGCTCCTACTGGCGCGAGGGAGGGGACGACTCAGGGAGATGGGCCGGGCCAGGCTAGGCGACAGGTAAGAGTTTCCCATTTTTTTTCTATTTTTGTTTGTGTTTTAGCTATTTCAATATTTTGCTATTTATTTCAGCTCCAAAACAAAATGTAAAAACTATGTTAAGCACCCTAGAATATTTGTTGGAATAATCCCAACCATTTCCAAAGTTTTCAACATTTTTGAAAATTTAAAGTTTCTGTTTTCAAATTTAAAACTTGAAACCAGTAGCTTTTTGCATTTATTTAAAATGCTTAAAGTGGCAAGAAAATAGTTTTCTCCAATGCTCATTTACTTTCATGATTTACCAGAAAGTTTGAACATTTCTTAAGGCCATTTTGGGTTCATTGATTTCAACTAGTTTGAGATTTCCTTTATTTAAAGTGGTGGCTAGGGTTTTGAGTTTTTCCTTTGCCACTTTCTTGTTCTTGTTGAACTTCTTAGATGCAAATGCAAAGAAGAGAAGAGCACAAGACTAACTTGCTTAAGGGGTCAGGGATGTGACAATATAGAACTGAATGAGGTCATCATCATACTAAAATCAATACTGAAGTATAGAATTGAGTGAGTTGATCGTGGGGCTATTTTTCAGTACCGAAATCAGTTTTGAAATATTTAGGCGGATAATAGCAATACTTGATTGTTATACGAAAACAAGTGATATAGAACCCAGTTGGGTGATCGTGGTGCTATTTTCAAGTACTGAAATCAGTATTGAAATATTAACATGGATAATCGCAATACTAAATTTTAGTACAAAAAGTAGTGATACAAAACTGAGTCGGGTGATCACCATATTGTTTTTGAGTACTGAAATCAGTATTGATATATTAACATGGATTATCACTATACTTATTTTTAGTTTCGAAACTACTAATGTAGAACTGAGTAGGTTCATGGTGGTGTTTTGTTTTAGTATTGAAATCAGTGTTGAAGTATGACGTTGATAATCCCAATACATATTTTTACTACAAAAAGTTATGATATAGAACTGAGTCGGGTGATCGCGGTATTGTTTTTGGAGTAATAAAATCACTATTGAAATGTTAACATGGATAGTGACTATATTCAATTTTAATTCCAAAACTATTGATATAGCACTGAGTTGGGTGATCATGGTACTGCTTTCAGTACTGAAATCAGTATCGAAATATTAACATGCATACTCACAATACTATATTTTGTACCAAAATTACTGATATAGAACTGCGTCAAATGATTGTCATACTCAAATCAATACTGAAGTATAGAACCGAGTCCGGTGATCTTAGGGCTAGTTTGAAGTACTGAAATCGGTTTTGAAATATTAACGTGGATAGTCGCAATACTGAATTTTAGTCCCAAAGTTAGTGATAGAGTACTGAGTCCGGTGATCATGGTGTTGTTTTTGAGTACAGAAATCGGAATTGAAATATTAACGTGGATGGTCACTATACTCATTCTTAGTATCAAAACTACTAATATAGAACTGAGTCGGGTGATTGTGGTGTTTTATTTCAGTATTGAAATTAGTGTTGAAATATTAGCGTTATTAATCACAATAATAAATTTAGTACAAAAAGTTGTGATACAGAAGTGAGTTAGGTGATCGTGGTATGTTTTTGGAGTAGTAAAATTAGTATTGAAATATTAACATGGATAGTCACTATACTAATATTTAATTCTGAAACCGTTGATATAGCACAAAGTTGCGTGATCATGGTGTTGTTTTTCAGTACTCAAATCAGTATTGAAATATTAACATGCATACTCAAAATACTAGATTTCAGTACCAAAATTACTGATATAGAACTGAGTGAGGTGATTGTCGTACTCAAATCAATACTGAACTATAGAACTGATACCGGTTATCGTGGGGCTATTTTTCAGTACTGAAATCAGTATTGAAATATTAATGTGAACAATCACAATACCAAATTTTTGTATCGAATTAGTGAATTTTAGTACCAAAATTAGTGATATAGAACTGAGTGAGGTGATCGTCATACTGAAATCAGTACTAGAGTATAGAACTAAGTTAAGTGATCGTGGGGTTGTTTTTCAGTACTGGAATTAGTTTTGAAATATTTAGGTGGATAATAGCAATACTGGATTTTAATACGGAAATTAGTGATCTAGAACTTAGTTGGGTGATCGTGGTGCTATTTTGAAGTACTGAAATCAGTATTGAAATATTAACGTGGATAATAGCAATACTGAATTTTAGTACCAAAAGTAGTGATATATAACTGAGTCAGGTGTTCGTGGTGTTGTTTTTGAGTACTGAAATCAGTATTGATATATTAATGTGAATGGTCATTATACTTATTTTTAGTATCGAAACAACTAATGTAGAACTCTCTCGGTTGATGGTAGTGTTCTATTTCAGTATTGAAATTAGTGTTGAAATATTAACGTTCATAATCACAATACAAAATTTTAGTACAAAAGATGTGATATAGAACTCAGTGAGGTGATTGTGGTATTGTTTTTTGTGTACTAAAATTAGGATTGAAATTTTAACATGGATAGTCACTACATTAAATTTTAATTCCGAAAGTATTGATATAGCATTAAGTTGGGTGATCATGGTGTTGTTTTCCAATACTGAAATCAGTATCAAAATATTATCGTGGATACGCACCATACTAGATTTTACTATCAAAATAACTGATATATAACTATGTCACGTGATTGTCGTACTCAAATTAATACCGAAGTATACAACCGAGTCCGGTAATCATGGGGCTATTTTGAAGTACTTTAATCGGTACTTCATATCTGCTATTTATACCGAAGTATTAGTTTCACATACGAGCTCTGAATCGAGAAAACCCAAGCTTGTTGGAAATCTTAAGACCATGCAGATATGAAAATGCCAATGATATAGAGATGTGAGACCTCTATGAATGAAGAACTAGCAAAAACTCCAACATCAAAAACATCATAGTAGATGCATATGGACTCCATTTTCGATGAACTCGAGCTTGTCATGAATATGACCATAAGCTCTAAAACTCACAAAGAGAAACACCAAACAAGAACCAAGAAGTATGATGCAAGGATGCAAATGGTTTGAGCTCTCAACGAACGATACGATCGAGCTACTCACTTGAGAGCCCCCCTTGACAGTACGACAATCTATCCTAAAACAGAAAAACTATCAAGGGCAAACCTATACCTTGCACCTCGTCCTCTTGAGCTAGGTGACGATGATCTTGGCTTCCTCAAGATGGACCACCTTCTTGATTGCGTTGGCATGATGAAGACTAGTTGATTGCTCCCCCATACACAACATGGGTGAGCCTGTCTTCAGCATATCTTCACAAGTCCATTGCCACCAAAATGGACGGCAAGCTTCAAGCATGATATCTTCATGCTAATCCACCTGAACTTGCACACCGCAATCTTGATGACGATCACCACTTGACGTCATCCTTCATGGGTTGTATGAGATATTCCTCTAGATGCAAGCCCATGGAAACACACCTAACCCCACATAGAACTCTCACGAAGACCATGGGTTAGTACACAAACACGTAATTGACAATGCTTACCATACCATGGGATCACTTGATCCCCTCTCAGTACATCTTGTACGCTTTGTGTGTTGATCATCTTGATTTACTCTTTGTCTAACGATCTTGATCAACCTTATGTCTCTATGACCATTATTTGGATAATACCTTGAATACCATCTTGGTCATCATATAAACTCCTTGAACCCAACAAATGGACTTCAAGAAGTGCCTATGGACAAATCCAATAAATATAACTTAAGGCGACCATTAGTCCATAGGAATTGTCATCAATTACCAAAACCACATATGGAGAAATATGCTCTAACAATTGTCATACTCAAATATATACCGAAGTATAGAACTAAGTCCGGTGATCGTGGGGCTATTTTGAAGTATTGAAATCAGAATTGAAATATTAACATGGATAATCGCAATACTGAATTTTAGTACCAAAAGTAGTGATATAGAACTAAGTCAGGTGATCCTGGTGTTGTTTTTGAGTATAGAAATCAGTATTGAAATATTAACGTGGATGGTCACTATACTTATTCTTAGTATCGAAACTACTAGTATAGAACTGAGTTGGGTGATGGTGGTGTTTATTTTAGTACTAAATGAGTGTTAAAATATTAAATTTGATAATCACAATACATAATTTTAGTACAAAAAGTTGTGATACAGAACTGAGTCGGGTGATCATGGTATTGTTTTTTGAGTAGTAAAATCAGTATTGAAATATTAACATGGGGATAGTCACTATACTAAAATTTTATTTCGAATCTAATGATATAGCACTGAGTTGGGTGATCATGGTGTTGTTTTTCAGTACTAAAATGAGTATCGAAATATTTACGTGGATACTCACAATACTAGATGTTGGTACCAAAATTGCTCATATAGAACTTCGTCAGGTGATTGTCATACTCAAATCAATATTGAAGTATAGAACTGAGTACGGTGATCATGGGGCTATTTTGAAGTACTAAAATCATTATTCAAATATTCACGTGGATAATCGCAATACTGAATTTTTGTAACGAATTAGTGAATTTTAGTACCAAAATTAGTGATATAGAACTGAGTGTGGTGATCATGGTGTTGTTTTTGAGTATAGAAAACGGTACTGAAGTATAGAAATTAGTGAGGTGATCGTGGGGCTGTTTTTTAGTAGTGAAGTCAGTTTTGAAATATTTAGGTGGATAATAGCAATACTGAATTTTAATACGGAAACTAATGATATAGAACTAAGTTGGGTGATCGTGGTGCTATTTTGAAGTAGTCAAATACTAACGTGGATAATCGCAATACTAAATTTTAGTACCAAAGGTAGTGATATAGAACTGAGTCGGGTGATCTGGTATTGTTTTTGAGTACTGAAATCAGTATTGATATATTAAATTGGATGGTCGGTATACTTATTTTTAGTATCGAAACTAGTAATGTAGAACTGAGTCGGTTCATGGTGGTGCTTTGTTTTAGTACTGAAATCAGTGTTGAAATATTAACGTTGATAATCACAGCACAGATTTTAGTACAAAAAGTTGTGATATAGAACCGAGTCAGGTGAACGTGGTATATTCTTTTGTGTACTAAAACCAGTATTGAAATATTAACATGGATAGTCACTGTACTAAATTTGAATTTCGAAACTATTGATATAGCAGTGAGTTTGGTGATCATGGTGTTGTTTTTCAATAGTGAAATCGGTATCGAAATATTAACATGGATACTCACAACACTAGATTTTAGTACCAAAATTACTCATATAGAATTGCGTCACGTGATTGTCGTACTCAAATTAATACTGGAGTATAGAGCTGTGTCCAATAATCGTGGGGCTATTTTTCAGTACTGAAATCAGTATTGAAGTATTAACTTAAACAATCGCAATACCAATTTATTGTACCGAATTAGTGAATTTTAGAACCGAAATTAGCGATATAGAACTCAGTGAGGTGATCGTCGTACTGAAATCTGTATTGAAATATTAACATTGGTAATCACAATACGAAATTTTAGTACAAAAGTTGTGATATAGAACTGAGTCGGGTGATCGTGGTATTGTTTTCTGAGTAGTAAAATCAGTACGGAAATATTAACATGGATAGTCACTATACTAAACTTTAATGCCGAAACTTTTGATATAACACTGAGTTGGATGTTGATGGTGTTATTTTTCAGTATTGAAATGAGTATCGAAATATTAACATGGATACTCAGAATACTAGATTTTAGTACCGAAATTACTGATATAGAACCAAGTGAGGTGATTGTCGTACTCAGATGAATACTGAAGTATAGAACTGAGACCGTTAATCGTGGGGCTTTTTTTCAGTAGTGAAATCAGTATTGAAATATTAATATGAACAACTGCAATACTAAATTTTAGTACCAAAATAGTGAATTTTAGTACCAAAACTAGTGATATAGAAATGCATGAGCTCATCATCATACTGAAATCAGTACTGAAGTATAGAATTGAGTGAGGTGATCGTGGGGCTATTTTTCAGTACTGAAATCAATTTTGAAATATTTAGGTGGATAATAGAAATACTGGATTTTTATATGGAAACTAGTGATATAGAACTGAGTCGGGTGATCGTGGTGCTATTTTCAAGTACTGAAATCAGTATTGAAATATTAACATGGATAATCGCAATACTGAATTTTAGTACCAAAAGTAGTGATACAGAACTGAGTCGGGTGATCGCGATGTTGTTTTTGAGTACTGAAATCAGTATTGATATATTAACGTGGATTGTCACTATAATTATTTTTAGTTTGGAAACTACTAATGTAGAACTGAGTAGGTTCGTTGTGGTGTTTTGTTTTAGTATTGAAATCAGTGTTGAAGTATTAATGTTGATAATCGCAATACAGATTTTTACTACAAAAAGTTGTGATATAGAACTGAGTCGGGTGGTCGTGGTATTGTTTTTGGAGTACTAAAATCACTATTGAAATGTTAACATGGATAGTCACTATATTAAATTTTAATTTCTAAACTATTGATATAGTACTGAGTTGGGTGATCATGGTATTCTTTTTCAGTACTGAAATCAGTATCGAAATATTAACATGCATACTCACAATACTATATTTTGTACCAAAATTACTGATATAGAACTGCGTCACATGATTGTCATACTCAAATCAATACTCAAGTATAGAACCGAGTCCGATGAACGTGGGGCTATTTTGAAGTACTGAAATCGGTTTTGAAATATTAACGTGGATAGTCGCAATACTGAATTTTAGTCCCAGAGGTAGTGATAGAGAACCGAGTCGGGTGATCGTGGTGTTGTTTTTTAGTACAGAAATCAACATTGAAATATTAACGTGGATGGTCACTATACCTATTCTTAGTATCGAAACTATTAATATAGAACTGAGTCAGGTGATGGTGGTGTTTTGTTTCAGTATTGAAATATTAATGTTGATAATCACAATAATAATTTTAGTACAAAAACTTCTGATACAGAACTCAGTTAGGTGATCGTGGTATGTTTTTTGAGTAATAAAACCAGTATTGAAATATATATTAACATGGATAGTCACTATACTAAAATTTAATTCTGAATCCATTGATATAGCATAGAGTTGGGTGATCATGGCATTGTTTTTCAGTACTGAAATCAGTATTGAAATATTAACATGGATACTCAAAATACTATATTTTAGTATCGAAATTACTGATATAGAACTGAGTGAGGTGATTTTCGTACTCAAATAAATACTGAACTATAGAACTGAGACCGGTTATCATGGGGATATTTTTCAGCACTGAAATCAGTATTGAAATATTAATGTGAACAATGGCAATACCAAATTTGATATCAAATTAGTGAATTTTAGTACTGAAATTAGTGATATAGAATTGATTGAGGTGATCGTCGTACTGAAATCAGTACTCAAGTATAGAACTAAGTTAGGTGATTGTGGGGTTGTTTTTCAGTACTGGAATTAGTTTTGAAATATTTAGGTGGATAATAGCAATACTGGATTTTAATACGGAAACTAGAGATCTAGAACTAAGTGTGGTGTTCGTGGTGCTATTTTAAAGTACTGAAATCAGTATTGAAATATTAACGTGGATAATCGCAATACTGAATTTTAATACCAAAAGTAGTGATATATAACTGAGCCGGGTATTCGTGGTGTTATTTTTTGAGTACTGAAATCCGTATTGATATATTAATGTTGATGGTAATTATATTCATTTTTAGTATCGAAACAACTAATGTAGAACTGACTCGGTTGATGGTGGTGTTTTGTTTCAGTATGAAATTAGTGTTGAAATATTAACGTTCATAATCACAATACATAATTTTAGTACAAAAATATGTGATATAGAACTCAGTCAGGTGATTGTGGTATTGTCTTTTGTGTACTAAAATTGGTATTGAAATATTAACATGGATAGTGATACGTCTCAAACGTATCTATAATTTTTGATGGTTTCATGCTGTTATCTTGTCATCTTTGGATGTTTTATGTACCTTTTATATCTTTTTTTGGACTAACTTATTAATTCAGTGCCAAGTGTGAGTTCATGTTTTTTCTGTGTTTTTGGCTCTTTTCAGATCTGATTTTGGAACGAAATAAAATCCCCGAAATGATTTTTTCCCGAACTGAAGAAGATCATGGGGCCTGTGGGCCAAGCCAGGAGGGCTACAGGGAGCCCACAACCCCCACTCCGCCACCAGGGGGGAGGCGGCGGTGGGCAGGCTTGTGGCCTCCCTAGCGCCCCCATGACTTAGATCTTTGGCCTATATATTCCCTAAAATACAACAAAAAATCAGGGGATCCACGAAAATACTTTTCCGCCGCCGCAAGCTTCCGTTTCCGCCAGATCTCATCTGGAGACCCTTCCCGGTGCCCTGCCGGAGGGGACTTTGGAGTTGGAGGGCTTCTTCATCATCATCATCGCCCCTCCACTGACTCGTGAGTGGTTCAATTCAGACCTACGGGTCCGTAGTTAGTAGCTAGATGGCTTCTTCTCTCTCCTTGATCTTCAATACAAAGTTCTCCATGTACTTCATGGAGATCTATCCGATGTAATCTTCTTTGGCGGTGTGTTTGTCGAGATCCGATGAATTGTGGATTTGTGATCAGATTATCTATGATATATATTTGAGTCTTTGCTGATTTCTTATATGCATGATTTGATATCCTTGTAAGTCTCTCCGAGTCTTGGGTTTTGTTTGGCCAACTAGATCTATGATTCTTGCAATGGGAGAAGTGCTTGGTTTTGGGTTCTTACCATGTGGTGTCCTTTCCCAGTGACAGTAGGGGCAGCAAGGCACACATTGAGTAGTTGCCATCAAGGGTAACAAGGTGGGCTCTGTCGTTGATATGAGATTGTCCATCTACATCATGTCATCTTGCTTAAGGCGTTACTCTGTTCTTTTGGACTTAATACACTCGATGCATGCTGTATAGCGGTCGACATGTGGAGTAATAGTAGTAGATGCAGAAAGTATCGGTCTACTTGTTTTGGACGTGATGCCTATAGATATAATCATTGCCATAGATGACGTCACAACTTTGCGCGGTTCTTTCAATTGCTCGACAGTAATTTGTTCACCCACCGTCTACTTGCTTTCATGAGAGAAGCCACTAGTAAACACTACGACCCCCGGGTCTATTCAGCTCTATCGTTTCCACTTTTGCTTTTACTTTGCGTTGTTACTTTGTTGCTTTCAGTTCTCACTTGGCGAACAATCTATAAGGGATTGACAACCCCTTCATAGCATTGGGAGCAGGTTCTTTGTGTTTGTGCAGGCACTTGTGATACTCCTTCACTGGATCGCTACCTTGGTTCTCAAACTGAGGGAAATACTTACCACCACTGCGGTACATCACCCTTTCCGCTTCGAGGGAATACCAACGCAAGGCTCCAAGGCCACGGCGGAAATCTGTATATTTGCCTAGGAAGTCCCTTAAGGCGTAGCCGTAGCAGAAGGATTCCTGGTGCCTTCAACACACCTATTTCCGGCACCATTGGAAGGTCTTTTGTTGCAGTAGCAGAAGTATTTCTGGCGCCGTTGCCGGGGAAGGAGAGATCTATCCAAGTAGGTCTCACAAACTCATCTCTCACATTTACTTTTTTGCGAGTTGCCTCTCGTTTTCCTCTCCCCCACTTCACATTTGCCGTTTTCATTTGCCTTTCTCCTTTGCCTTTTTCGTTTTCCTTTTTCGTTCGTCCTTTTCTCTCGTTTGCCTTTCCGTTGCTTGTGTGCTATGTGCCTTCAATATGCTTGCATCTTCGCTTGCTGAAAATCTAGTGATATGGATCCTCGTCCACTTCCTAATCTCTTTAAGAGACCCACTTATGTGGAACGAATTGCTAGTGAGTTGAGGGCACTTGATTATCTTTATGGAGTTTTGCTTGAGATGCGTGAATCTGAAAATTGTGAGGAATAAATTTATGAAATGATTCAGGAGGGCTCCTTGGATGAAAAGCAGGATTGCAATGGTTTCACTATAAATCCTATTAGTGAAAATCATGCTAAAAATATGCAAAACCCTAAGCTTGGGGATGCTCGTTTTGCTATGTCCCCTACTTGTTGCAATAATCATGATTGGGGTGATGATCTTTCTTATGATCTTGAAAATTTGTTTAAGCCTCATGATGAGTATGATATTTGCAACAATATTGAAAGTGGGATTGGAGAAGTCATGACTTTAGTTGATGATAATCCCACTATTTTTGAAGAACGTCAACTTTGCATGCTTGTGGATCATGAAAAGAATATCCTATGTGATAGTTACATTGTTGAATTTGAATATGATCCCACATGTAATTGCTATGAGAGAGGAAAATATTTTGGTAGAAACTTTCATGTTACCAAATTACCTCTCGTTATGTGGAGATTGCTATTGTCTCTTTCTTCTTCCTTGCATATGGCAACTATTGGTTGTCTTGACAATCTATCTTCCTTTAAAATGCCTATGCATAGGAAGTATGTTAGACTTAGATGTGATTTCCACATGCTCTATGATGCTCTTGTTGTGCTTCAATTCTTGTCTTTTGCGAGATCATCATTCGATGCCTAGCTAAGGGCGTTAAACAATAGCGCTTGTTGTGAGGCAACCCAACGAATCTATCCTTTTTCTTTCTGTTTTGTGTTTTCCACACTTTCATAATTCTGTTATGATTGTGTTTTTTGTATTTCGTTTTGCGTTTGTGCCAAGCAAAACCGTTATGATTAGTCTTGGGGATGATCGTTTGGTCATGTTGGAAAAGACATAAACTTTCTGCTCACGAAAAGAATTTTCATTTTTTTTCTGTAAGAGCTTTTGAGTTGATTCTTTTGCTGATTTCTACGAAAATTCTTAAGACTGTCATAATTTTTCAAAATTTGTGAAATACAGAGGTATACGAAATATACAGATTGCCACAGACTGGTCTGCTGTTAACATATTCTGTTTTTGTTGTGTTGGTTGCTTATTTTGAGGAAACTATGGATAGTATCGGGGGGTATTAGCCATGGAAGATTGAAAATACAGTAACTCAAAATCAGCATAAGTAGAATTTAAGTTTGCTACAGTACCTAAGGAAGTGGTGGTTTGCTTTCTCATACTAATGATATCACGAGTTTCTGTTTAAGTTTCGTGTTGTGAAGTTTTCAAGTTTTGGGTGAAGTTCTTATGGACAAAGAGATATAGAGTGGTAAGAGATCAAGCTTGGGGATGCCCAAGGCACCCCAAGAGATTCAAGGATGCCGTAAAATCCTAAGCTTGGGGATGCCCCGGGAAGGCATCCCCTCTCTCGTCTTCAATCCATCGGTAACGTTACTTGGGGCTATATTTTTATTCACCACATGTTATGTGTTTTTGCTTGGAGCGTTGATACGTCTCCAACGTATCTACTTTTCCAAACTCTTTTGCCCTTGTTTTCGACTATAATTTGCATGATTTGAATGGAACTAACCTGGACTAACGTTGTTTTCAGCAGAATTGCCTTGGTGTTATTTTTGTGCAGAAATCAAAGTTCTCCAAACGTCCTGAAAATTTACGGGGAGCAGTTTTGGAAAATATCAAAAATATCTGCGCCAAGTTCCACCTCAGGGGGTGGGCCAGTGGGCCACAAGCCCCTGCACCGCCACCAACCCCCTGGTGGCGGTGGGCAGGCTTGTGGGGCCCACAGGCACCTGTCGCCCCAACTCCAGCTCTATAAGTTGCCTTTCATCCCAGAAAAAATAAAAAGAGAAGTTTTCGTCGCGTTTTCGATACGGAGGCGCCGCCACCACCTGTTCTTCATCTCGAGGGCAGATCTGGAGTCCGTCTTGGGCTCCGGAGAGGGGAAATCGTCGCCATCGTGATCATCAACCTTCTTCCCTCTCCAATTCCATGAAGCTCTTCGTCGTTCGTGAGTAATCTATTCGTAGGCTCGCTGGGCGGTGATGAGTAGGATGAGATCTATCATGTAATCGAGTTAGTTTTGACGGGGATTGATCCCTAGTATCCACTATGTTCTGAGATTGATGTTGCTACTACTTTGCCATGCTTAATGCTTGTCACTAGGGCCCGAGTGCCATGATTCCAGATCTGAAATTATTATGTTGTCACCAATATATGTGTGTTTTAGATCCGATCTTGCAAGTTGTAGTTACCTACTATGTGTTATGATCCGGCAACCCCGGAGTGACAATAACCGGAACCACTCCTGGTGATGATCATAGTTTGAGGAGTTCATCTGTTCACCAAGTGCTAATGCGTTGGTCTGGTTCTTTATTAAAAGGAGAACCTTAATATCCCTTAGTTTCCTTTTGGACCCCGCTGCCACGGGAGGGATGGACAATAGATGTCATGCAAGTTCTTTTCCCTAAGCACGTATGACGACACATGGAATGCATGCCTAAATCACATTGACGAACGGGAGCTAGCCACTTATCTCTCTATGTTATAGCTGTTGCATGATGAATATCATCCAAACAAATCACCGACCCATTGCCTACGAGTTTGTCCAACTGTTGCTAACGCTGTTACTTGTCTTGCTCTGCTGCTACTACTGTTGCCAGTGCTGTTACTTGTCTTGCTCTGCTGCTACTACTGTTGCTACTACTGTTACTTGTCTTGCTCTGCTGCTACTACTGTTGCTACTGTTGTTACTTGTCTTGCTCTACTGCTGCTACTACTGTCGCTTGCTACTGTTGCTACTTGCTACTGCTATCACTACTGTTGTTCCTTGCCACTGCTATTGCTCGTTACACTGCTGCTACCTGCTACACTGTTGGTTCACCTGCCGTTGACGGGAATTGACAACTTCCATCGACGCGGCAACGAAGGCGCCATTGATACAATTGTTAGGAATAGTCTGCCGTCAACAGATCGTTTCTGACACCGTTGTTATCATACTACTTTGCTGTTACTACTGTGCTTGCAGATACTAATCTTTCAAGTGTGGTTGAATCCGACAAATTCAGCTGCTAATACTCGAGAGTATTCTCTCACTTCCTTTAGGCAATCTACAAATTTGGGTTGAATACTCTACCCTCGAAAACTGTTGCGAACCCACGCGCTGGTGTGCCGTTAACAACATTCTTCTAGTTTCATTACCGGGGAGTGCTATCAGAATTCTTCTGGTGCCGTTGCAGGAGAAGGTTCGTTGTCATAAGCATTCGTCTAGCTAACGCCAGAGATTGCACGATCAGCATTTTTTTGGCGCCGTTGCTGGGGAGGTATTGCTATATTCTCTGAGTTACTTGGGATTTATATCTGCTGATCACTCTGAAGAATCTGAAGGATCCGAAAACCAAAGTCTTGCCCTCAACTACGAGGGGAGGTAAGGAATTTCCATCTAGCTCTGCACTTGATTCACCTTCAGTTATGAGTAAGTTTGCGACCTCACCTCCTGCTAGAAATCTTGATATGTCGCCTGTGCTTGATGATGCTTGTGATACTATGCCTGATACTGCTAGAGATGCTATGCTTGATACTATGCCTGATGATATTATGCTTGATACTATGCCTGATACTGCTAGAGATGCTATGCTTGATACTGCTTTGCCTGATGATGCTAGAGATGCTATTTTTCCTGATGATGCTATGCTTGATACTGCTAGAGATACTCCTTTGCCTGATGTTCCACTAGGAGTGTTCCTTGATGCTCATATTGCTAGAGTTACTGCCAATGCTCGTGATGCTTCTGATACTGCCGATACTATTGAGATAGAACCTGCTTTTGCTCCTGTTAGATCTAGCTCTCCTAGATATGAATTGCCTGATATACCTGAGGGTTATGTTATGGAGGGAGAGATAGCTGAGGATTTTCTTGCGTGTAAGGATGCCTATGATGCTGAGAAATTACTTCTCAAGTGGAAGGAAAAATCTCGTGAAGCTAGAATTGAAAAATGACCCGAAGTTTGCCACTTCGCCTATCTTTGTCACCGATAAGGATTATGAATTATGTGTCGACCCTGAGATAATCTCTTTAGTCGAATCTGATCCTTTTCACGGTTATGAGTCTGAGACGGTCATAGCCCATCTTGCCAAACTATCCAAATCAGCCAACCTCTTCACTAATGAGGAGAAGATCCGTCACTACTATATCCTTAAGCTGTTTCCTTTCTCTCTAAAGGATGATGCTAAAGCCTGGTTCACCTCTCTTGATCCTGGATGTGTGCGTAGTCCCGAGGAGATGGTCTATTACTTCTGTGAGAAATATTTCCCTGCCCATAAGAAGCAAGCTGCCTTGCAGGAAATATACAACTTTGCTCAACTCCAAGAAGAGAGTCTTCCACAAGCTTGGGGGAGGCTCGTCCAGCTACAGAATGCTTTGCCTGATCACCCCTTAAGAAGAACGAGATACTTGATATCCTCTATAACGGACTTACCGATGCCTCTAGAGACCACCTAGATAGTTGTGCGCTTGTGTTTTTAGGGAACGAACTATAGAACAGCTGAGACTCTACTGAATAACCTCTTGATCAACGATAATGCTTGGACTATCCCCTAACCACTTCCTAAGCCAACTCTTAGGAAAAGAGGTATTCTACCAAGAAATCTATGCAAGAGAAAGGCATTAGATCTGAAGATGTCAAAAATATACCACCTATCGAAGAGATCCATGGTCTCGATAACCCGATACAGGTAGTAGAAGTGAATTCTCTGCGTAGGTTTAACGAGAGTGATATTCCTTTTGATAAACCTTCTAGCCTATGCTTTGATGAATTTGACAACTTTGTTGCCAAACAACAGAGTTTCAATGATTATGTTAGCAGACATTTGGAACAAAGTGCTCATATGCTTAGCCATCTAAGTGCTTGTGTAGACAAAAATGTCAATGCTCTGAAGCTTCTGAGTAAACATGCCTCTATGATTACTACTCAGGTAGAACAAGTACTTAAAGCTCATAATGACTTGCTCAATGAATTAAATGACAACTCTGTCGGAGTCATTACTAGAGGAGGCAAAATGACTCAGGAACCTTTGTATCCTGAAGGTCATCCTAAGAAAATTGATCAAGATTCTCAAGGAATCAATGCTGATACACCTAGTCATCCTAAGGAGAAGAAGAAGGGTGATAGGAGCCTACACGCGAGTTCACTAAATACTGTCACACCTGAAGAACCTAATGATATTTCTGCGCCTGATGCGGAAACACAATCTGGTGATGAACATGAACCTGGTGACAATATGGACAGTGATGTTCATAATAATACTCAACCTAGCAATGATGAGGATGTGGAGATTGAACCTACGGTTAATCCTGATAATCCACAACCTAAGAGATACGACAAGAATGACTTCACTGCTAGGAAACATGCTAAAGAAAGAGAGACATGGGTTCAGAGACCTATGCCCTTTCCTCCTAAGCCATCCAAGAAAAAGGATGATGAGGATTTTGAGCGCTTCGTTGAGATGATAAGACCCGTCTTTCTGCAGATGCGGTTAACTGATATGCTCAAGATGTCTCCGTATGCCAAGTACATGAAAGATATCGTGACTAATAAATTGAAGATACCAGATCTTGAGATCTCCACCATGCTTGCTAATTACACATTCAAAGGTGGAACTCCTAAGAAACTTGGTGATCCTGGAGTGCCCATTATACCTTGTTCCATTAAAGGAAACTACGTAAGAACTGCCTTATGTGACCTTGGAGCCGGTGTTAGTGTTATGCCGCTTTCTCTTTATCGTAGACTTGAGTTGGATAAGTTGACACCCACTGAAATTTCTCTGCAAATGGCCGACAAATCAACTGCTTTCCCTACCGGCGTTTGCAAGGATGTGCCTGTTGTGGTTGCTAACACCACTATCTTAACAGACTTTGTTATCTTGGATATTCCCGAGGACGATGCCATGGCTATCATCCTCGGAAGACCCTTTTTAAACACTGCAGGGGCTGTTATAGATTGCAACAAAGGCAATGTCACTTTCCATGTCAACGGTAATGAGCACACTGTGCACTTTCCGAAGAAACGATATCCAGTACATTGCATCAATGCTATCGAAAAGACTTCATCAATTCTTATTGGGAGCTTTGAATGCGCTATTCCTCATGTCAAGATGAAGTATGATTGGCATGTTGGGGAGATTCATATCCCCATTGAGGTGACTTAGTGGCTATTCAAAAATTCTCCGTTCTCTCTTGCGATTTGAGAAGGTTTTGTCATAAGGACTTGATCAATCCCATTGACGGATTTCTTTCGATGACCATGAAACGGATGAATCAGAGAGTCACATACCTCTGTTTTGAGTCTTCATTTTCTGTTGCTTAGAAGAAAAATGATAGAATTAGTTTAGTTTTTCCTGTTTTCTATTTTAGCGTCTCGGAGAAAAATACCTCGAAAATAAAAGTTCTTCGATGGTCCTGAAAATTTAGTTTGATTTTTTCTGGAATTTTTGAAAATTTCTGGGCCTGAGAGCTGGCCAGGGGCCCTCACCAGTGGGCCACAAGCCTCCCCCCGCCACCTACCCCCCTCGTGGCGGGGTGCAAGCTTGTGGAGCCCACAGGCATACCCTCCACTCATTCCAGCTCCCAGCCTCTTCTTCCACCTCCAGAAAAAATTGTTTCGCAGCTCAAACCCGTGTTCTTGCTCATTTGGCCATGATTTTCGATCTCCTTGCTCAAAGCACCATTCTCCGAACTGTTTTGGGGAATTTACTCCTTGGTAAGTGACTCCTCCATTGGTCCAATTAGTTTTTGCTCTAGTGCTTTATCCTTCGCGTATTCTTGCTACCTTGGTGACCCTGTTCTTGAGCTATAAATGTTGATTTTAGTTGGTTCCAAGTAGTTTTAGCGCGTGATACAGTCTCTAGGCACTAGTAGGAATAGTTGCTACAAGTTGGGTAATCCTTATTCACTTTTCTTTCGAAGTCTCTAAAAATTTCAGAATTTTTCAGAGCTAGAAAAAGGAAGAGATGAGGAGGTTCTTGAGAGGCTCTTCAAGCCGTAACCACAAGGAGGACGAGAAGAACCACCCCAAGTACGTAGTCCCTCGAGTCACAGAAGTTCGAGCGTGCGAGTGGCCAAGTGATGAATTTTTGCTCGTCGCCGGACTTTATGAAGACTTTTATTACTTGGTGGAGAACGCAGGTCTTACTGCGTTCGTTGAAGATAAGTGCCCACAATACCTCCTCCTCACCAATATTTTCGTTCAAAGCTTCAAATTTTATCCGAGGAAGAATCCTCCCATGGTTGAGTTCATGATATACGATGTCCCCCAGTGCATGACGCTACAAGACTTTTGCAATGTATGCAAATTACCTTATGTTGGGGATATCCGTGACCCTCGTCCACGGGACTTGGAGGATTTCATTGGTTCTATTGTTGTTGGAGAGGAGAGAGGAGTGTCTCGCGCTAGAATTGCCAGCATACATTTTCCTGTGCTTCGGTACTTCTCACTATTTGTGGGAAAATTTTTGATTGGCCGTGGGGAGGCTGGATCACTTTGTTCTCCAGACCTTGTGGTTCTGCGCGAAGGCCTTTTTAATGATAAGACTTATAGCTTGGGCGCTATAGTCGCTCAACGGTTGAACCTGAACCATTCTAAAGGTGTCGTCTATGGAGGTATCTACGCTACCCGTCTTGCCAGACACTTTGAGATACCCATTAGAGTGGGAGAGGAAGGAGAGATGCTTCTCCCTGAGAGATATCTGGATTATGACAGCATGGTTTGCCATGATTTTATGGATAGAGATGCTAGTAGACGGATGATTTATAACCTGGTGTTTAGTCAGGGTACTCGGGAGACTATTACTTTGCCTGCTCCTTCTTTGTTTGATCTTCATGTAGGCAGGTACACTATTATGCCCGCGGACATCTACGCATATTGGGGCTTGGCCCAACCACAGGCGCCCGTGCCCGAGCCGCCAGTCGAGTACCAGGCGCCAGTTTATCAGTGGGAGCCAGAGGAGCTCGCACAACAGTGGCATCCGTAGTCTGCTCCGGAGTATCCTGGAGTTGGTTATTTTCCACCATGGGAGTAGACCAAGCTAGGCCAAAAGCCTAAGCTTGGGGGAGTACATGTTCTCATCAACTTTACATTCATGCTTATGCTTTCACTTTGTTAGCCAGTGTTTACACTTTGCCACTGTATTATCCATGCTAGTTTCTTTTTGTTTTCTTGTTTTCTTGTTTTGTGTCCTTTTGAAAAAACCCAAAAAGATTTTTCTTTCTTCTTTTGCTTGTTGGGAGCTTTCCCGTGTAAATAGCTTTCTTTTTCTTTGTGTCAAGGTAGAAGATATTGGTTACAATGCTTAGTGGTTCTTACATGCATAGCTGTTGAGCTTTCAAAGAGCCATATTATTTTGTCTTCTCCTTTGTGTTTGTCTGCAGATTCAGCTTAGTCCAATGCGCTTATTATCGTTTTCATCGTTCGATCGTGCAAATGAAAGGCAACAATGATGGTATTTGATGAAGTGACTGAGACTGAAAAGCTGGTATGAACTCTATCTATTTTGTTTTTGTAAATATGACTAGCTTGTCGACCCAGATTTAGCTTTATTGTGAGAGAACCATGTTTGCAATGACAACTTAGAGATCATAGTTTATGATGTCATGCTTATTTAGCTGAGAGCTTATAATGGTTTGTCTTGATTGCCAACATAGATTTTGAGATGACTGTGATGTAGTATGATAGGATGGTATTCTCCTTTGAATGTTTCAAGTGGCTTGACTTGGCGCATGTTCATGCATGTAGTTGAAACAAAATCAACATAGCCTCTATGATGTTCGTGTTCATGGTGATTTATATCCTATTCATGTTTGCATTTAATGTTAGTCAAACTCATTGCATCTTGATAACTGTTGTCGCTCTCTAGTTGGTCGCTTCCCAGTCTTTTGCTAGCCTTCACTTGTACTAAGAGGGAATACTGCTTGTGCATCCACTTCCATAAACCCAAAAGTTTTTCCATGAGAGTCCACCATACCTACCTATTTGCGGTATCTACCCGTCGTTCCAAGTAAATTTGCATGTGCCATTCTCTAAACCTTCAAGAAATAATCTGTTTTGCATGCCCGAACCGCTCATGTGGTGACAGAGGGCTATTGGTATCTTCCATGCTAGGAGTGTTATCCTCGACATGTGTTTATTCACAGTCATTCACGAGAAAGGGGCCGGTATTTGGGATGCCCAGTTCCATGCTTAAATCGAAAACATAACTGTAAAATATGACTCCCCCGGATTGATGTTAGTATGGACGGTACCCGAGGATTCGGCTAGCCGTGGAGTGTGATTGATTGGTGGTGGGGGACTTAAAACTTTACTTTTCTGTTTGGGAACCGCCTATAGCATGAGTAGCAGGGAAGATATTGAGAACTCTTGGTCATTGCGTTGACAATGAAAGCATGCCACCCAAAATTATTATCTCTGTTTTCAAAAGCTTGAGCTCTGGCACCTCTGCAAATCAATGCTTCCCTCTGCGAAGGGCCTGTTTATTTATTTTCCTGTCGAGTCATCCTCCTCTTATATAAGCACCAATTAGAGAGCACCTCTGTCATTTTTATGCTTTGCTTTTGATTGATATTGAGTATGACTATGAGTGGATCTTCCTTGCTATGAATTACAATGTTTAGTCAGCCCTTGATCTTTGAAAGTGCTCTGCATTTATGTTTTGTGGTCTCAGAAAGAGCTAGCAAGATACCATCTATTCATATTGCTTCATGTTTGTTTTGATTGAAGTGTTGGTATTTGAAACTCATTATTATTTGCTCGTTAGCTGATTATGCCATTGATATTAGTTAACCGTGAGACCTTTGTGTCATTTGCTTATGTGGTTAACTTGTGATCTTGCTGAAATTCTGGTTATGAGTTAGACATAGTTGCAACAACAAGATCAAACAGAGTTTGTCAAAGTTTTTCTTTCTCTCTCAGTTTGTCAACTGAGTTGCTTGAGGACAAGCAAGGTTTTAAGCTTGGGGGAGTTGATACGTCTCCAATGTATCTACTTTTCCAAACTCTTTTGCCCTTGTTTTGGACTATAATTTGCATGATTTGAATGGAACTAACCAGGACTGACGTTGTTTTCAGCAGAATTGCCTTGGTGTTATTTTTGTGCAGAAATCAAAGTTCCCAAACGTCCTGAAAATTTACGGGGAGCAGTTTTGGAAAATATCAAAAATATCTGCGCCAAGTTCCACCTCAGGGGGTGGGCCAGTGGGCCACAAGCCCCTGCTCCGCCACCACCCCCTAGTGGTGGTGGGCAGGCTTGTGGGGACCACAGGCACCTGCCGCCCCCAACTCTAGCTCTATAAGTTTCCTTTCATCCCAGAAAAAAATAAAAAGAGTAGTTTTCGTCGCGTTTTCGATACGGAGGCGCCGCCACCACCTGTTCTTCATCTCGAGGGCAGATCTGGAGTCCGTCTTGGGCTCCAGAGAGGGGAAATCGTCGCCATCGTCATCGTAAACCTTCTTCCCTCTCCAATTCCATGAAGCTCTTCGTCGTTCGTGAGTAATCTATTCGTAGGCTCGCTGGGCGGTGATGAGTAGGATGAGATCTATCATGTAATCGAGTTAGTTTTGACGGAGATTGATCCCTAGTATCCACTATGTTCTAAGATTGATGTTGCTACTACTTTTCCATGCTTAATGCTTGTCACTAGGGCCCGAGTGGCATGATTTCAGCTCTGAAATTATTATGTTGTCACCAATATATGTGTGTTTTAGATCCGATCTTGCAAGTTGTAGTTACCTACTATGTGTTATGATCCGGCAACCCCGGAGTGACAATAACCGGAACCACTCCCGTTGATGACCATAGTTTGAGGAGTTCATGTGTTCACCAAGTGCTAATGCGTTGGTCCGGTTCTTTATTGAAAAGAGAACCTTAATAACCCGTAGTTTCCTTTTGGACCCCGCTGCCACGGGAGGGATGGACAATAGATGTCATGCAAGTTCTTTTCTCTAAGCACTTATGACGACACACGGAATTCATGCCTACATCACATTGACGAACGGGAGCTAGCCACTTATCTCTCACTACAGGAATCGAGCATTTTGCCGTCAGGACGCTACAGACGGCAAAGAGCGAATTACAGTCGGCAAAATTTTTGCCGCCAGCCCATGACGGCAAATAATGTCGTCAGACCATGTGCCCGCAAAGGGCGTCTTTGCCGTCAGCGGCCGGGACAGCAGACGGCAAAATTTTTGCCGTCAGTGGAATTATGTTCCCGTCAGCTACTTTGATAGACGGCAAAAAAATGGTCAGAAGACGGAACGGCCTAGCTAACGGACGACGTTAGCCTTTTTTGCCGTCTTCCTCACCCCGTACATGACAGCAAAATATGGCATTTTTTTGCCGTCTTCCTAACCTATATATGACAACAAAATATGGTCTATTTTTGCCATCTTCCTCACCCCGTACATGACAGCAAAATATGGTCTATTGTTTGTCGTCTTCCTAGCGTGTACATGACAGCAAAATATGACATTTTGTTTGCTGTCATGAACATGACAGCAAAGAGCATAAATAGACATAATTCATACAGCATATATATATATATATATATATATATATATAAAACATAATCCATACATCATATATATAACATCCATAATCCATACATCATATATATAACATCCTTAATCCATACAGAATATAACACATCCATAATCCATACATCATAGATATAACATCCATAATCCATGTCATAATATTTGGCATTACTACATATATATACATCATATATAAAACATCATATATATAATCCATTCATAATATTTGGCATTACTACATAAAATTTGGCATTACGATAAATGTCTTCATGTCAATATCGTAGTCAAAGAACATCCGTATGACAACCTACAAGATGAAGTCATGCACATATGTCAGATTTTGGCACACAATAAATAAAGGTTATCCAGTTCTTGACACACAATAAAATTTGAGGAACACATAGAAAATTTTCAAGCAGGGAGACTCACAAATCTTATTTTGTGCTATGCACCGTGTTATGACATTGATTTTGAACATGTATATGCATTTTTCTTTGCTCGGTATGGTGAACAACCCAGAACATTAAAACAAGTGCAAGAGCTACCGCCAAGCAAGAATAGACTATGAAACCTGCCAGCACAGATTATAGTTGCATGTCAAAAATGGATTTGATAGCATAAATATTTTACTGAAAAAGTGGGATAGAAAACATAACCACAAACATAAAGAATGTTGCACAAAGGGAAACAACTTCCCTCATATACTTTCTTGGTGGTGTAACACCATATACTTTTTATGGAAGTATCACACAGATATAGTGCATATAAACATAGATGGTATTAGCCTAAAAAGCACCGACACGGCGACACGGACACGGCGACACGCATACGGGGACACGGGATACGGCTTTTTCCAAAAACAGCCCATCGGAGACACGACAAGTATATATAAAAAATAAATATAAATGTACATGTAATATACAGTTAAAGACAGAAAAGAGAAAGAAATACTGCCCCATTTGTTGTCTGTTGTCTCCCTCACTCTCACCCACTGATGATTGGCTCCCAGATGTAGTAATGTACATGTAACATAAGCCGAGAGAGGATATTTTGGATCCACCCCACCAGGTCCATGTGGTACACAATAATTATACATGTCATCAAAATAGCTGATTCCTGTAGTAAACCACCTCAAGCATCTCTACAACAATATATATACAGTGATGGCATGCCTAGCATCAGTTTTAAAAAGCTCGATTTTAGATACATCAAAGACCAAAAAAGGTCTCAGCGGTCTAAATGTTTCACATCCTCTGCTTAGCACACCATCATCATAATAGTGTTATTGAACTCACCATCATGGTCGATGGTGTCCTGGACAACCTTGGCCAGTTCCAGCATGGTGAACTTACCGGGGTTTCCCAAGTTGAATGGCCCAATGTGATCACCTTCCATCAGCCTGATCAACCCCTCAACCTGGAAGAGTGCTATTTTAGAAAGCGCATTCCAGATAGCATAGCTATAATTATTGTTCACTGGTGGTTAGAGATGACCTACCAAATCAGAAACATATTGGAAACTCCTGGTCTGCTTGCCATCGCCGTAAACCGTCAAAGGCTCCTTCCTTAGCGCCTGCCATTATATTAACATAGAGCATTCAGGTGTTAGTTCAGAAATGAAAAGAAACTTGCGGTTTTTTAACTAGCAGAGCAACAGCGCTGTGTGTTTACCTGAGCAATAAAGTTGCTGACAACACGACCATAGTCAATGCACATGCGTGGGCCATAGGTGTTACAGATCCGAGCAATCCTAACCTAAATAGTGAACACAACAAAATACACCAATCACTACACATACAGACCTATTTTTATACAGATGGAATGGAAATTTTAGTGCTTGCAACAATATATTAGTATAACACAAATGACAAAATACTTCAAGGTTGGCACCACGGTGGTAGTCCATGGTCAAGGTTTCAGTTGTACGCTTGCCCTCGTCGTAGCAACTCTTGAAACCTGTTGTCTAGAGAAACATACATACACATCAATGGTACTTTTCTTGAGAAAGAGTAATACTATGTTCTATATGTAACGAATTTAAACTGTACATGACAAATGCATTCATAGAAAATGGAGCAACGACTAGCTTGCACATGGTGAGAGCATTGCATATAAGATTTTACTTTTTATACTGTATTTTTTTATTTACACTCTCAACATTGCAATTTTGGTACTAGCTCATCAAGAGGCTTCCCGCAATCAAGTGCCTCTAGCCTAGCCAGATCAGATTTCCGATCAATCATCTGAAGTAAAAGGATATCAAATGCATCAAAAAGTAACTTACATGTAAAAAAGTACGAGGTTTTACAAATTTAAGATCAAAAGCAAATTTAATTACATTTACTCATCTAGTATAAAAAGACTATCATCCATATAGACAGCAGGTCTTATAGATGACTAAACACGGCACATATTTCCTCCATGCGGTTCTTAATTGCTATTTTTTGAATCACTTTCTGGGGTACATACACAGAGTGTACTACTGCGGCACACCATTACACTCTTCAAGAGGGAATCCCTGGGCGCTCGCTGGTAATGCCCACGTCGACGCAAGGTAATCCCTGGGCGCTCACTGCGGCAAACCTGTTGAATGAATTTGGATCCATAAATGTGATTGATGAACAAAGACTATGAAGAAAAGTAGTTTGACATTTTTCGTATTATAAATCTATGCCAAACGTTGAGACTAAAAATAAAAACAGTACATGAAGGCACCTTGAGGGTGGAGCAGGAGCTCACTTGGAGCTTAGGTGCTTTGCCCCCCCATCTACGTTCTAAATAAAATGGATGGCGAATGAGCAAGGGGAGGGTCGAGAGGGTGAGGACAAGCAAAGTAGCACGCACAAGGGATGAGACATGTTGCGATGTTTTAGGAAATAGTCTTCGTCAAAATTGCACTTCTATATATTGATTTATGCCATTTTCTCGTTTTGCTGATTTTAGTGGGACAGTTTTGATCAAAATTTCTGCAGCCGACTATTTCACTGTGCTTTTTGACTTTGGTGGAAGATAATTCAATCAAGATGAATAATTACATTCTTGTATTTCAAAATTAATATAATGGTTCACTTCACACCAGTTTACTTAATATTAATTGTTATCTTTTGTCACTATCTTCCACACCTTCCTACCTATATATTTCGGATCATGAACTAGTATGATGCGTTTTTCATATACATACACACAATACAATTGAAATGTGACTGTTGCTGACAATGGCTCCCATTTGGTTTGGACAAAACCCAAGAACCTGCCCAAAAAAAACTCACGCAACATCTTTATATATTTATATATAAATACATGTATAAAATTATGAATAAATGTAGTAATATTTTCATATCTTAGTTTCACATAGACCAAACATGCACACAGCAGAAGTTGTTGTCTGCTCAGGTCAATGGAGGTCTTGGGGGTTGTGATCTTTTGGTCGTTTCCGTGACACAACATTGGCCGCCCATAGATGTACTAGTAGGGAGGGCAGCCCTGCGTGTACCTTCCCATCCAGGTGTGTATGTGCCCCCCAAAACATTCTTTTAAGCTTTAGCCATCATCAGATGATCTACCGGTACATATGTTAGCCTGGCTAAATATTCAAAACCTTTTTCATGTGTCAATCCATGTTCCAAACAAAAGTTTGTTTGGTGGTGTTTCTTTGGGACTAGTAAGATGCCCGTGCTATGCTACGAAATCACATAAAATGAAATGGAATAACAAAAGTATAAATCAAATGTAGTACTGCATCTTTTTGTCAAGATATGGTTAGGCTTTAGACACGTAAAAGAATAACAGAGTTATATGCATCTGGGCAACTATTTTCAAATGCATCATGCATCGAAGTTACATTTATCATTTGCCTAGAAAACACACCAATTTGATTTCTCATGTGAAGTTGTGTTGGCATTACACCACCATAAGATTTCACGTTGTAGGTGAAACTCAGTTTCAGTTACATCAACAATTATAAAAGCACCGAACAGATTTTTAACGACACGTACACCCAAATCTAGTCTAGTGCCCTTGACCTTGATATACATATCGACCGTAAACTGCTGAAATAGACGCTTGCCATGTAATATTGAGTTGAATATCGCAGGGCGTGTTTGTAACCTATAACAGTAGTACTATCTAATAGAGACGCACAATCGAGCACTCATTTCTACATAAAAGCGAAGAGGAAAAGTTAGGCTATCACAAGTATGGATCTAAGGGAAAACACAAAATTATAGCAAAAGACTAACCAGATTCGTCATCTTCATTTTCATTAGACTGTAATGCCGCATGCAAGGATACACCAACGTTTGGGATCTTTGGATGCCAACCAAGTCCCCCTCTAGGAAAGAAAAGGGGGTATGAGAGGGGGTCGTAGCAACCATAATATGGTTGTATAGTTGTTCCCGTATAAGATAACGTTGCAAATGAATCTTCGTCTACGAGAAGTTAGAAAGTTAGCAATGTAAAAGCCTCAAATATATGATAGGCTCTTTATATCAAATGCATGATAGGCTCTTATATCAAATATATGATAGGATTATTTAAATCAATTTTTTAAGCATTAGAAGTAATAGGTTTCACCACAACTCATATCTATTAGTACAAAAAATCCCTTCTTCAAAAATCAAACACCGCAGACTGTGATATGTTAAGGGAGATGAATCATATTCTCTAGAACACATCAAGCATAGAAAAAGTCTCATTTCTTCAACACGAAAACAAGCAGGAAAGACTTGAATTTATGTGTTGCGTCCAGTATAAAAAAAGTGCAGGAAGCCCAAACATTGATGAAAAAAATTAGAATCCAAGATTCATGTCTCGTGTTGATACATTCTACTACAACCATGAACCGCAGATCATTAGTTAAATCAAACATGTGAGCATTCAGCATAACAAATCATATGTTTCACTTCAGCTGATATTTATTTGTATTAAAAAATCTTTGAAATTCACAATCCTCATATTCTTAAAAGATATATAACTATGCCATGTTGCTTTAAGTCATGTTTCTGTGAACAGAAAAAATAACTTGAAAAAGAAGGCGAATGAAGACACATAGTACACCTAAAAGAAATTTCTCTATGGAGACTAATGCTCCAAAGGAGCTTACATTTTTACAGCAAGCCTTGGGAAGACACGACGCCTCTCTTTACCGAATCTACAACAGAAACTGAAACAATTGCTCAGCTATAGAAAATAGTCAGTGATAATTTGGTAGCCATTCGGCAATTGGGATCTGCTCAAGGAAATTAATTAACAGTCTGCCACACAAGGCAGACGGACCATCAACATGAACTGGCTTTTTTAAAGGAGTAAAGATTAAGGGAGCAACTAAGCACAACAAAACCTAAACCAAACACAGTACTTAACGTTCTTATCTGCATGTACTACCTAGTACTCTACTAACACAGATATGTGTAAAAGCAGATCAAAAGGCGTGAAACAACAAACGATGGAGGGGTATGTGTGATGATGTGTGCACAACATTCACATGTAGGCTGTCATGTGAGTTGAGTTGGTACGGTACCTTGAGGAGTTGCTCCACCTGGTGCTGGCGTTCCCTGCTGAGAACTGGTCCATCAACACACACACATAGACCGCCTATGGAGGAAGCGGCAGAGTACGTTGGCGGCGATTCCACGGAGGTACTTGGCCCGGACGGCGCCGGGGGCGCGGGACCAGTCGTGGCCGTGGTTCCTCTTGAGGGCGGCCCGCGCGGCCGCCATCGCGGCGTCCACGTCCTCCGAGGTGGCCGCCGGGATCTCGCCTGTCGAAACCTAGTGATGAGCAGGGCAGCCAACGAGACGGGCGAACGGAAAGCAGAGATAGAGAGAGGGGCGGACCTATGGAGACCTCGGTGGCCGGGTTGATGACGGGGAGGCGGCGGCCGAGCGCGGGCGCGCACCACTCACCGTCGATGAAGAGCTGCCGCTGCGGGACCTTGGCGGCGTGTGTGGCACCTGTGGCGGCGGCGGCCGGTGAGGGAACCCTAGATATTGTTTTCACCAGAGGAGCAAGTCGCGAGAGGGAGGGCTTTGTTTTTTTTAGCCGGTGCGTTTTTTTATCCAGTGCGCCACTTGGGTTTTTTGCCGTCTTCTGTACCCATACCTCACGGCAACGTTATGTTTTGCCGTCTGCCCTTGCTAATTCAAGACGACAAAACTGCGTGCCGTTTAGACCGGTTAGACGCAGTTGTGGATATCTATTTTGCCGTCATCTGTAGCGTAAGTAGACGGAAAAAATCGTCTCTTTGCCATCATCTGCCAATATAGTTGACGGCATAATTATTTTTTGCCGTGTGGTTTTTTTTGCCGTCTGATTTTCGTGATTTTTGGCGATAGTATCGCTTTGCCGTCTGCCCATGACGGCAAACTTCCTGTTTGCCGTCTGCCCCGATGATTTGCTGACGGCAAAGATTATACATGTCGTCAAAATAGCTGATTCCTGTAGTGTCTCCGTGTTATAGCTGTTGCATGATGAATATCATCCAAACAAATCACCGACCCATTGCCTACGAGTTTGTCCTACTGTTGGTACTGCTGTTACTTGTCTTGCTCTGCTGCTACTACTGTTGGCTATTGCTGTTACTTGTCTTGCTCTGCTGCTACTACTGCTGTTACTTGTTTTGCTCTGCTGCTACTACTATTGCTACTGTTGTTACTTGTCTTGCTCTGCTGCTGTTACTACTGTCGCTTGCTACTGTTGCTACTTGCTACTGCTGTCACTACTGCTGTTCCTTGCCATTGCTATTGCTCGTTACACTGCTGCTACCTGCTACACTGTTGGTTCACCTACCGTTGACGGGAATTGACAACTTCCGTCGATGCGGCAACGAAGGCGCCATTGATACAATTGTTAGGAATAGTGTGCCGTCAACAGATCCTCACGGACAGCGTTGTTACCATACTACTTTGCTGTTACTACTGTGCTTGCAAATACTAATCTTTCAGGTGTGGTTGAATCCGACAAATTCAGCTGCTAATACTCGAGAGTATTCTCTCACCTCCTTTAGGCGATCTACAAATTTGGGTCGAATACTCTACCCTCGAAAACTGCTGCGAACCCACGCGTTGGTGGGCCGTCAACAACATTCTTCTAGTTTCATTACCAGGGAGTGCTATCAGCATTCTTTTGGTGCCGTTGCAGGAGAAGGTTCGTTGACATAAGCATTCGTCTAGCTAACGCCAGAGATTGCACGATCAAGCGTCTTGTATCGTAGGAGTCTTTTATTTTTGTTGTGTCACAATCATCCTTGCTGCACACCTAGAGAGAGACATGCACACACCGTGATTTTGTCGAGCTTCACTTATATCTTTTGGTAGACAATTCAGCTCACATGTGCTTCACTTATATCTTTTAGGCTAGATACTTTTGCTCTATGTGCTTCACTTATATCTTTTAGAGCACAGCGGTGCCTGTCTTGGTAGTTGATCTATGCTTTGAAAGTAGTCTCAAAAGGGGTAGTTATCCAAAGGGATACGAAAACTTCCACCTTCATGTCCATTGAATAGTTACAGAAGTTTGATTCCTCTCAATTAGTTTTGAGATATGGTTGTGGTAATATTGAAGTTATGCTAGTAAGGTGTTGTGGATCTAGAAATACTTGTGTTGAAGTTAGTGATTCCCGTAGCATGCACGTATGGTGAACCGCTATGTGATGAAATCTGAGCATGATTAGTCTATTAATTGTCATCCTTTACGCGGCGGTCGGGATCACGCGATGGTTTATACCTACCAACCCTTCCCCTAAGAGTATGGGTTGAATGCTTTGTTTCGATTACTAATAAAACTTTTGCAACAAGTATATGAGTTCTTCATGATTAATGTTGAGTCCATGGTTTAGATGCACTTTCACCTTTCATCATCACTATCTTCTTAGTGCCGTGCAACCTTCGCCGATGCACAAAACCCACCATTAGCCTCCCTCAAAACAGCCACCATACCTACCTACTATGGCTTTTTCAAAGTCATTCCGAGATATATTGCCATGCAACTACCACCATGACACGTGCCATCACATCTACATTGCCATTGCATGATGATAAGATAGCTAGCATGATGTTTCCATTAATGTCTATGCCATGCTAGATCATTGTCACGATACACTACCGAAGGCATTCCATATAGAGTCCTTGTTGCTCTAAGTTTTGAGTTGAAAGTGTGATGATCATCATTAATGGAGCATTGTCCCATGCGAGGAAATAAAAGAGGCCAAAGAATCCCACCAAAATAAAATAAAAAGATAAAAAAAGAGGCCAAAGAGCCCACCAAAAATATATATAAAAAATGAGAGAAAAAGAGAGAAGGGACAATGTTACCACTTTTCCACACTTGTGCATATTAAGCACCATGATCTTCATGATTGAGAGTCTCTCGTTTTGTTACCACCATATAGCTAGTGGGAAATTTTCATTATATAACTTGGCTTGTATATTCCAATGATAGGCTTCCTCAAAATTGCCTTAGGTCTTCGTGAGCAAGCAAGTTGGATGCACACCCACTAGTTTTCTTTAAGAGCTTTTCCCTTACTCTTAGCTCTAGTGCATCATTTGTATGGCAATCCCTACTCATTCACATTGATATCTATTGATGAGCATCTCCACAACTCATTGATATGCCTAGTTAATGTGACCATCTTCTCCTTTTTTGTCTTGCAACCTCCACCACACTCTACACCACTTATAGTGCTAAAACCATGGCTCACGCTCATGTATTGCGTGAGAGTTGAAAAGGTTTGAGAAAGTAAAGGTGTGAAACAATTACTTGGCCAATACCGGGGTTGTGCATGATTTAAATTCGTTGTGCAATGATGATAGAGCATAGCCAGACTATATGTTTTTGTAGGGATAACTTTCTTTTGGCCTTGTTATTTTGAAAGTTCATGATTACCTTGCTAGTTTGCTTGAATTATTATTATTTCCACGTCAATAGAAAACTATTGTTTTGAACCTAATGGATCTGAACATTCACGTCACATAAGAGGAGTTACAAAGGACATCTATGCTAGGTAGCATGAAAGCATCAAAACTTCATTCTTTATCACTTCCCTACTCGAGGATGAGCAAGCGTTAAGCTTGGGGATGCTTGATACGTCTCAAACTTATCGATAATTTTTGATGGTTTCATGTTGTTATCTTGTCATCTTTGGATGTTTTATGTACCTTTTATATCTTTTTTGGGACTAACTTATTAATTCAGTGCCAAGTGCCAGTTCCTGTTTTTCTGTGTTTTTGGCTCTTTTCAGATCTGATTTTGGAACGGAGTCCAAACGGAATAAAATCCCCGAAATGATTTTTTCCCGAACGGAAGAAGATCAGGGGGCCTGTGGGCCAAGCCAGGAGGGCTACAGGGAGCCCACAAGCCCCCACTCCGCCACCAGGGGGAGGCGGAGGTGGGCAGGCTTGTGGCCTCCCTCGCGCCCCCCTGACCTAGATCTTTGGCCTATATATTCCCTAAAATACAGCAAAAAAATCACGGGATCCACGAAAATACTTTTCCGCCGCCGCAAGCTTCCATTTCCGCGAGATCTCATCCGGAGAACCTTCCCGGTGCCCTGCCGGAGGGGACTTTGGAGTTGGAGGGCTTCTTCATCATCATCATCGCCCCTCCAATGACTCGTGAGTAGTTCACTTCAGATCTACGGGTCCGTAGTTAGTAGCTAGATGGCTTCTTCTCTCTCTTGGATCTTCAATATAAAGTTCTCCATGATCTTCATGGAGATCTATCTGATGTAATCTTCTTTGGCGGTGTGTTTGTCGAGATCCGATGAATTGTGGATTTGTGATCAGATTATCTATGATATATATTTGAGTCTTTGCTGATTTCTTATATGCATGATTTGATATCCTTGTAAGTCTCTCCGAGTCTTGGGTTTTGTTTGGCCAACTAGATCTATGATTCTTGCAATGGGAGAAGTGCTTGGTTTTGGGTTCTTACCATGTGGTGGCCTTTCCCAGTGACAGTAGGGGCAGCAAGGCACACATTGAGTAGTTGCCATCAAGGGTAACAAGGTGGGCTCTGTCGTTGATATGAGATTGTCCATCTACATCATGTCATCTTGCTTAAGGCGTTACTCTGTTCTTTTGGACTTAATACACTAGATCCATGCTGGATAGCGGTCGACGTGTGGAGTAATAGTAGTAGATGCAGAAGAAAGTATCGGTCTACTTGTTTTGGACGTGATGCCTATAGATATAATCATTGCCATAGATGACGTCACGACTTTGCGCGGTTCTATCAATTGCTCGACAGTAATTTGTTCACCCACCGTTCTACTTGCTTTCATGAGAGAAGCCACTAGTAAACACTACGGCCCCCGGGTCTATTCACCTCTATCGTTTCCACTTTCGCTTTTACTTTGCTTTGTTACTTTGTTGCTTTCAGTTCTCACTTGGCGAACAATCTATAAGGGATTGACAACCCCTTCATAGCATTGGGAGCAGGTTCTTTGTGTTTGTGCGGGCACTTGAGATACTCCTTCACTGGATCGATACCCTTGGTTCTCAAACTGAGGGAAACACTTACCACCGCTGTGCTACATCACCCTTTCCGCTTCGAGGGAACACCAACGCAAGGCTCCAAGGCCACGGGGGGAATCCTTTGCATATTTTCCTAGGAAGTCCCTTAAGGCGTAGCCGTAGCAGAAGGATTCCTGGTGCCTTCGACACACCTATTTTTGGCGCCATTGGAAGGTCTTTTGTTGCAGTAGCAGATAGTCACTATACTAAATTTTAATTCCGAAAGTATTGATATAGCACTAAGTTGGGTGATCATGGTGTTATTTTTCAGTACTGAAATTAGTATCAAAATATTATCGTGGATACTCACAATACTAGATTTTAGTACCAAAATTACTGATATAGAACTGCATTAGGTGATTGTCGTACTCAAATTAATACCGAAGTATAGAACCGAGTCCGGTGATCGTGGTGCTATTTTGAAGTACTTTAATTAGTATTTAAATATTAATGTGGATAATCGCAATACAAAATTTTAGTACCAAAAGTAGTGATATACAACCGAGTCGGGTGATCGTGGTGTTTTTTTGTGTACATAAATGAGTATTGAAATATTAACGTGGATGGTCACCATACTTATTCTTAGTATCAAAACTAGTAATATAGAACTGAGTCGGGTGATGGTGGTGTTTGTTTGAATACTGAAATCCGTGTTGAAATATTAATGTTGATAATCATAATACATAATTTTAATACAAAAAGCTGTGATATAGAATTGATTCGGGTGATCGTGGTATTGTTTTTTGAGTAGTAAAATCAGTATTGAAATATTAACATGGATAGTCACTATACTAAAATTTAATTCGGAAACTATTGATATAGCACTGAGTTGGGTGATCATGGTGTTGTTTTCGAGTACTGAAATCATTATCAAAATATTAATGTGGATACTCACAGTACTAGATTTTAATACCAAAATTGCTGATATAGAACTACGTCCATTTGATTGTCGTACTCAAGTCAATATTGAAGTATAGAGCTGAGTCTATTGTTCGTGGGGCTATTTTGTAGTACTAAAATTAGTATTGAAATATTAATGTGGATAATCGCAATACTGAATTCTAGTACCAAAAGTCGTGATATAGAATGAATCGGGTGATCGTGGTGTTGTTTTTCAGTACAGAAATCAGAATTGAAATATTAACGTAGATGGTCACTATACTTATTGTTTGTATCGAAACTACTAATATAGAACTTAGTGGGGTGATGGTGGTGTTTTGTGTTAGTACCGAAATGAATGTTGAATTATTATCGTTTATAATCACAATATAGAATTTTAGTACAAAACATTGTGATATAGAGCTGAGTCGGGTGATCGTGGTATTGTTTTTTGAGTACTAAAATCAGTATTGAAATATTAACACGGATAGTCACTATACTAAATTTTAACTCCGAAACTATTGATATAGCACTGAGTTGGGTGATCATGGTGTGTTTTCAGTACTGAAATCAGTATCAAAATATATTAACGTGCATACTCACAATACTAGATTATAGTACCAAAATTACTTATATAGAACTGTGTTAGGTGATTGTCGTACTCAAATAAATACCGAAGTATGGAACTAAGTCCGGTGATCGTGGGGCTATTTTGAAGTATTGAAATATTAACGTGGATAGTCCCAATACTGAATTTTAGTACCAAAGGTAGTGATATAGAACTGAGTCGGGTGATCCTGGTGTTGTTTTTGAGTATAGAATGCAGTATTGAAATATTAACGTGGATGGTCACTATACTTATTCTTTGTATCGAAACTACTAGTATATAACTAAGTTGGGTGATGGTGGTGTTTTGTTTCAGTACTACAATAAATTTTAAAATATTAACGTTGATAATCAAAATACATAATTTTAGTACAAAAAGTTGTGATATAGAACTAAGTCGGGTGATCGTGGTATTGTTTTTTGAGTAGTAATACCAGTATTGAAATATTAGCATGTTGATAGTCACTATACTAAAATTTAAGTCCGAAACTAATGGTATGTCACTGAGTTGGGTGATCATGGTGTTGTTTTTCAGTAATAAAGTCAGTATCGAAATATTTACGTGGATACTCAAAATAATAGATGTTGGTACCAAAATTGTTGATATAGAACTGTGTGAGGTGATTGTCGTACTCAAATCAATACTGTAGTATAGAACTGAGTCCGGTGATCGTGGGGCTATTTTGAAGTACTGAAATTAGTATTCAAATATTAATGTGGATAATCGCAATACTGAATCTTTATAACGAATTAGTGAGTTTTAGTACCAAAATTAGTGATATAGAGCTGAGTGAGGTGATCATGGCGTTGTTTTTGAGTATAGAAATCAGTACTGAAGTATAGAAATTAGTGAGGTGATCGTGGGGCTGTTTTTTAGTACTCAAATCAGTTTTGAAATATTTATGTGGATAATAGAAATACTGGATTTTAATACGGAAACTAATGATATAGAACTAAGTTGGTTGATCGTGGTGCTATTTTGAAGTACCGAAATGAGTATTTAAATATTAACGTGGATAATCACAATACTGAATTTTAGTACCAAGAGTAGTGATATAAAACTGAGTCGGGTGATCTGGTGTTCTTTACGAGTACTGAAATTAGTATTGATATATTAACTTGGATGGTCAGTATACTTATTTTTAGAATCGAAACTACTAATGTAGAACTGAGTCGGTTCATGGTGGTGCTTTGTTTCATTACCGAAATCAGTGTTGAAATATTAACGTTGATAATAACAACACAGATTTTTAGTGCAAAAAGTTGTGATATAGAACCGAGTCAGGTGAACGTGGTATATTCTTTTGAGTACTAAAATCAGTATTGAAATATTAACATGGATAGTCATTACACTAAATTTGAATTTCGAAACTATTGATATAGCACTGAGTTTGGTGATCATGGTGTTGTTTTTTAGTACTGAAATCAATATCGAAATATTAACATGGATACTCACAATACTAGATTTTAGTACCAAATTACTGATATAGAACTGCGTCACGTGATTGTCATACTCAAATCAATACTAGGGTTTAGAACTGTGTCCAATGACCATGGGGCTATTTTTTAGTACTGAAATCAGTATTGAAATATTAACTTAAACAATCGCAATACCAATTTTTTGTACCGAATTAGTGAATTTTAGTACCGAAATTAGCGATATAGAACTGAATGAGGTGATCATCGTACTGAAATCAGTAATGAAATATTAACATTGGTAATCACAATTCGAAATTTTAGTACAAAAAGTTGTGATATATAACTGAGTCGGGTGGTCGTGGTATTGTTTTTTGAGTAGTACAATCAATATTTAAATATTAACATGGATAGGCACTATACTAAATTTTAATTCCAAAACTTTTGATATAGCACTGAGTTGGGTGCTCATGGTGTTATTTTTCAGTATTGAATTGAGTATCCAAATATTAACATGGATACTCAGAATACCAGATTTTAGTACCAAAATTACTGATATAGAACCGAGTGAGGTGATTGTCGTACTCAAATGAATACTGGAGTATAGAACAGAGACCGTTAATCGTGGGGCTATTTTTCAGTACCGAAATCAGTATTGAAATATTATTATGAACAATTGCAATACTAAATTTTAGTACCAAAATAGTGAATTTTAGTACCAAAACTAGTGATATAGAACTGAATGAGGTCATCGTCATACTGAAATCAGTACTGAAGTATAGAATTGAGTGAGGTGATCGTGGGGCTAGTTTTCAGTACTGAAATCAGTTTTGAAATATTTAGGTGGATAATAGCAATACTGGATTTTTAGACGGAAACTAGTGATATAGAACTGAGTGAGGTGATCGTGGTGCTATTTTCAAGTATTGAAATGAGTATCCAAACATTAACATGGATAATCGCAATACTGAATTTTAGTACCAAAAGTACTGATAGAGAACTGAGTCGGCTGATCGCTTGTGTTGTTTTTGAGTACTGAAATCAGTATTGATATATTAACATGGATTGTCACTATACTCATTTTAGTTTCGAAAATACTAATGTAGAACAGAGTAGGTTCATGGTGGTATTTTGTTTTAGTATTGAAATCACTGTTGAAGTATTAACGTTGATAATCACAATACAGATTTTTACTACAAAAAGTTATGATATAGAACTGAGTCGGGTGATCGTGGTATCGTTTTTGGAGTACTAAAATCACTATTGAAATGTTAACAAGGATAGTCACTATATTAAATTTTAGTGCCAAAACTATTGATATAGCACTGAGTTGGGTGATCATGGTATTGGTTTTCAATACTAAAACTAGTATCGAAATATTAACATGCATACTCACAATACTATATTTTGTACCAAAATTACTGATATAGAACTGCGTCAGATGATTGTCATACTCAAATCAATACTCAAGTATAGAACCGAGTCCGGTGATCGTGGGGCTATTTTGAAGTACTGAAATCGGTTTTGAAATATTAACGTGGATAGTCGCAATACTGAATTTTAGTCCCAAAGGTAGTGATAGAGAACTTAGTCGGGTGATCGTGGTGTTGTTTTTTAGTACAGAAATCGGCATTGAAATATTAACGTGGATGGTCACTATACTTATTCGTAGTATCGAAACTACTAATATAGAACTGAGTCGGGTGATGGTGGTGTTTTGTTTCAGTATTGAAATCATTGTTGAAAAACTAACTTTGATAATCACAAAAATAACTTTGGTACAAAAATTTATGATACAGAACTGAGTTAGGTGATTGTGGTATGTTTTTGGAGTAGTAAAATCAGTATTGAAATATTAACATGGATAGTCACTATGCTAATATTAAATTCTGAAACCATTGATATAGAACAGAGTTGCGTGATCATGGTGTTGTTTTTCAGTACTGAAATCAGTATTGAAATATTAACATGAATACTCAAAATACTTGATTTTAGTATCGAAATTACTGATATAGAACTGGGTGAGGTGATTGTCGTACTCAAATAAATGCTGAACTATAGAACTGAGACCGGTTATCGTGGGGCTATTTTTTAGTACTGAAATCAGTATTGAAATATTAATGTGAACAATCACAATACCAAATTTTTGTATCGAATTAGTGAATTTTAGTACCGAAATTAGTGATATAGAACTGAGTGAGGTGATTGTCGTACTGAAATCAGTACTGGAGTATAGAACTAAGTTAGGTGATCGTGGGGTTGTTTTTGAGTACTGGAATTAGTTTTGAAATATTTAGATGGATAATAGCAATACTGGATTTTAATACGGAAACTAGTGATCTAGGACTAAGTCGGGTGATCGTTGTGCTATTTTGAAGTACTGAAATCACTATTGAAATATTAACATGGATAATAGCAATACTGAATTTTAGTACCAAAAGTAGTGCACTACAGGAATCAGCTATTTTGCCTACACGTATAATCTTTGCCGTCAGCAAATCCTCGGGGTTGACGGCAAACGGTTACTTTGCCGTCATGGGCAGACAACAAAAAAATACTATCGTAAAAAATAAATAAAAGTAGACGGCAAAAATACACACGGCAAAATAAAGTTTTGCCGTCAATTATTTGACCAGATTACGGCAAAGGTAGCATTTTTGCCGTCTTCTTACGCGCGGGCTGACGGCAAAAGGTGTGCACGTGTGCGTTTAACGGGCCTAAACAGACAATTGATTTGTTGTCTTTTATTTGGGCCAGCTGACGGCAATGAGTGAAAAAAATAAATCTTTGCCGTCTCGTGCTCTACTCCGAAGACGACAACGAGTGAAATTTTTTTAAAAAAACCAGCCACCCCAGCCCAGATCGAAAACTGCTCCCGCACCTCACCTCTCGTGACACCCCTCAAAAAAAAAACTCACATCTCGGGACTTATCCTCTCGCGCACAGGTTCCACCACTGGAGGTCACCACCGCCGGCCTCCCTTGTCGGCGCCACTGGACTCCCCGACGGTCGCCACCTCCGGCCTTCCTAATGGACGCCGTCGACGTTCTCCGCTCCCTTCCCGCCCCACCGTGAGTGAGGGGATCGGCCAGTTCGCGCCTCCTCGCCGGTCGCAGCCCGGCCCTCTCCTCCCCGCCGGTCGCAGCCCGGCCCTCTCCTCTCCTCTCCAGTCGCCGCGAGCCTCCCAGCCACCGCCGGTGACCTCCCCGGCTGCCGCCGCCTCCCTACCAGTCGTCCCACCGCCGGTCACCGGTCAGTTTGCAAGTACTTTGTCCCCTGACTTGTAGTGACTTTCGTGTCTACTATTGGAATGGTGCATTATTTCTTGAGTTTTTAGCTATATGCAGTATTGGCAAATCAATACTCCATTTTCCTCTCGTGAACAAGTAAAGAAACTGACAAGTGCCGAGCCAGAGATGTTACCGAAATCATTTGTTTCCAAAATTAGCAGTCGAGTGTTACTCCATTTTTTCTAGCTATATATATAATTGGCTCGGATTATAATGCTGCCTTTACTTATTGTTAAATATCCAAATTCCTGTAGAAAAAAAACAATTGGTTGATAAGTTCCATGCTTATTTCATGTAGCTAATGTTCTGCTTGCCTCCTACACAGTTTTCAAATAACTACAACTTAATTTGTAGCATGTAGAGTGGATTATCATTTTGTGCACATTGTATTCAAGAGATATGTATAGAAGTGTATGCTGTCCAACCCATGTGGACATATACAAAAAGCTCTAAATCAGTTGAATGTTTGTGAACTTAGTTTAATGATTGTGGTTTTGCTTGGGTTTTCCTACTGCTACTATTTCGCGTCAGGTTCTAATTTCGTCTGCTATTGTTGTTTTTGCGGTGGTGTTGCAGGCTCGCAGTGAAGAAAAGAAAGGCAGAGAAGGACCCCAACAAACCCAAGCGACCCTCGAAAGCTTCTTCTTCTTCATGTGAGTCCCCCTATTCTATTACTTGATGTGGTTCGATTCACGTCGTTTTCGTGTGTTTTGTTGTGGCCTCGCATCCTGACCGAGGAGTTGGTGTGTGTTTCATATTCGCAGGGACACACCTTGTCATGCCCAAGGCCTCGTCAGGGATAGAAGCGCATCTCGTCGTGTCGCAAGAATGGATATCGTTACAAGTACATGTACTGAAAAGAAGAGATATATATACAGAATTGGCTTACACTCGCCACAAGCTACATCAGAGTCACATCAGTACATTACATAATCATCAAGAGTAAGAGCAGGGTCCGACTACGGACGAAAACAAACGACAATAGAAGAACGACGTCCATCCTTGCTATCCCAGGCTGCCGGCCTGGAACCCATCCTAGATCGATGAAGAAGAAGAAGAAGAAGAAGCAACTCCAAATGAACAATCAACGCGCTCGCGTCAAGTAACCTTTACCTGTACCTGCAACTGGTGTTGTAGTAATCTGTGAGCCACAGGGGACTCAGCAATCTCCTTTCCAAAGGTATCAAGACTAGCAAAGCTTAATGGGTGAGGCAAGGTTAAGTGGTGAGGTTGCAGCAGCGGCTAAGCATATATTTGGTGGCTAAACATACGAGTACAAGAAATAAGAGAGATAAGATCTACGCATAACGGACGTGAGCTACTGATGATCAAATGAATGATCCTGAACACCTACCTATGTCAGACATAATGCCACCGTGTCCTCGATCGGAGAAGGAACTCACGAAAGAGACAGTCACGGTTACACACACAGTTGGCAAGTTTTAATTAAGTTAACTTCAAGTTATCTAGAACCAGTGTTAAACAAAGTTTCCACGTTGCCATATAACCGCGGGCACGGCTTTCCGAAAGATTAAACCCTGGAGGGATGCTCCAACTAGTCCATCACAAATTACCACAAGCCGCATAGAAATCCTCAATCACGAAGCTCGCGATCTCGTCGGATTCCCTAGTGGAAAACCTCAACTCTAAGATTACCCAAAGCATCATCGGAATCAAGATGCACAAGATATCTCGTCAAAGGTAAAACTAATCAAGCAAGGCCGCCCGACGTGTCGACGATCCCGATAGGAGTCGCGTACCTCGTTCTCAGGACACGACGGATGAACTAGACGTCGGGATCGCTAAACCTCCGGGTGACCAGAGGGATGTCGGACATCGCTCAGGTGGGACCAACACTCATGAGGAGCACTGGCCCGGGGGTTGATTAAAATAGTCCGCGGGTACCGGCGGGTCCCTATGCATTATTATTAGGTTATTAGGCAAATGTAGTACCAAAGTTAGGCCTTGCCAGACCAGCTTTATTTTAAAACGAATTATCAAGGGGGTCCCCTGTGACGCCCTCGATTTAATCGTACGCTAACCATACACGCAAATGCGTACGATCAAACCCAAGGACTCACGGGAAGATACCACAACACAACTCAAGACACAAATAAAATAACATCAGCTTCATATTACAAGCCAGGGGCCTCGAGGGCTAGAATACGAGAGCTCGATAAACACACGAGTCAGCGGAAGCAACAACTATCTGAGTACAGACATAAAACATGGGGTGCCTTAGAGAAGGCTAACACAAAAGACACAACAATCGAACGAGGCGAGGCCTCCTGCCTGGGAACCTCCTAACTACTCCTGATCATCAGCGGCCTCCACGTAGTAGTAGGCATCGTCGGGGTAGCAGTCGTCGGTGGCGGGGACCTCCAACTCCTGGGCTCCATCATCTGGTCGCAGCAACGGATCAAGGGGACAAGGGGGGAGCAAAGCAGCGGTGAGTACTCATCCAAAGTACTCGCAAGTCTTACATCAGAACTATTCTAATTATGCATCAGTATCAAAGAAGGGCGGTTATATGTGGACTGACTGCAGCAATGCGAGAAAAGAGAGAGAAGGCCTAGTCCTATCGAAGACTAGCATCTTTAGGGTCTTGCAGCAATAGACGAGAGTAGAACAGGGGGTAAAACATTAATAGTCATATTGTTGTAGCAGTATTAAAGTGAGGTCACGCCTAAGGATCCTCCCTCGACTCCTTGCGAGGAAGCAATCCCGAGGCAAACTAATTCCAGTTAAGTAACAATTGTAGTAGTAAAAGATCGGGGCACAATTCCAAGTCGTCCTGTAACTGTGGACACGGCTATCCAAATAGTTAATTTTCATCCCTGCAGGGGTGCACCACATGTCCCGTCACGCTCGATAACACTCTGGTCGGACATACTTTTCTGGGTCCTGCCCGGCCTCGGAATATCGACACGTCGCAGCCCCACCTAAGACTAATCAGAGAGGCCAGCCCGCCGGTCTAACTCCTAAGCAAAAAGGGTTCGTGGGCCCAGTTCCCCTTCACGCTCCTACACGTGGCGTGGGCGGCCGACGTCAGTCCTAGCATCCCTTAATCACAAGCGCGATGCATCTCGGGACCACTCGGGCGCGCGCCGCTACATTGCTGGCATCTAAAAAGCTTCGGCTGATACCGCGACGCCGAGTACCCATAATTCTTCCCGCGTAGCCGGTTAGTGCGAAAAGGTCTCCGACCAACCGAGATCAAATACCCAAATCCATTAACATTTTAATTAGGCCATCAACACAGTCTCACGGGAATCTACCCGTCTTACAACTAATCACCAATGATCCCAGTAACAGGGTTGAGTAACTGTGTGGTTGTAACATCGGGGGGAATCCGAGGTATCACCCTCATTGGATTCCGAACGATGTACCCGTCAAGGTGGGATTAGAGGAATCACCCTCGGGGGTCCCACACTTGCGGGGTTGCACGACAGAGGCGTCATCGGGAATGGTGAAAGAGGAATCACCCTCGATAACCACGACCGACTAGCTATACTACAGAGATATCATCAGGAGTACTTAGTGAGGTGTCACCCTCGATACCCGATAGTATCCCTATAGCGTCGTACAACGAAGGGGGGTGTATGTGCTGTGTCGGATCTGGCTCGTCGATCAGGGATCGAGATTTGAAAACAAGCGGGGCAACTGAACTACGGGGTCAGAGGGGATGACTGCTCCACCTATACTAAGCAGGTTAAAGGTACATGACTGAAAGTAGCAGTTCATCAAAAACAGGCTATGCATCAGATATAGGAGCTAACTACAACAGTAGCAAAAATACTAATGCAAGCAATAGGAAGAAAGACATAGGCGATATAGGAATGATCAAGGGGGGTTTGCTTGCCTTGCTGCTCTGCGGCAAAGGACTGATCGGCAGGGTCGTAGATGTACCCGGCAGCAGCGTCAGTCTCGGGGTCTACCGGTAAGAAGAGGGGGAAGAAACAATAAATAATAGCACCGATGCAACACAAAGTATGACATGGCAAGATGCAGGCTAGTCATGAGCTAACGCAGCAACATCCGTCATAGACGGGTCGGAAGAATATCTGATGATATTTTCCGGGTCTCGGGCTACTACCGGTAATACTGGAAACGATGGAAATGTTCCATGTTTGTTATGCTAGGGACGCGTGACACACGAATGGACCGTGTATCCGGGTTCGTATCGTTGTGCTGATCAACTTTCATGTTGAAAATATTTCGATCTGACTTACGGATTATTTAATATTAATTTTCAAAGTTTTATTAATTATTTAGGAATAAAAACAGATTTAATTAATTTAATAAAATCCTATTATGACATCATCGCGATGTCATGCTGGCATCAGCAGTTGACTGGTCAACTGACCAGCGAGTCTCGAACGTCATAGGCACAAGTTTTAATTAAAACTAAATATTAATTAATCAGATTAATTTAGTGGGGGACCCACGTGTCATTCTCTCATTAGGTTAATTAATTATTCTAATTAACATATTAACTTATATATCTATTTAACTAATTCATTAACTCATTAATTAATTATTATATCTATTTATTTATTTATTTAATAAAAACATATATTTTTATTATTTATATTATCTATCGCGTGGGGCCTTCCTGTCATAGACAGCGGGTGCATTGGCCCCACCGGTAAGTGACCTTAGGCCAAAATAATCGATTTTATCCATAGATATAAACATGCAAAGATCGTATTCCTCCAAACACCTATATACGCAATACATACATCGCACTTCATACATACATACATTCATATACACGGAATACATCATTTGTTTTTATTTTATTTAACTCTCACACTCACATCTCTCTCTGTCAACAGACAACAGAGAACACAACTCTCTGCTAACTCAACATAGGAGAACACCTTCTTCAAATCCTCCTACCGGTCACTACCGTCGACGGATCGGGGTCCCGTTTGCCGGAACGGAACCGGGACGGTGAGGGGAACGCGACGGCGGGAGGAGCCCGAGGAGAGGCTCACCAACGTTGATGAGACGGCCCGATGAAGCTGGAGTTCGCGGGAAGCGGAGGTGACGGCGAGGAGGAGGACGAGGCGGTGACGGTGACGGCGCGGTTCCGGTGAGGACGATGACGGCCGTTCCGGCGAGGAAGAAGTGTAGGGGAGGCCCGGTGGGGGAGCGGCTCATCGGCGGGGTGGAGGGCCGAGGGGGCCGGGGCTCCTGCCGGTGGGGTGGAGGGCCGAGGGGGCCGGGGCTCCTGCCGGCGGGGCTCCTTGGGGGCCTTGGCCGACGGGGGGAACACCGGAGGGCTCGGTTGACCGAGGAGGCAGGAGGGGCCGACGGGAGGTTCCTGGGAGGGAGGAGGCGACGTGGGAGAGGAGGCCTCGATGGGGGAGAGGGTGGATCGGGCAGGGGAGGGAGAGAGAAGGGTGTCGGTGGGAGGGAGAGTCGTGGGGAAGGGGGTGGGGAGTGCGGCTCGAGAGGGGGAGCTTGGGGAGTGGCGGCGGCTCAGGGAGAAAACGGGAGTGCGGGGGGGAGCCGGGGGGATAGCGCTAGGGTTTCCCCTGCGGGGGCTGGAGAGATTCCTCCCATTTCTTACCGAAAGAAATGACACAAGCTCGAAGCATGTCCTCGAGAATTTGGTTGACTCGTTCAACTTGTCCCTGGGATTGAGGATGAAATGCAGTGCTGAAGGACAGATGAGTCCCCATAGCCTTGTGAAAACTTTCCCAGAATTTTGAAGTGAACAAGCTGCCACGGTCCGAACTGATTACCAACGGAATACCGTGAAGTGAAACAACTCTTGACATATAAAGATCTGCCAGCTGACTAGCATTAATCGTTTCCTTGAAGGCCAGGAAATGTGCAACTTTGGACAGTCGATCAATGACGACAAGAATAGCATCATTACCTTTCTGAGATCTGGGAAAACCAGTGACGAAGTCCATTTCAACGTGGTCCCATTTCCACTCGGAAATAGAGATAGGTTGCAGAGTTCCAGCAGGCTTTTGGTGTTCTTCTTTGATACGCCGGCATATATCACATTCTGCCACATAGCGTGCAATGTCTTGTTTCATATTGGGCCACCAGAATCTTTGCCGGATGTCTTGGTACATCTTGGTACTACCCGGATGAATAGACAATGGTGTGTCATGAGCTTCTTCCATCACCTTCCCAGTCATCCTGAGATTTTCCTTCTTATTTGGGACGAATAGGCGACCCTTGAAATACAAGGCGCCACCTTCATCAACAGTGAAAAAGGAGGGTTTACCCTTCGCAATACAGCTCTTAATCCTGTCGACATCATTGTCAAAGTCTTGCAGATTCTTTATGGAGCTCACAAGATCTGGTTCAACCACTAGGTTACTGAGGGAACCCTGATTAACAACACGAAGGTTCATCTTTTGACACTCTTCAGGAGGGGGAACAAGGTAACCCTGAGGAACAATGTGGAGGTTCAGCTTACGGAACTCCTCTTGCAGACGATCGTGAACCTGATGAACCTGGAGGTGGTTGCAGTATGACTTGCGACTCAAGGCATCAGCCATTATGTTAGCCTTGCTAGGGGTATATGATATACTACAGTCAAAATCTGCTATACGCTCCATCCATCTTTGTTGACGTAGGTTCAGCTCCGGTTGAGTGAACAAGTACTTCATACTTTGATGGTCGGTGTAGATTTCACAGCGATTACCGACAAGGTATTGTCGCCATTCCTTCAATGCATGAATGACTGCGGCAAGCTCGAGATCATGAACTGGGTAGTTCTCTTCATGAGCACGCAGTTGACGTGAAGCATAAGCGATCACCTTGCGATCCTGCATTAGGACACAACCTATTCCTTGACGAGAAGCATCACAGTATATGACGAAATCCCTTTTCGTATCTGGAGGAGCAAGTACTGGAGCGGACGTCAGTTTGTCCTTGAGCGCCTGGAAACTTTCCTGGCATTTATCAGTCCATTCATACTTAACACCTTTGTGAAGCAGGTTGGTTAAGGGCTTCGCAATTTTGGAGAAGTTCTCGACGAATCAACGGCAATAGCTGGCGAGTCCGAGAAAACTTCTGACTTGCTTGACATTCTTCGGGGGACTCCAGTCAAGAATAGCTTGAATTCATTCGGGGTTGACCACAATACCATCCTTGGAAATCACATGACCAAGGTAAGTCACTTCGTCTAGCCAGAACTCACCTTTGGAATACTTCGCATAGAGTTTATGCTCCCGAAGCTTATCCAGTACAAGACGAAGATGTTCAACATGCTCTTCTTTGTTCTTCGAAAACACCAGAATATCATCCAGATATACCACGACAAATTTGTCGAGGTAGTCCATGAATATATAATTCATCAATCGAGAGAAGGTTGCCGGTGCATTGGTTAAGCCGGAGGACATGACGGTGTACTCGTATGATCCATATCGAGTAACAAAGGCGGTCTTTGGAATATCCTCCTTGCAAACACGGATCTGGTGGTATCCCAATCTCAAGTCGAGCTTAGAGAAAACGGTGGAACCAGCAAGTTGATCATACAAATCATTTATCCGAGGGAGAGGATATTTGTTCTGAATAGTGGCCTGGTTGATAGGACGATAGTCTTGGACCAATCAATTTGTCCCATCCTTCTTCTTAACAAAGAGAGAAGGTGCTCCCCAAGCAGAGGAACTCGGACAGATGAAACCCAGACGGAGTGAGTTGTCAATTTCTTGCTTAAGTTCAAGGAGTTCATGTGGTGGCATTTTATAAGAACGCTTCGCAATAGGAGTGGTACCGGGTACCAAGTCAATGACAAACTCGATAGCTCGAGCAGGGGGAATCCCCGGAAGTTCTTCTGGAAAGACATCTTGAAATTCTCGGACCACTGGTATGTTTTCAATCCCTTCCAGAGGCGACGCATTTAATGCATTCAAAGCATACAGTCGTGCCTCAGCATTACGGACGAGATGCGCATGGTAGCCTATTACTTCATCTGAAGGGTGTAGGAGGTGGACGGTCTTGGTGGCACAAACAATCGATGCCGTATGAGCTTTCAACCAGTCCATCCCCAATATCAGATCAATGTTGGAGGACTTTAGTAGGATGGGGTTGGCAAGGAATTCTAACCCTTCAATTTCAACTGGAACATGGGGGAAAACCACAGAGGTTCGGCATTCGCCCCCAGGGGTGTTTACCACTATCGGGATGTTCATCTCTTCGCTCCTAGTATCATGCATGTATGCAAAATTTTCTGACATAAAGGAATGCGATGCTCCTGTATCAAACAATACAGAAGCAGGTACTGAGTTAATGAGAAGTGTACCCATCACGGTAGCAGGCTGGTCTTGAGCTTGACTCATATCAATGTTGTTGGCCTGACCACGAACATAAGCAGGCTTAGCGTTGAAGTTGCGGTTCTGGTGGTTGCCACTGCCAGTTGCGGGAAGTGTCAGCTGATTCGGATTCTGCCTGCAGTCTCTAGCATGGTGACCTGGACGGCCACACTTGAAGCACAGCCCGTCCTCAGGACGGGAAGGAGGAACTCGAGGCGGTGGAGCTGGAAGCCTCGGCTGCCTAGGTGGTGGAGGAGGCAGGCGAGGTGCAGCATAGGACGACCGCGGAGTAGGAGCAGGTGCATGGTACATGTTGTTGGGAATCCAGATCTTCCGCTTCTGTGCAGATGAGCCGGAAGATGAGCCCATGTCACGGTTGCGCTTGCTGCTATCTTTGTATTCCTGCAGACCAGTCTCAACCTGAATAGCCTTGTTCACCAGGGTGGCGAAATCAGCATAGTCCGGAACGAGGAGTGTCAGCTTGATATCAGGGTGGAGGCCTTCATGGAACTTCTCCTACCTGCGTGCATCAGTCGCAATTTCTTATTCAGCATAGCGAGATAATCCCAGAAATTCCGGCTGATAAGCATCCACAGTCTTGTTGCCCTGGACCAAGTTGCGGAACTCACGCTTCTTCCGGTCCATGATTCACTGGGGAATGTATCGAGCACGGAAAGCAGCCTTGAACTCTGCCCAAGTGATGATAGTCCCATCGGGCTGAGAGCGCCTGTGGCTGTCCCACCATTGAGCAGCGGGACCCTTCAGAAAGTAGGCGGCAAAGTTGACATGGCTCGCCAGGGGCACGTTGGCAGACTCTAGCTCATAAGAAATGTCACGGAGCCAGTCATCAGCATCAAGAGGCTGAGTTGAGCTGCGGTAGATCACAGCGTTGAGACGGCAGAAGTCTTGCAGTGTCACGCCTTGCGGTTGGTTCATGTTCGGCCTTTGGAACTAATCCATGAGCCCTTGCATAAACTGGCGGTTCAGCTCAAACTGTTGGACCATCCCCGCCATATACTCAGGAGGCGGGGGTGGTGCATCGTTGGCAGGGGCACGCGGGCGGCCAGCTGGTCTAACCATCCTGTTAAATATTTAGCAGGGGTAGTTTAGCTTAAAGTAATTGAAAGGCATCACACGCATTCATGAAGTGATTAAGCATAATGAAAGGGAAATGCGATAGATACTCCATTGTAGTTGAGTTCGACATACAGACCCATACATAAGTTCGATTACAGACTAACGATTACAAATTAGAAATTTGGCGATAGCCCGGACGCATTAGACGATACCCTGGACTCACTAGGCGGCGCGCAGGCACGCGGTGGAAGAGTACCACAACGAGATGTAGCGATAAGGCTACATCAACGTCGGAGAGGACGATCGAATCCTGGTAGCTGGCGGTGATAGAAGGTAGGGACAGGACCCTGTGTCCCGTTGTGACTCTGGTGACGGCACCGCATCCAGTCGAGGAGCTGAGGTCCAAGTGCAGGGGTTCTACCCCCAACATCTGTCCACTCGAGAGCTCATGGTAGCTCTGTCCTGCCCGGCTCACGGATGCGCATAGGGGGAACCCTCGGGCAGTGTGATGGCTGCAACTCTGTCAATGCGTCGTAAAGACGAGCGCGCGTAGCATACAGCTCCACAGTCAGAGCTCGGAGAGCACGATCCATTGCCTCAGTGTACTGCACCAGAACCCGCGCGTCGTAGCGACGCGTCACGTAGGGGGCGCAGACAGCGACGTAGGAACGGTCGCTGCGCTCCCGAACGTCAGAAGCGTAGGCAGTGAGATTAGACCTAGTCTCATCCCCAGCAGGAGCATGTGGGATGTATCTGAAAGGGCTCTCCTTCAGGTGAGGGTACGCTCCACGAAGACGGGTGATGGCAATGTAGGCCGCATCATGGACGGCCATCTCGACCGACACTCCAATATCGCAGAACACGTGGCGCTCGAGGGTCTCGCAGCCCCTCTGGTCGAAGATGCGAACCTCAGCCTGGTACTGGTACTGGTTGTACTCGCGGAAATCCTCGAACACAGTGTACTCGGGGTACCAGCGATATCCCAGCCTGGTCAGGAGATCGACCAAAATGGCCGGGAACCCAGTCGTCTCAGTGGCCTGTATCAGGCGCACGTGCTGTCTTGCGGGACGCATCTGAAAATAAGATTGACGGATGTCAAATGACAGTGTGTGTAATATATATTCAGGAGAAAGAGTAGTTAGTCCAGCGCTCTGGATCGATGTGATTCGAGAACCTAATGTTAGAGTTAGTAAAATCTTTGACCCGAAAGAGAAGAGGGAGTAGAGCCTAGAGTATAGGAAAGTAGTAAAATATACTAATACCACCCAATTCAGATGTGGGCCCGTAAGCCACAACATCAGTGTTAGTAAAGTTTTTCAAACACTAGACTCAACTTCGGCCAAGGAGTTGGAAAGGGGGCTACCTACAGGCAGTTGGCTCTGATACCAACTTGTGACGCCCTCGATTTAATCGTACGCTAACCATACACGCAAATGTGTACGATCAAACCCAAGGACTCACGGGAAGATACCACAACACAACTCAAGACACAAATAAAATAACATCAGCTTCATATTACAAGCCAGGGGCCTCGAGGGCTAGAATACGAGAGCTCGATAAACACACGAGTCAGCGGAAGCAACAAATATCTGAGTACAGACATAAAACATGGGGTGCCTTAGAGAAGGCTAACACAAAAGATACAACGATCGAACGAGGCAAGGCCTCTTGCCTGGGAACCTCCTAACTACTCCTGATCATCAGCGGCCTCCACGTAGTAGTAGGCACCGTCGGGGTAGCAGTCGTCGGTGGCGGGGACCTCCAACTCCTGGGCTCCATCATCTGGTCGCAGCAACGGATCAAGGGGACAAGGGGGAGCAAAGCAGCGGTGAGTACTCATCCAAAGTACTCGCAAGTCTTACATCAGAACTATTCTAATTATGCATCAGTATCAAAGAAGGGGGGTTATATGTGGACTAACTCCAGCAATGCGAGAAAAGAGAGAGAAGGCCTAGTCCTATCGAAGACTAGCATCTTCAGGGTCTTGCAGCAATAGACGAGAGTAGAACAGGGGTAAAACATTAATAGTCATATTGTTGCAGCAGTATTAAAGTGAGGTCACGCCTAAGGATCCTCCCTCGACTCCCTGCGAGGAAGCAATCCCGAGGCAAACTAATTCCAGTTAAGTAACAATTGTAGTAGTAAAAGATCGGGGCACAACTCCAAGTCGTCCTGTAACCGTGGACACGGCTATCCGAATAGTTAATTTTCATCCCTGCAGGGGTGCACCACATGTCCCGTCACGCTCGATAACACTCTGGCCGGACATACTTTTCTGGGTCCTGCCCAGCCTCGGAATATCGACACGTCGCAGCCCCACCTAAGACTAATCAGAGAGGCCAGCCCGCCGGTCTAACTCCTAAGCACAAAGGGTTCGTGGGCCCAGTTCCCCTTCACGCTCCTGCACGTGGCATGGGCGGCCGACGTCAGTCCTAGCATCCCTTAATCACAAGTGCGATGCATCTCGGGACCACTCGGGCGCGCGCCGCTACATTGCTGGCATCTGAAAAGCTTCGGCTGATACCGCGACGCCGAGTACCCATAATTATTCCCGCATAGCCGGTTAGTGAGAAAAGGTCTCCGACCAACCCAGATCAAATACCCAAATCCATTAACATTTTAATTAGGCCATCAACACAGTCTCACGGGAATCCACCCGTCTTACAACTAATCACCAATGATCCCAGTAACATGGTCGACTAACTGTGTGGTTGTAACATTGGGGGGGATCCGAGGTATCACCCTCGTTGGATTCCGAACGATGTACCCGTCAAGGTGGGCTTAGAGGAATCACCCTCGGGGGTCCCACACTTGCGGGGTTGCACGACAGAGGCGTCATCGGGAATGGTGAAAGAGGAATCACCCTCGATAACCACGACCGACTAGCTATACTACAGAGATATCATTAGGAGTACTTAGCGAGGTGTCACCCTCGGTACCCGATAGTATCCCTATAGCGTCGTACAACGAAGGGGGGTGTATGTGCTATGTCGGGTCTGGCTCGTCGATCAGGGATCGAGATTTGAAAATAAGCGGGGCAACTGAACTACGGGGTCAGAGGGGATGACTGCTCCACCTATACTAAGCAGGTTAAAGGTACAAGACTGAAAGTAGCAGTTCATCAAAAACAGGCTATGCATCAGATATAGGAGCTAACTACAACAGTAGCAAAAATACTAATGCAAGCAGTAGGAAGAAAGACATAGGCGATATAGGAATGATCAAGGGGGGGTTTGCTTGCCTTGCTGCTCTGCGGCAAAGGACTGATCGGCAGGGTCGTAGATGTATCCGGCAGCAGCGTCAGTCTCGGGGTCTACCAGTAAGAAGAGGGGGAAGAAACAATAAATAATAGCACTGATGCAACACAAAGTATGACATGGCAAGATGCAGGCTAGTCATGAGCTAACGCAGCAACATCCGTCGTAGACGGGTCGGAAGAATATCTGATGATATTTTCCGGGTCTCGGGCTACTACCGGTAATACTGGAAACGATGGAAATGTTCCATGTTTGCTATGCTAGGGACGCGTGACAGACGAATGGACCGTGTATCCGGGTTCATCTCGTTTTGCTGATCAACTTTTATGTTGAAAATATTTCGATCTGACTTACGGATTATTTAATATTAATTTTCAAAGTTTTATTAATTATTTAGGAATAAAAAACAGATTAATTAATTTAATAAAATCCTATTATGACATCATCGCGATGTCATGCTGACATCAGCAGTTGACTGGTCAACTGACCAGCGGGTCCCGAACGTCATAGGCACAAGTTTTAATGAAGACTAAATATTAATTAATCAGATTAATTTAGTGGAGGACCCACGTGTCATTCTCTCATTAGGTTAATTAATTATTCTAATTAACAGATTAACTTATATATCTATTTAACTAATTCATTAACTCATTAATTAATTATTATATCTATTTATTTATTTATTTAATAAAAACATATATTTTAATTATTTTTATTATCTATCGCGTGGGGCCTCCCTGTCATAGACACCGGGTGCGTTGGCCCCACCGGTAAGTGACCTTAGGCCAAAATAATCGATTTTATCCATAGATATAAACATGCAAATATCGTATTCCTCCAAATACCTATATACGAAATACATACATCGCACTTCATACATACATACATTCATATACACGGAATACATCATTTGTTTTTATTTTATTTAACTCTCACACTCACATCTCTCTCTGTCAACAGACAACACAGAACACAACTGTGTGCTAACTCAACATAGGAGAACACCTTCTTCACATCCTCCTAACGGTCACTACCATCGATGGATCGGGGTCGCGTTTGCCGGAATGGAACCGGGACGGTGAGGGGAACGCGACGGTGGGAGGATCTCGAGGAGGGGCTCACCAACGTTGATGAGACGGCCCGATGAAGCCGGAGTTCGCGGGAAGCGGAGGTGACGGCGAGGAGGAGGACGAGGTGGTGACGGTGACGGCGCGGTTCCGGTGAGGACGGTGACGGCCGTTCCGGCGAGGAAGAAGTGTTGGGGAGGCCCGGTGGGGGAGGGGCTCGCCGGCGGGATGGAGGGCCGAGGGGGCCGGGACTCGTGCCGGCGGGGTGGAGGGCCGAGGGGGCCGGGGCTCCTGCCGGTGGGGCTCCTTGGGGGCCTTGGCCGACGGGGGGAACACCGGAGGGCTCGGTCGACCGAGGAGGCAGGAGGGGCCGACGGGAGGTTCCTGGGAGGGAGAAGGCGACGTGGGAGAGGAGGCCCCGATGGGGGAGAGGGTGGATCGGGCAGGGGAGGGAGAGAGAAGGGTGTCGGTGGGAGGGAGAGTCGTGGGGAAGGGGGTGGGGAGTGGGGCTCGAGAGGGGGAGCGTGGGGAGTGGCGGCGGCTCAGGGAGAAAACGGGAGTGCGGGGGGGGGGGGGGGGGGAGCCGAGGGGATAGCGCTAGGGTTTCCCCTGCGGGGGCTGGAGGCCTGGCCGGCCGGGCCACTAGGCCCAGTTGGGCCAGGGGGTGGGGATTTGGCCTTTTTCCTTTTTTGTTGTTGTTGTTTTGTTTCGTTTTATTTTGCTCTTTCCTTTTCTATTATTTCTTTCTTTCTAATTTATTTTCTTTCTTTTATCATTATTATTTTTAATACTTTCTTTCTTTAATAGTTAAAATGACTTTATAAATATAATCATCATTTGTTTTCAATTTCTGAATCCAGATAGAAATTCGATGCGGGTCAACGACGGTAATTCTCGATGATGTGGCATCATCTGCGGGTGATCACTGTAGCTTAATTACAATATTTACTGTAGCAAAAGTCGAGGATGTCACATCCCCATAACAACCCCGTTCGTGTTAGGAGCGCTCAATTATGGAACATAACACCGGTAGCCGAAACTAATGGGGCAAAGGTGGAACAAAACACCAGGCTAGAAAGGCCGAGCCTTCCACCTTTTACCAAGTATATAGGTGCGTTAAATTAAATAGCATTTAAATATGGTGATATAACAAGGAACCCATGTTTTCTCATGGAAGCAACTGCACCTGCAACTAGCAACGTTAACACAGGGTTAAGCAAGCAGTAACATAGCCAATCAGTGGTTTGCTAGGTCGAACAGGTTGAAGGTTAACATGGCATTGTTGAGAGGCTGATATTTAACATGTGGTAGGCAACGAGACATAAGCGATAGCATCGAAATAACTAGCATGGCAATGATAGTAATGGTATCTGGGGAAATGATCATCTTGCCTGAGATCCCGCTTGGAAGAAGAATGCCTCCGTGAAGCAGACGAACCGATGTAGTCGAACGGCTCCTCACAATCCGACACACTGCGGAACTCTATCGAGACAAAGCAAACCGGAAACACAAATCAACACACGGAATTCACCACACGATGCACGACACAAATGATGCATGAGCAGCTGGATACATGCACGTCACGGCATGACAATTCACACAATCAAACACTACACATTAAGTGAAGTTCAATATGCAACGAGTTGCATATTGACGAAACTCGACGTTAATTATTTAATTCTATCCCGATTAGATACACGGTAATATTAAATGTGGTTAAACATGGCAAGAGGTGAAGCGCAAATTAAACTACCTATCTAGACATTTTAAATGAGGTCGAAAATGACATATAGCATCTCCGAGACGACCTCACATGTTAATTTACAAATCTGACCAGATCTGAACTAACACCTTTAATTAGTTGTTAAATAGCAAAACAAATAGGTCCACGTGATTCTTCGCGTCATTTCAAGCAATATACACATAAAGCACATCTCCAATGGAGCTACGGATCAAAAGTTACAAGCACCGCAAGATATGATGGCATGAATGCAAAATGTGTGCAACGACGGTCACGAGCAGTTCAAAACATAGAAACAGCAAGAGAAAATGAAACTACACAAGATTCTAAGCAAGTTTCATGTAGGACACGATCAAATCGGAGCTACGGTTCAAAAACTACGAGCAAGACAAGAAATGACTACAATCTGCCAAAATCAGCCACGTAGCATTTTCTACGCCCCACATCTACGGCTACACAACTCCGATATGCTCAAGTAAGGCATGGCACGGAAGAGGGCGAGAAGCACTACTCTAAACAACTAACAACAACTAGCATGGCATCACGGATCACTAGGGAAAGAAGACACAAAATGGCATCTCACACTCTATTTCAGACTTAGTGAAAATTACACCTCATGAAAGTGCAGTTTTCGATCTGAAGCAATATTGACAGCAGCAAAACCTATAGCTACAGGACTCCAAATGGCATGAAAAATTACAGCATGCTAGAGAATCACAAGGGGTACAACTAACTCCATTGGACCAACCTCAAAAGAGCTACAGATCACAAGATGCAAGCAAGACAAGACAGCAACAAAATATAACAGATTTCAGACTTACAAATATTTCAGCACGTCTAAAACAGCACTATTTCTAGCAACTTGAGGACAATCAGAACACACCTAAACATGCATTTCTATTGCAACCAAAGATACTAGGGGCTAGTCTAAACACCCAAGATCAACTCTCTAGTTGACAACTCCGACAAACGAAGCACGGAACAAATCCTACGAATTAAACAAAAGGGCATCACGGCAAAAATATCGCGCGAACTAACTTGCTCGAATGCTAAAACTAATTGCACAGAAAATCCCATGGATTTTCTAACCCGAAAACATATAAAATATGTGGGGTTGCACAACAAAATAAAGCCACACGAGAATGCGAGAAATAATCCTAGACACGGAAAATAATCTAGCGGCAAATCCCTACACGCAAAAATATCAATGACCGCTCTAAAATACGTGGAATAATGGTCCCTAAAACATGGGCATTTATCTAAGGCATTCGAGCAACCCGATCTTGCACGAAAAATAAATACGGGTCGAAACCTATTAGGACAGCACGCTTATGTAGGAAAACAACATGCTAAACGACGTCAAACAAATGTGCAAGTTATAAAATCAGATTCTACGCGAAAAGTTACATGAGATACATATGCTACTCGTCGCAATCCGATATACGGTTAAAAAGTTACGTACGTTTAAATATTTAGCTAAAACCTGAAATTAATACAATCTCAGAAAAAAACCTAAACTAAATGGGCCGGATCTAAACGCTAACGGGCTACAGGGGTATGGGCGTTTCATAATAAAAAAATGCACACGGCGAGAGTTAGGATCCTCACCTCGGCTTGGGCCGGCTGAGGTAGGTGGAGATGGGCCGGGGGAGCTGCGCCCAGCTCGGCCGCGGCGGTGTGGAGTTGGGCCGGCGGCTCGGTGCGCTGGGCCACTGCGGGACGGGGCCGGCCTGGGCGAGCGACGCGCTGGCCACAGGAGGCCGGTCAACGCTCCGTTCGAGCGGCACCTCCAGGCTCTCCCGATCCCGCTAGATCGAGGAGCACACCGGCGACGGTTCTCCGTCGGAGGAGTTGCAGGCGGCCGGGGAACTGCGAGGATCGACCGGATCTGGCCGAACCTCGCCGGATCCGGCCACCGGTTGGACGAGGGAGCAAGGCGCGCACGAGCACCGGCTCCGGCCGGGATCGAGGGCGCCAGGAGGCCAGCGACTCGGCTGCTCGACGCTGGTGGGTGGCGGAGGCGAGCAGGGCCACCGGCGGCATGTAGGAGGCGGCGGCCGACAGGACTCCGGTGAGGTGGTGCTCGGCAGGGGAGGTGGCTGCCATGGGAGGCGTTGCTCGGTGCCAGGGGCACGGGAGCACGGGAGGCGGCGGCGGCGGTTCGGTCCCGGGCGGGCCTCGGATGGGCTCGACGGGGCCGCGGCGGCTGGATGCTGGTGGGAGGCTAGGGTTTGAGGGGTAGGTGTGCGGATCCCGAGGCACGGGGTTGGCTATCTAAATAATTAGGAAGGGGGTCTATTTATAGAGAAAAGGGGGGCTAGCTTAGCCGGAATTTCGATCTGGATCCAACCGTGCGGTCGGATTCGGACGATTCCGCATGCGGGAATGGGTACGTGGCCGTGTAGGGTGGTTTACCGGAGACGAGAGGGAGAACGGGCGGCGTGGCAACGATTTTTTAAACACCGACAGACATCTGACGGTAGACCGAATACGGTGCCGCTACGGTCGACCGTTCGGGTACCAGACGGTCTCCGATCGCGACGAAATTCGACATGCGGCCTAGCTAGAACTAATTACGACCACATGCCAAGTTTCATCCCGATCAGAAAAAGTTTTACGCACACTTTTACAACAGGGTTTTGATGATGCCGCGGGCGCTTGCGAGTGCAGTCGGGCTCAGAACGGACAACGGCGAGAACCGACAACTAACAATGGATGCAAGTTTTGAATACGGGCGGCAACGGAGACGCCGATGCAATGCAGATGATGTGAATGATGCGATGATGATGCGACAAATGAAAATACCCACACGACGAAAACGGAAAGAAAAGGGAATCTTCTGGAACGTCGGCATCGGGTTGTCACACACCTTCAGGAAGTAGTAGAAGGAGAAGAACCCAAAATTCAAGCAGGTCTCCATAAGAAGTTCATGTGTATGCTAGATTGCATGGTTAAACTGGTTGTTGTAATATGACGAGTGCATGTTTATTTTCTAAATGGTGGTGCTTATTTTAACATTGGAAGACATGACACTCCAAATTGTGTCGTATTTCTCTAAAGTACTTACACAATTTGTATACATGATAGTAGATGATTCTGAACAATTCCAAAGTTAGGTTTGAGATGGCCTGGCACTAAATTTGTTACGGAAACAACATGTGTCAACTATTCCTTTGAACAGGGCCACCTTTTCTTCTCAGTTACATCAACTTTTTAACAGATTTTTTTTACTTTCTTTTTCTAGGAACCTTAACAGAACATATTATTTTGTGGGTTCGTTTTTCTTACTTATTTTCTTTAGGTTAGATGTTGAGCTGCAAGATGATGTTGTTGATGTTGTTTATTAGATTGTTGTGTTAGTGCTGATGTTGGTTGTGCCGGTGCTTTTCATGTGCAGGGATCTTCTCTTCGTCTCGAGGAGCACCGTCGGTCCCGTTGTCGTTGCCCTCGTAGTTTGACTTCCGCCTCTACAGTGTAGGTGTGAGCTCGACTATCATCTCCCCCCTTCCCTATTTGCTCTGTTCCGTCGTCATCTTGATGCATCTAGAGTTTTCTATCATGTCAAGTCTCGTAACCTAGGCGTCTCCCGTTCGAAAGAGCGGCACCTATAAATATGCATGTCTTTGCATATTTATAACCGCCATCCTTTCGAATTGTCCACGTTATCCATGGACAGCCCGAGTACGTGTAGATTGGGTTACGTTTCCCGTGCTCTCTACTTCCGTTCGAGGAAAATTTCGTCAGCACCACCCCGTTGTTCTCCGGGTACACATTCTCTCGCCTTGTTGTCAAGACGTGTACCAGGAGAACAGCGGGGAGGTGCTACTGAAATTTTGCCTTGGACTGGAGTAGAGCACGGGGAACGAACCCAATCTACACGTACTCGGGTGGGATTAAGACCCATCTTTACCTATTAGAGATAGGATTGAATCCATGAATGCTCGTTTCCCTTTTGTATGATAAAAAATAAAACTATGGCGTAAATAATATGACAAAAGTAATTAGTTCTGTATCTACATGTAATTACATTATATCTAACTTTTGAATCTGAACAAAATACCCGTATTGTTAGTGCAAGTAGCGCTATGGATGATCGTGAGTGGATGTACACTGGCCACCCTAGTCAGGTTGGCATGACCGCTGAGTGGGTTGACAAGACCAATGAATTCATAGAGGCAACATTTGCTAGTGGCAAGAGAAAAATTTGGTGTCCCTGCTTGCAGTGCAAAAACTATAAAGAACAGACAAAGAAGATGATGTCTTTACATCTGCAGAAGCATGGGTTTAAGCCTGGGTATGAACGGTGGACCTTTCACGGCGAGACTGAACGTAGCAGAGAGGAGGTCGTTCGTCGGCACACCGACGATGACAGTACCGGGATCGATGTCATGGTAGCTGACTTCAACGATGCACGTGATGCGGGATCAGATGAAGAACCAGAGGAGTCCGCGAGGGCATTCTTAGAAATGTTGAATTCGTCACAACAACCTCTTCACGACTACACAGATCAATCCCAGTTGGATGCCATCGGACAAGCAATGTCTATGAAGACCCAGTTCGACATGAGCAGAGATAACTTTGATTCAATGATGACCTCTTGGGGCCGCTCTCTCCCTGAAGGGCAAAAACTGCCTAAAAGTTGGTACGAAGCAAAGAAAACCCTACGTGCACTTAAGATGCCGTATGAGCAGATACACGCTTGCCCAAACGGATGTGTCTTATTTACGAAAGAGTATGCAAACGACAAATACTGCCCTTACTCCGCGTTCTACGGTTAGTTAACTAAAATATTTGCAAGGATCATTATTGCATTTCTTAGTCCGAGTGTCATTCTAACCATGTAATACTTCATGCAGCATCCATCGACCAATGGATCGAATAATGCTGGATCTTCACATGCTCATGCTCCTGGCAATAACCTTGATGGTTCTCCGCATCTTTCAGATCTGCTATGGTTAGTGCCTCCATATCTCATTTACAAGTAGAGACCACTTGAAGCTATGTATTTGACCCATTTGAACCCATAGAATGACATAGCAGAATTGTTAATATGCTCTAATTGTTAATATCATGTCATTGTTTTTCTCATATATGATAAACATGAATAGCTATCCCTAAATATTAATAAAGGAGAAAACATATAAGTAACTAATGTGTGTGCAGAAATGGCTTGATTATGTGCAACCTGTAATTTTTAGAAGGGTTGATTATTTCTGCTATTTGTTTCACCTGCAACGATCAGTCGAAACAGATTCAGCAAATCATGTCTTCACATGGCATATCTAAAACTTTCAATATAGCACATAGTCTATATTATCTTCCTGCAGCACAATAATATTGTAATGAGAAAAGCAAAACAGATAGCACATAGTCAGAAAAAACACCAGGCCCTCATCAGAATGGAATTTAGCTAATTTCAGCAACTTCTCCTTACCAATACGACGGAATAAAATACTAGGGCTCAAAGCAGATATGCATGGAAGCAACTTGGAATTTACCTCATTAGCATCATCATCATACCAATCTGGACTGAATCTCCTCTTCTTCTTCTTCCCAGTAGCAGCTTGCTATGTCTGCATACAAGTATTAGTACTCTATTCTCAAATCCTAGAAAATGACCTGCTGGTAGTGTGTCACATTAATCCTAACAAACTTGATTAGAAAAAATACATGCCTCATAAAATTAGCAGTACTATACTATCACGAATTCCATATGTGCATTTGATATGGCATGAACCAGAACCAGAACCAGAAATTCAGAAGAAACAAATTCTGAAAGTGCGTCCGCCCTTGTGGGGGAGTACTAGACATGTAAGGCAGGATTAGAAATTGAGTGGGGTTCTGGGCCCCCACTCACTTGAACGTGCGTCCTCCCTTGTGTTTAGGGAAGAAATATTATGTGTAAATATTGTCCATAGTTACCTTTTACAGCTTTTTCCCATGTTATTTTCCAACAATATACCATGTGCAACAGTAATAATGAAGTAAGAATATATATTAGGTTTTCATGTTCAGGTTTTAAATGGATCCCACGTCTTAGCCATGTGTAAATGAAGTAAGAATATTGTTCAGGTTTTAAACAGGCCGAGGGGGCGAATTTCTGAAGGAGAATGATCATGTGCATATACTACTTTTTGTGTTCAGGTTTTTTATATATTAGATTTTATATCATGGATATATGGTGCCACAAATCCATCTCCTCCAAGACTCAGTTCAATATCATCATCACTACACAGATTTTAAATGGATCCCACGTCCTAGCCTACTGATCACATTTCACCTGTGTACACATATATGCATGCATCAATGACGTGGATGATGGTTATATATAGTATGGACATGGATCTGAGCCAATTGTCTGCAGTTGAAGCTGCTTATATGCTCTCCCAGCTAGTACTACATATAAATGTTCAAAATCATTATCAATCTATTCCTACTTGTAATGAAACATGTCCGATCACCATGCAGTTGCCAGTTATGTTTTTTATTTGTGAGTCTCCCTGCTTGAAGATTTTCTATGTGTTCCTCAAATTCTATTGTGTGCCAAGAACTGGATAACCTTTATTTATTGTGTGCCAAAATCTGACATATGTGCATGACTTCATCTTGTAGGTTGTCATACGGATGTTCTTTGGACTACGATATTGACATGAAGACATTTATCGTAATGCCAAATTTTATGTAGTAATGCCAAATATTATGACATGGATTATATATATGATGTTATATATATGATGTATATATATGTAGTAATGCCAAATATTATGACATGGATTATGGATGTTATATATATGATGTATGGATTATGGATGTGTTATATGCTGTATGGATTAAGGATGTTATATATATGATGTATGGATTAAGGATGTTATATATATATATGATGTATGGATTATGGATGTTATATATATGATGTATGGGTTATGGATGTTATATATATGATGTATGGATTATGGATGTTATATACATATATGCTGTATGGATTATGTTATATATATGCTGCATGGATTATGTTATATATATATATATTGTATGAATTATGTCTATTTTGCTGTCATGTACAGGCTAGGAAGACGGCAAAAAATAGACCATATTTTGCTGTCATGTGTAGGTTAGGAAGACAGCAAAAAAATACCATATTTTGCTGTCATGTATAGGTTAGGAAGATGGCAAAAAAATGCCATATTTTGCTATCATGTATAGGTTAGGAAGACGGTAAAAAGGCTAACGTCGTCCGTTAGTTAGGCCGTTCCGTCTTCTGACCATTTTTTTGCCGTCTACCAAAAGTAGCTGACGGCAACATAATTCCACTGACGGCAAACATTTTGCCGTGTGCTGTCCCGGTCGCTGACGGCAAAGACGCCCTCTGCGGGCACATGGTCTGACGACATTATTTGCCGTCATGGGCTGACGGCAAAAATTTTGCCGGCTGTAATTCGCTCTTTGCCGTGTGTAGCGTCCTGACGGCAAAATGCTCGATTCCTGTAGTGGTGATATAAAACTGAGTTGGGTGTTCGTGGTGTTGTTTTTGAGTACTGAAACCAGTATTGATATATTAATGTGAATGGTCATTGTACTTATTTTTAGTATGGAAACAACTAATGTAGAATTGACTCGGTTGATGGTAGTGTTCTGTTTCAGTACTGAAATTAGTGTTGAAATATTAACGCTCATAATCACAATACAGAATTTTAGTACAAAAGATGTGATATAGAACTCAGTCAGGTGATTGTGGTATTTTTTTGTGTACTAAAATTAGTATTGAAATATTAACATGGATAGTCACTACATTAAATTTTAATTCCGAAAGTATTGATATAGCACTAAGTTGGGTGATCATGGTGTTGTTTTCCAATACTGAAATCAGTATCAAAATATTATCGTGGATACGCACCATACTAGATTTTAGTACCAAAATTACTGATATATAACTGTGTCACGTGATTGTCGTACTCAAATCAATACCAAAGTATAGAACCGAGTCCGGTGATCACGGGGGCTATTTTTAAGTACTTTATTCGGTATTGAAATATTAACGTGGATAAACGCAATACTGAATTTTAGTACCAAAAGTAGTGATATAGAACCGAGTCGGGTGATCGTGGTGTTATTTTATAATACAAAAATCAGTATTGAAATATTAACGTGTATAGGCACCATACATAATCTTAGTATCGAAACTAGTAATATAGAACTGACTCGGGTGATGGTGGTGTTTTGTGTGAATACTAAAATCACTGTTGAAATATTAACGTTGATAATCATAATACAGAATTTTAGTACACAAAGTTGTGATATAGAACTGAGTCGGGTGAACGTGGTATTGTTTTTTGACTACTAAAATCAGTATTGAAATATTAACATGGATAGTCACTATACTAAATTTTAATTCCGGAACTATTGATATAGCACCGAGTTGGGTGATCATGGTATTGTTTTTCACTACTAAAATCAGTATCGAAATATTAACGTGGATACCGACAATACTAGATTTTAGTACAAAAATTACTGATATAGGACTCCGTCAGGTGATTGTCGTACTCAAATCAATACTTGATTATAGAACTGAGTCCGGTGATGGTGGGTCTATTTTGAAGTATTGAAATTAGTATTGAAATATTAACATGGATAATCGCAATACTGCATTTTAGTACCAGAAGTAGTGATATAGAACTAAATCGGGTGATCGTGGTGTTGTTTTTTTAGTACAGAAATCAGTATTGAAATCAGTACAGAAATTAGTACCGAAACTACTAATATAGAACTTAGCCGGGTGATGGTGGTGTTTTGTTTCGGTACTGAAATCAATGCTGAAATATTACCGTTTATAGTCACAATACAAAAATTTAGTACAAAAAGTTGTGATAGAACTGAGTCGGGTGATTGTGGTGTTGTTTTTTGAGTACTAAAATCAGTATTGAAATATTAACATGGATAGTCACTATGCTAAATTTTAATTCCGAAACTATTTATATATCACTGAGTTGGGTGATCATGGTGTTGTTTTTCAGTACTGAAATTAGTATCAAAATATCTTACAAAATATATTAAATGGACATACGGTAATATAGGTGAGGATAACGGTCGCATATACCCTATCATTCTGATACGTCTCCAACGTATCTATAATTTTTGATGGTTCTATGCTATTATCTTGTCAACTTTGGATGTTTTTTATTTTATATCTTTTTTGGGACTAACCTATTAACTCAGTGCCAAGTGCAAGTTCCTATTTTTTCCTTGCTTTTGACCCTTTTCAGAGGAGAATATTAAATAGAGTCCAAACGGAATAAAATCTTTGGAATGATTTTTTCCGTAACAGAAGATACGGAGGGAGCTTGAGAACCAAGGCAAAGGATCCCAGGGTAGGCCACAAGCCCCCTAGCCGTGGCCTGGGGGGCCGCGCCTACCAGGCTTGTGCCCCCCCCCCCCCCCCGTGGATCCTTCGCCCTACTTCTTCCTGTTGGAAATATGCCCTAGAGGCAATAATAAATTAGTTATTATTATATTTCTTAGTTCATGATAATCGTTTATTATCCATGCTATAATTGTATTGATTGGAAACACAGTGCATGTGTGGATACATAGACAAAACACGTCCCTAGTAAGCCTCTAGTTGACTAGCTCGGTTATCAAAGATGGTCAAGGTTTCCTGACCATAGGCAAGTGTTGTCAATCATGTGATGGACTAGACCCAAACTAATAGACGTAGCATGTTGATCGTGTCATTTTGTTGCTACTGTTTTCTGCGTGTCAAGTATTTGTTCCTATGACCATGAGATCATATAACTCACTAACACCGGAGGAATGCTTTGTGTGTATCAAACGTCGCAACGTAACTGGGTGACTATAAAGATGCTCTACAGGTATCTCCGAAGGTGTTCGTTGAGTTAGTATGGATCGAGACTGGGATTTGTCACTCCGTGTGACGGAGAGGTATCTCGGGGCCCACTCGGTAATACAACATCACACACAAGCCTTGCAAGCAATGTGACTTAGTGTAAGTTGCGGGATCTTGTATTATGGAACGAGTAAAGAGACTTGCCGGTAAACGAGATTGAAATAGGTATACAGATACTGACGATCGAATCTCGGGCAAGTAACATACCGAAGGACAAAGGGGATGACATACGGGATTATATGAATCCTTGGCACTGAGGTTAAAACGATAAGATCTTCGTAGAATATGTAGGATCCAATATGGGCATCCAGGTCCCGCTATTGGATATTGACCGAGGAGTCTCTCGGGTCATGTCTACATAGTTCTTGAACCCGCAGGGTCTGCACACTTAAGGTTCGACGTTGTTTTATGCGTATTTGAGTTATATGGTTGGTTACCGAATGTTGTTCGGAGTCCCAGATGAGATCACAGACGTCACGAGGGTTTCTGGAATGGTCCGGAAACGAAGATTGATATATAGGATGACCTCATTTGGTTACCGGAAGGTTTTCGTTCATTACCGGAAAAGTTTCGGGCTCATCGGTAGTGTGCTGGGAGTGCCGAGAGGGGTGTCGGGGACCATCAGGAGGGGTATCACGCCCCAAGGGGTCTCATGGGCTATGGGAAGAGATAAACCAGCCCCTAATGGGCTGGAATAAGTTCCCACTAAGGCCCATAAGGTTTGAGAAGGAAAAACACAAGGTGGAAAGAGTTTCCAAGTGGGAAGGTGGAATCCTACTCCAAGTAGGATTGGAGTAGGACTCTCCCACCTCCAATTTCGGCCAAACCTTTAGGTTTTGAGGCTGCCTCCTCCCCTCCCTCCCTCCTATATATAGTGGGGTTTTAGGGCTGATTTGAGACAACTTTGCCACGGCAGCCCGACCACATATCTCCACGGTTTTACCTCTAGATCGCGTTTCTGCGGAGCTCGGGCGGAGCCCTGCTGAGACGAGATCATCACCAACCTCCGGAGCGCCGTCACGTTGCCGGAGAACTCTTCTACCTCTCCATCTCTCTTGCTGGATCAAGAAGGCCGAGATCATCGTCAAGTTGTACGTGTGCTGAACGCGGAGGTGCCGTCCGTTCGGCACTAGATCGTGGGACTGATCGCGGGATAGTTCGCGAGGCGGATCGAGGGACGTGAGGACGTTCCACTACATCAACCGCGTTCACTAACGCTTCTACTGTACGGTCTACAAGGGTACGTAGATCACACATCCCCTCTCGTAGATGGACATCACCATGATAGGTCTTCGTGCGCGTAGGAAATTTTTTTGTTTCCCATGCGACGTTCCCCAACAGTGGCATCATGAGCTAGGTTCATGCGTAGATGTCTTCTCGAGTAGAACACAAAAGTTTTTATGGGCGGTGATGTGCGTTTTGCTGCCCTCCTTAGTCTTTTCTTGATTCCGCGGTATTGTTGGATCGAAGCGGCTCGGACCGACATTACTCGTACGCTTACGAGAGACTGGTTTCAGCGCTACGAGTAACTCCGTTGCTCAAAGATGACTGGCGGGTGTCAGTTTCTCCAACTTTAGTTGAATCGGATTTGACCGAGGAGGTCCTTGGATGAGGTTAAATAGCAACTCATATATCTCCGTTGTGGTGTTTGCGTAAGTAAGATGCGATCCTACTAGATACCCATGGTCACCACGTAAAACATGCAACAACAAAATTAGAGGACGTCTAACTTGTTTTTGCAGGGTATGCTTGTGATATGATATGGCCAACGATGTGATGTGATATATTGGATGTATGAGATGATCATGTTGTAATAGATAATATCGACTTGCACGTCGATGGTACGGCAACCGGCAGGAGCCATAGGGTTGTCTTTATACTAACGTTTGTGCTTGCAAATGTGTTTACAATTTTGCTAGGATATAGCTTTAGTAGTAATAGCATGAGTAGCACGACAACCCCGATGGCGACACGTTGATGGAGATCATGGTGTGACACCGGTGACAAGAAGATCGTGCCGGTGCTTTGGTGATGGAGATCAAGAAGCACATGATGATGGCCATATCATGTCACTTATGAATTACATGTGATGTTAATCCTTTTATGCACCTTATTTTGCTTAGAACGACGGTAGCATTATGAGGTGATCTCTCACTAAAATTTCAAGACGAAATTGTGTTCTCCCCGACTGTGCACCGTTGCGACAGTTCTTCGTTTCGAGGCACCTAGTGATGATCGGGTGTGATAGACTCAACGTTCACATACAACGGGTGCAAAAAAGTTGCACACGCGGAACACTCGGGTTAAGCTTGACGAGCCTAGCATGTGCAGACATGGCCTCGGAACACATGAGACCGAAAGGTCGAGCATGAATCGTATAGTTGATATGATTAGCATAGAGATGCTTACCACTGAAACTATTCTCGACTCACGTGATGATCGGACTTGAGATACTGGATTTGGATCATGTACCACTCAAATGACTAGAGAGATGTACTTTTTGAGTGGGAGTTCTTAAGTAATATGATTAATTGAACTAATTGTCATGAACATAGTCTAATGGTATTTGCGAATTACGATGTAGCTTGCGCTATAGCTCTACTGTTTTTATATGTTCCTAGAGAATATTTAGTTGAAAGTTGATAGTAGCAAACTTTGCAGACTGAGTCTGTAAAACCGAGGATTGTCCTCGTTGCTGCGCAGAAGGCTTATGTCCTTAATGCACCACTCAGTGTGCTGCACCTCAAGCGTCGTCTGTGGATGCTGTGAACATACGACATACACGTTTCTGATGACTACACGATAGTTCAGTGCAAAATACTTAATGGCTTAGAAGCAAGGCGCCGAAAACGTTTTGAAACGTCACGGAACATAAGTGATGTTCTAAAGAGATGAAATTGTGATTTCATGCTTGTGCCCTTGTTAAGAGGTACGAGACCTCCGACAAGATTCTTTGTCCACAAAGTAAAGGCGAAAAGCTCAATCGTTGAGCGTGTGCTCAGATTGTCTGAGTACGACAATCGCTTGAATCAAGTGGGAGTTAATCTTCCAGATGAGATAGTGATGGTTCTTCAGAGTCACTGCCACCAAGCTGTGAGAGCTTCGTGATGAACTATAACATATCAAGGATAGATACAATGATCCTTGAGTGATTCGTGATGTTTGACACTGCGAAAGTAGAAATCAAGAAGGAGCATCAATAGTTGATGGTTAGTAAAACCACTAAGTTTCAAGAAAGGCAAGGGCTAGAAGGGATACTTCGTGAAACGGCAAAACAGTTGCTGCACTAATGAAGAGACCCAAGATTAAACCCAAACCCGAGACTAAGTGCTTCTGTAATGAGGGGAACAGTCACTGAGGGGAGCAACTCTAGATACTTGGTAGATAAGAAGGCTGGCAAAAGTCGAAAGAAGTATATTTGATATACATGATATTGATGTGTACTTTACTAGTACTCCTAGTAGCATGAGGGTATTGGATACCGGTTCGGTTGCTAAGTGATTAGTAACACGAAATGAAAGCTACGGCATAAATGGAGACTAGCTAAAGGCGAGGTGACGATACGTGTTGGAAGTGTTTCCAAGGTTGATATGATCAAACATCGCACGCTCCCTCTATCATCGGGATTGGTGTTAAACCTAAATAATTGTTATTTGGTGCTTGTGTTAAGCATGAACATGATTGGATCGTGTTTATTGCAATACGATTATTCATTTAAAGAGAATAATGGTTACTCTATTTTCTTGAATAATCACCTTCGATGGTTTATTGAATCTCGATCGTAGTGTTACACATGTTCATGATATTGGTGCCAAAAGACACAAGGTAATGATGATAGTACCACTTACTTGTGGCACTGCCGCTTGAGTCATGTTGGTATAAATTGCATGAAGAGGCTCCATGTTGGTATAGATTTTGATGTATGCAGTCCAATGGGTGCTGAGGCACGCAGTGGATATCATTATGTTCTTACTTCACTGACGATTTGAGTAGACACAGGAGTATTTACTTAATAAATCACAAGTCTGAAATATTGAAAAGTTCAATTCCGTTTCAGAGTGAAGTTCGTCGTAACAAGAGGATAAACTGTCTACGATATGATCATAGAAATGAATATCTGAGTTACGAGTTTTGGTACGCAGTTAAAACAATGTGGAAATTGTTTCGCAGTTCATGCTACCTGGAACATCATAGTGTGATGATGTGTCTGAACGTCATAGCCACACACTATTTGGTATGGTGCATGCTATGATGTCTCTTATCGAAATACCACTATCGTTTATGGGTTAAGCATTAGAGATAACCGCATTCACTTTAAATAGGGCACCACGTATTTCCGTTGAGATGACATAGTATAGACTGAGGTTTAGAGAAATCTAAACTGTCGTTTCTTGAAAGTTTGGGGCTTCGACACTTATGTGAAAAAGTTTCAGTCTGATAAACTCGAACCCAAAGCGGATAAATGCATCTTCATAGGATATCCAAAACAGTTGGGTACATCTCCTATCTCAGATCCGAAAGCAAAGTGTTTGTTTCTAGAAACGGATCCTTTCTCGAGGAAAGGTTTCTCTCGAAAGAATTGAGTGGGAGGGTAGTAGAACTTGATGAGGTTACTGAACCATCACTTCAACCAGTGTGTAGCAGGGCGCAGGAAGTTGTTCCTGTGGCGCCTACACCAATTTAAGTGGAAGCTGATGATGGTGATCATCAAGCATCGGATCAAGTTACTACAAGCCTCGTAGGTTGACAAGGTCGCGTACTACTACAGAGTGGTACGGTAACCCTGTCTTGGAGGTCATGTTGTTGAGCAACAGTGAACCTACGAGTTATAGAGAAAGCGATGGTGGGCCCGGATTCCGACAAATGGCTGGAAGCCATGAAATCCGAGAGAGGATCCATGTATGAAAACAAAGTGTAGACTTTGGAAGAACCACTTGATGGTCAGAGGACTATTGAGTAAAGATGGGTCTTTAAAAGGAAGACAGATGATGATGGTGATAAGTCACTATTAAGAAAAGCTCGACTTGTCGCAAAGATATTTCCGACAAGATCAAACAGTTGACTATGATGAGACTTTCTCACTCGTAGCGATGCTAAAAGTCTGTTAGAATTATGTTAGTAGTTGCTGCATTATTTATGAAATATTGCACGTAGGATGTCAAAACATTGTTTCCTCGACGGTTTCCTTGAGCAAACATTGTATGTGATACAACCAGGAGGTTTTGTCGATCCTAAAGATACTAGCAAGTATGCAAGCTCCAGTAATCCTTCAATGGACTGGTGCAAGCATCTCGGAGTTGGAATATACACTTTGATGAGATGATCAAAGATTTTGGGTTTGTACAAGGTTTATGAGAAATTTGTATTTCCAAAGAAGTGAGTGGGAGCACTATAGAATTTCTGATGAATATATGTGGTTGACATATTGTGGATCAGAAGTAATGTAGAATTTCTGTAAAGCATACAAGATTGTTTGAAAGGAGTTTTCAAAGGAATACCTGGATTGCTCTACTTGAACGTTGAGCATCAAAGATCTATGGAGATAGATCGAAAGCGCTTAATAGAAGTTTCAACAAGGTGCATGCCTTGACAAGTTTTTGAAGGAGTTCAAAATAGATCAGCAAAGAAGGAGTTCTTGGTTGCGTTGTAAGGTGTGAATTTGAGTAAGACTCAAAACCCGACCACGGCAGAATGAAGAGAATAGACGTAGGTCGTCTTCTATGCCTTAGCCGTAGACTCTAAAGTATGCCATGCTGAGTACCACACCTGATGTGTGCCTTGCAGCAAGTCTGTACACAGAGTGATCCAGGATTGAATCACTGATCAGCGGTCAAAGTTATCCTTAGTAACTAAATAGACTAAGGAATTTTTCTCGATTATGGAGGTGGTTAAAGAGTTCGTCGTAAAGGGTTACGTTGATGCAAGCTTTGACACTAATCCGAATAACTATGAGTAGTGAAACGGATTCGTATAGTAGAGTAGATATTTGGAGCATTTCCGAATAGCACGTAGTAGCAGCATCTATAAGATGACATAAAGATTTGTAAAGAACGCACGGATCTGAAAGTTTCAGAACCGTTGACTAAAACCACTCTCACGAGCAAGACATGACCAGACCCCAGAACTATATGGGTGTTGCATTCGTTGAAATCACATGGTGATGTGAACTAGATTATTGACTCTAGTGCAAGTGGGAGACTGTTGGAAATATGCCCTAGAGGCAATAATAAATTAGTTATTATTATATTTCTTAGTTCATGATAATCGTTTATTATCCATGCTATAATTGTATTGATTGGAAACACAGTGCATGTGTGGATACATAGACAAAACACTGTCCCTAGTAAGCCTCTAGTTGACTAGCTCGTCAAGGTTTCCTGACCATAGGCAAGTGCTGTCACTTGATAAACGGGATCACATCATTAGGAGAATCATGTGATGGACTAGACCCAAACTAATAGACGTAGCATGTTGATCGTTTCATTTTGTTGCTACTTTTTTCTGCGTGTCAAGTATTTGTTCCTATGACCATGAGATCATATAACTCACTAACACCGGAGGAATGCTTTGTGTGTATCAAACGTCGCAACGTAACTGGGTGACTATAAAGATGCTCTACAGGTATCTCCGAAGGTGTTCATTGAGTTAGTATGGATCGAGACTGGGATTTGTCACTCCGTGTGACGGAGAGGTATCTCGGGGCCCACTCGGTAATACAACATCACACACAAGCCTTGCAAGCAATGTGACTTAGTGTAAGTTGTGGGATCTTGTATTACGGAACGAGTAAAGAGACTTGCCGGTAAACGAGATTGAAATAAGTATACGGATACTGACGATCGAATCTCGGGCAAGTAGCATACCGAAGGACAAAGGGAATGACATACGGGATTATATGAATCCTTGGCACTGAGGTTCAAACGATAAGATCTTCGTAGAATATGTAGGATCCAATATGGGCATCCCGGTCCCGCTATTGGATATTGACCGAGGAGTCTCTCGGGTCATGTCTACATAGTTCTCGAACCCGCAGGGTCTGCACACTTAAGGTTTGACGTTGTTTTATGCGTATTTGAGTTATATGGTTGGTTACCGAATGTTGTTCGGAGTCCCGGATGAGATCACAGATGTCACGAGGGTTTCCGGAATGGTCCGGAAACGAAGATTGATATATAGGATGACCTCATTTGGTTACCGGAAGGTTTTCGTTCATTACCGGAAAAGTTTCGGGCTCATCGATAGTGTACTGGGAGTGCCGGGAGGGGTGCCGGGGACCATCAAGAGGGGTATCACGCCCCAAGGGGTCTCATGGGCTATGGGAAGAGATAAACCAGCCCCTAATGGGCTGGAATAAGTTCCCACTAAGGCCCATAAGGTTTGAGAAGGAAAAACACAAGGTGGAAAGAGTTTTCAAGTGGGAAGGTGGAATCCTACTCCAAGTTGGATTGGAGTAGGACTCTTCCACCTCCAATTTCGGCTAAACCTTTATGTTTTGAGGCTGCCTCCTCCCCTCCCTCCCTCCTATATATAGTGGGGTTTTAGGGCTGATTTGAGACAACTTTGTCACGGCAGCCCGACCACATATCTGCACGGTTTTACCTCTAGATCGCGTTTCTGCGGAGCTCGGGCGGAGCCTTGCTGAGACGAGATCATGACCAACCTCCGGAGCGCCGTCACGCTGCCCGAGAACTCTTCTACCTCTCCGTCTCTCTTGCTGGATCAAGAAGGCCGAGATCATCGTCGAGTTGTACGTGTACTGAACGCGGAGGTGCCGTCCGTTCGGCACTAGATCATGGGACTGATCGCGGGATAGTTCGCGAGGCGGATCGAGGGACGTGAGGACGTTCCACTACATCAACCGCGTTCACTAACGCTTCTGCTGTATGGTCTACAAGGGTACGTAGATCACACATCCCTTTTCGTAGATGGACATCACCATGATAGGTTTTCGTGCGCGTAGGAAAATTTTTTGTTTTCCATGCGACGTTCCCCAACACTTCCGCCTATAAATTCCCTAAAAATCTGAAACCATGAGAGGGAGCCATGAAAATACTTTTCCGCCGCCGCAAGCTTGTGTCTCCGCAAGATCCCATCTGGGGCACGTTCTGGTGCCCTGCAGGAGGGGGGATTCGGACACGGAGGGCTTCTCCATCAACACCATTGCCTCTCCGATGATGCGTGAGTAGTTCACCATAGACCTTCGGGTCCATAGCTAGTAGCTAGATGGCTTCTTCTCTCTCTTGGATCTTCAATACAAAGTTCTCCATGATCTTCATGGAGATCTATCCAATGTAATCTTCTTTTGCGGTGTGTTTGTCGAGATCCGATGAATTGTGGATTTATGATCAGATTATCTATGATTATTATTTGAGTCTTCTCTGATCTCTTATATGCATGATTTCGCATCCTTGTAATTCTCTTCGAGTTGTGGGTTTCGTTTGGCCAACTTGATCTACAATTCTTGCAATGGGAGAAGTGCTTGGTTTTGGGTTCATACCGTGCGGTGTCCTCATCCAGTGACAGAAGGGGTAGCGAGGCACGCATCGCGTTGTTGCCATTAAGGGTAAAAAGATGGGGTTTATATCTATTGCATGAATTTATCCCTCTACATCATGTCATCTTGCTTAAGGCGTTACTCCGTTTGTCATGAACTTAATACACAGGATGCCTGCTGGATAGCGGTCGATGTGTGGAGTAATAGTAGTAGATGCAGACAGTATCGGTCTACTTGTTTCTAACGTGATGCCTATATGTATGATCATTGCCTTAGATATCATCATGAATTTGTGCGGTTCTATCAATTGCTCGACAGTAATTCGTTCACCCACCGTAATACTTGCTATCATGAGAGAAGCCTCTAGTGAATACTATGGCCCCCGGGTCTACTTCACATCATATTTTCAGCTCTAGACTTTTACTTTGTTGCACTTTCCACCTTCAGATGTCACCTTGCAATCAATCGTAAAGGGATTGACAACCCCTTTATAGCGTTGGGTGCATGTTTGTTGTTTTTGCGCACGTACTTTGGAGACTTGTCTTGATACTCCTACTGGATTGATAAATTGGTTCTCAAACTGAGGGAAATACTTACTGCTACTGTGTTGCATCACCCTTTCCTCTTCAAGGAAAAAACCAACGCAAGCTCAAGAAGTAGCACATCCCAGCACAAATGGCTCACAGGGATCCTATGATCATCGGACCACGCCATTTTCTGTGTTCATTATTCTATATAAGATTAAAAATCACAGACATTGGACAAATAAAAACCTATCATAAAGGCTACAACAAAAAAAATCATGCAATGATGGACTTGCCAGACACTAAGAAGCTTTTTTTTTCTAGGAACAAAATCAAAAGCGCTTGTCCTGCAATAGATCTCAAGAGGCCAAAAAGGTTCTCTTTCAGTTACAACTAATAATCCAATTAATACATCTGGAATATTATCGAATACATCTCGAGTACAATTAATCTAGTTCACTCGCAGTTTTTGATCAAAGTGATCACCCAAAGAGCTGCCGCTGTATTGAGACGCGGGCAGTGGACACCCACAGAGAAGAAACCATCACAGGATCATAGATCGGGTGAGAAGCTTGAAAAACGTGCCAGGTATTGGAGAACCTGTCGTCCAACGCAACCAAGTAACGACGGACGTGCTCGTCCTCCTCCCTGACATGGCGACGTACCTCCTCCTTGGGGGTCGGCAGCCTCCGCACCGAAAGTGGCTCACGAGACCGTCACCAAAGAAGCTCTGAGTCGACGACGGGAGTCAGGTTCCTCACCAAGATGCATGCCCCGGAAGGTAGCATCTACCAGTGCGAGCCCGGGGACGCCCAGTCAAGGACATGGCGCCTCTCAAGCAGGTTGTCGCCATCGAGTCGACGACGAGGATGCGGGACGGGCATCGTTGACTTCGAGAACAAGTTCTACAACTATTTAAATTCCTACTATTTAATAAACTTTATCATCCAATCCAAACATAACAAAATGTGAACAATACTATTCCCAAGAATCGCTCCCACGTGCCGCCATCACGGACGCTCTCAGCCACCATCACGTGTTGTGCTTTTAGCGTTCCTTTCAGGTTTTGCTTTTTATTTTTCCGCATGCATTTCTGGATTTTTAGATTTTTTTTCTTGTTTTTTTAGAGTTTCGATTTGTCACCGGTCTTTCTTAGCTTGTTGACGAAAAATATTTCCAACTGTTTTTTGTGAAAAAAATGTGTTTTTTGTTTTTTTGTGAGATGCATAGTTTGGCTTTTGCAAGAGGCATGGTCGTGTTTCTCGGAAATGAGAAAAAAATATGTTTTTTTTCATGACAAGTACGATTTTGCTTTCCCAAGAGACAAGACCATGCTTCTCGTAAATGGAAAAAGACGTGTTTTCTGTTTTTCTTTTATGAAAGGCATGGTTTTACTTCCCCGCGTGCCTCTCAAAATAAGAAGACATGTTTTCCATTTTTTTGGTGAGAGATACGATTTTGCTTTCGTGGGAGGCATGGTTTTGCTTTCGCGAGAGGCACGGCCGTGCCTTTCTGAAATGAAAAAAAATGTGTTTTGTATTTTTTTCGCGAGAGACAAGGTTTTGCTTCCGCAACAAGCACGGTTTCGATTTCGAGATAGGCACGGCCGTGCCTCTCGGAAATGAAAAAAAAAACGTGTTTTTTTCGTGAGAGACATGATTTTTCTTCCGCGAGAGGTACGTTTGCACCTATCGAAAACGAAAAAAACGCGTTTTCTATTTATTTTTTTCTATCAGAAGAGATGAACTTTTCACGATGTGACTGAAAAAGTTATTTTTTCGTGTCTAGCTGGATGCATCGGGGGCGGCACCTACCGCTGCCCCCAGTGCTCATGCCCTTAGAGCAAGTACAATAAGGTACATTCAGCAGGTTGTAAGGATTAAAGTACTATATTTTTGCTGAGTTGGATGAGAAAGAAGAGGAGAGAGAAGGGAAGCGGACTCTTCGTGAAGAGCCAGCTCTAGCACGTGCTCCTAGGTGCTTTGTGAGAATGAAAAATGGGCCATATATGATAAAAATAATACTCTTTTATAGCCAACTATTGTACAAGCTAGCTATCAGACGGGCTATAATACTGCTTATAGCTAACAGTTGGCTATACTATTAACCATGCTCTTAGATCACTTACTAGCTAGCACGGGGAATTAACAAGTTTGAAAAGAGTGACCAGCTGGCATGCGAGCATATTGTGGATGGATTGGAGCCCATTCCAAAGCAAACATACTGATTGAGTTGAGCTAGTGGGATGGTCCTCCTATCCTAGAGCAAACGTACTTTGATTGTATTTCGTTTTCTTTTTTGCGAGGTTAACTTACTGTGATTCTCATGATCAACAGCAGATAGATGTGATTGTCAGCTATTATTTCTTCTTCTTTTTTTGAGAGGTTAACTTACTGCGTCCTCGTCCCTGCCCGCCTTTCCGTGTCTCTTCGCCGTCGCCACCGACTACCGTTGGACTCCTCATCGGGAGCAAAGGAGAGGAGAGGAGAGAAGAAGAGGGAAGCAGAACGGTGGGCCGCTCCGGTGCAGTAATTGCTGCAGTGTAGGCTACATACATAGAGATAGAGGCCGGTCCGTTGACGTGTAAAAGCGCTTTTGGTTTTAAGAACCTTCAAGAATGTTCCCAAACCGGTGTTTTTTTCTAAAGTTAACTTTTTGTTTTTGTTTTTCTATTTAGCCTTTTTTGCTTTTTTAAGTTACTTTTTCGTTTTACTTTTTAATTAGAGAGACGCACATTCAGTCCAGGTCGATCCTGCTTTTATTTAGGATGTTATAAGGATCTGAAACAGGCAACAGTGCAACACTGTCAGGGTCATAAATCAACCCTCTACTTTCACCGATAAACACAACCTTGGAACAAAAAGAGAAGAGATAAATTCATACGAGAAGCTAGGTCAAGTAACAACTATGGCATGTCTTCGAAGGCGACGCTGTCCTCGGCAGCGGCGCCATTGGCGCGATGTCCGTGAGCCCAGAGACAACCGGTGCCATGCGGAGATCGATATCGTGCTTGCTCAGGCTCTAAGGCGCAGCGGCCACGGCGGCCATGAGGCGCTCAACCTTGGCGACCTATAGCATGTTGAGGCACTCGTGGATGCCTCCTCTTGACAGGGCGAAGGAAGTTGGGATGGTCATGGCGAGCAGGACGATAAATCGTGGGAGCCTCGCAAGAGGGGATCATGCATGTGTGGGTTCATTTACAAAGATGGCTCGTGCACTGGTAGAAAAAGAGGCTTCCGTCCAGCCCCATAAGTCGCGACACTGTAGGAACCGCGACTAATGATTTCTTTAGTCGCGGTTCGGCAGACGAACCGCGACCAAAGGCCTGGGCCAGGGCGCTCGGTGGCCAGCTGGTGCACGTGAGGGGCTTTAGTCGCGGTTGGCCAGGCCCCGGAAGGTAGCATCTACCAGTGCGAGCCCGGGGACGCCCAGTCAAGGACATGGCGCCTCTCAAGCAGGTTGTCGCCATCGAGTCGACGACGAGGATGCGGGACGGGCATCGTTGACTTCGAGAACAAGTTCTACAACTATTTAAATTCCTACTATTTAATAAACTTTATCATCCAATCCAAACATAACAAAATGTGAACAATACTATTCCCAAGAATCGCTCCCACGTGCCGCCATCACGGGCGCTCTCAGCCACCATCACGTGTTGTGCTTTTAGCGTTCCTTTCAGGTTTTGCTTTTTATTTTTCCGCATGCATTTCTGGATTTTTAGATTTTTTTTCTTGTTTTTTTAGAGTTTCGATTTGTCACCGGTCTTTCTTAGCTTGTTGACGAAAAATATTTCCAACTGTTTTTTGTGAAAAAAATGTGTTTTTTGTTTTTTTGTGAGATGCATAGTTTGGCTTTTGCAAGAGGCATGGTCGTGTTTCTCGGAAATGAGAAAAAAATATGTTTTTTTTCATGACAAGTACGATTTTGCTTTCCCGAGAGACAAGACCATGCTTCTCGTAAATGGAAAAAGACGTGTTTTCTGTTTTTCTTTTATGAAAGGCATGGTTTTACTTCCCCGCGTGCCTCTCAAAATAAGAAGACATGTTTTCCATTTTTTTGGTGAGAGATACGATTTTGCTTTCGTGGGAGGCATGGTTTTGCTTTCGCGAGAGGCACGGCCGTGCCTTTCTGAAATGGAAAAAAATGTGTTTTGTATTTTTTTCGCGAGAGACAAGGTTTTGCTTCCGCAACAAGCACGGTTTCGATTTCGAGATAGGCACGGCCGTGCCTCTCGGAAATGAAAAAAAAAACGTGTTTTTTTCGTGAGAGACATGATTTTTCTTCCGCGAGAGGTACGTTTGCACCTATCGAAAACGAAAAAAACGCGTTTTCTATTTATTTTTTTCTATCAGAAGAGATGAACTTTTCACGATGTGACTGAAAAAGTTATTTTTTCGTGTCTAGCTGGATGCATCGGGGGCGGCACCTACCGCTGCCCCCAGTGCTCATGCCCTTAGAGCAAGTACAATAAGGTACATTCAGCAGGTTGTAAGGATTAAAGTACTATATTTTTGCTGAGTTGGATGAGAAAGAAGAGGAGAGAGAAGGGAAGCGGACTCTTCGTGAAGAGCCAGCTCTAGCACGTGCTCCTAGGTGCTTTGTGAGAATGAAAAATGGGCCATATATGATAAAAATAATACTCTTTTATAGCCAACTATTATACAAGCTAGCTATCAGACGGGCTATAATACTGCTTATAGCTAACAGTTGGCTATACTATTAACCATGCTCTTAGATCACTTACTAGCTAGCACGGGGAATTAACAAGTTTGAAAAGAGTGACCAGCTGGCATGCGAGCATATTGTGGATGGATTGGAGCCCATTCCAAAGCAAACATACTGATTGAGTTGAGCTAGTGGGATGGTCCTCCTATCCTAGAGCAAACGTACTTTGATTGTATTTCGTTTTCTTTTTTGCGAGGTTAACTTACTGTGATTCTCATGATCAACAGCAGATAGATGTGATTGTCAGCTATTATTTCTTCTTCTTTTTTTGAGAGGTTAACTTACTGCGTCCTCGTCCCTGCCCGCCTTTCCGTGTCTCTTCGCCGTCGCCACCGACTACCGTTGGACTCCTCATCGGGAGCAGAGGAGAGGAGAGGAGAGAAGAAGAGGGAAGCAGAACGGTGGGCCGCTCCGGTGCAGTAATTGCTGCAGTGTAGGCTACATACATAGAGATAGAGGCCGGTCCGTTGACGTGTAAAAGCGCTTTTGGTTTTAAGAACCTTCAAGAATGTTCCCAAACCGGTGTTTTTTTCTAAAGTTAACTTTTTGTTTTTGTTTTTCTATTTAGCCTTTTTTGCTTTTTTAAGTTACTTTTTCGTTTTACTTTTTAATTAGAGAGACGCACATTCAGTCCAGGTCGATCCTGCTTTTATTTAGGATGTTATAAGGATCTGAAACAGGCAACAGTGCAACACTGTCAGGGTCATAAATCAACCCTCTACTTTCACCGATAAACACAACCTCAGAACAAAAAGAGAAGAGATAAATTCATACGAGAAGCTAGGTCAAGTAACAACTATGGCATGTCTTCGAAGGCGACGCTGTCCTCGGCAGCGGCGTCATTGGCGCGATGTCCGTGAGCCCAGAGACAACCGGTGCCATGCGGAGATCGATATCGTGCTTGCTCAGGCTCTAAGGCGCAGCGGCCACGGCGGCCATGAGGCGCTCAACCTTGGCGACCTATAGCATGTTGAGGCACTCGTGGATGCCTCCTCTTGACAGGGCGAAGGAAGTTGGGATGGTCATGGCGAGCAGGACGATAAATCGTGGGAGCCTCGCAAGAGGGGATCATGCATGTGTGGGTTCATTTACAAAGATGGCTCGTGCACTGGTAGAAAAAGAGGCTTCCGTCCAGCCCCATAAGTCGCGACACTGTAGGAACCGCGACTAATGATTTCTTTAGTCGCGGTTCGGCAGACGAACCGCGACCAAAGGCCTGGGCCAGGGCGCTCGGTGGCCAGCTGGTGCACGTGAGGGGCTTTAGTCGCGGTTGGCCAGGCCAACCGCGACTAAAGGTGGGCCGCTCCGGTGCAGTAATTGCTGCAGTGTAGGCTACATACATAGAGATAGAGGCCGGTCCGTTGACGTGTAAAAGCGCTTTTGGTTTTAAGAACCTTCAAGAATGTTCCCAAACCGGTGTTTTTTTCTAAAGTTAACTTTTTGTTTTTGTTTTTCTATTTAGCCTTTTTTGCTTTTTTAAGTTACTTTTTCGTTTTACTTTTTAATTAGAGAGACGCACATTCAGTCCAGGTCGATCCTGCTTTTATTTAGGATGTTATAAGGATCTGAAACAGGCAACAGTGCAACACTGTCAGGGTCATAAATCAACCCTCTACTTTCACCGATAAACACAACCTTGGAACAAAAAGAGAAGAGATAAATTCATACGAGAAGCTAGGTCAAGTAACAACTATGGCATGTCTTCGAAGGCGACGCTGTCCTCGGCAGCGGCGTCATTGGCGCGATGTCCGTGAGCCCAGAGACAACCGGTGCCGTGCGGAGATCGATATCGTGCTTGCTCAGGCTCTAAGGCGCAGCGGCCACGGCGGCCATGAGGCGCTCAACCTTGGCGACCTATAGCATGTTGAGGCACTCGTGGATGCCTCCTCTTGACAGGGCGAAGGAAGTTGGGATGGTCATGGCGAGCAGGACGATAAATCGTGGGAGCCTCGCAAGAGGGGATCATGCATGTGTGGGTTCATTTACAAAGATGGCTCGTGCACTGGTAGAAAAAGAGGCTTCCGTCCAGCCCCATAAGTCGCGACACTGTAGGAACCGCGACTAATGATTTCTTTAGTCGCGGTTCGGCAGACGAACCGCGACCAAAGGCCTGGGCCAGGGCGCTCGGTGGCCAGCTGGTGCACGTGAGGGGCTTTAGTCGCGGTTGGCCAGGCCAACCGCGACTAAAGGTGGGCCGCTCCGGTGCAGTAATTGCTGCAGTGTAGGCTACATACATAAAGATAGAGGCCGGTCCGTTGACGTGTAAAAGCGCTTTTGGTTTTAAGAACCTTCAAGAATGTTCCCAAACCGGTGTTTTTTTCTAAAGTTAACTTTTTGTTTTTGTTTTTCTATTTAGCCTTTTTTGCTTTTTTAAGTTACTTTTTCGTTTTACTTTTTAATTAGAGAGACGCACATTCAGTCCAGGTCGATCCTGCTTTTATTTAGGATGTTATAAGGATCTGAAACAGGCAACAGTGCAACACTGTCAGGGTCATAAATCAACCCTCTACTTTCACCGATAAACACAACCTTGGAACAAAAAGAGAAGAGATAAATTCATACGAGAAGCTAGGTCAAGTAACAACTATGGCATGTCTTCGAAGGCGACGCTGTCCTCGGCAGCGGCGTCATTGGCGCGATGTCCGTGAGCCCAGAGACAACCGGTGCCATGCGGAGATCGATATCGTGCTTGCTCAGGCTCTAAGGCGCAGCGGCCACGGCGGCCATGAGGCGCTCAACCTTGGCGACCTATAGCATGTTGAGGCACTCGTGGATGCCTCCTCTTGACAGGGCGAAGGAAGTTGGGATGGTCATGGCGAGCAGGACGATAAATCGTGGGAGCCTCGCAAGAGGGGATCATGCATGTGTGGGTTCATTTACAAAGATGGCTCGTGCACTGGTAGAAAAAGAGGCTTCCGTCCAGCCCCATAAGTCGCGACACTGTAGGAACCGCGACTAATGATTTCTTTAGTCGCGGTTCGGCAGACGAACCGCGACCAAAGGCCTGGGCCAGGGCGCTCGGTGGCCAGCTGGTGCACGTGAGGGGCTTTAGTCGCGGTTGGCCAGGCCAACCGCGACTAAAGGTGCCCAAAGGCCTTTAGTCGCGGTTTGCCATGCCAACCGCGACAAAATACCTTTAGTCGCGGTTGGCCAGACCAACCGCGACTAAAGGTCGTTGCGCGCCGGAACGAAAAAACCCTTTAGTCGCGGTTGGTTTATCCAACCGCGACTAAAGGTTACCTTTAGTCGCGGGTCGCCTCCCCAACCGCGACTAAAGGGGGGGGGCGCGGGAACGCAAAAACCTGCCAAAAACCCTTTACTCGCGGTGGGGGAGGCGACCCGCGACTAAAGGTAACCTTTAGTCGCGGGTCGCCTCCCCAACCGCGACTAAAGGTGGGGGTTATAAATACAAGGCCTGCCGCCGTCTTCTCCGATTCTCGTCTTCTCCGATCCTCGCCCTCGACGCCGCCCTCGCCGCCCGCCGTCGCCCTCGCCCTCGACGCCGCCCTCGCCGCCCGCCGTCGCCCTTGCCCTCGACGCCGCCCTCGCCGCCCGCCGTCGCCCTTGCCCGGCCACGTACGCCGCCCGCCGTCGCCCGCCGTCGCCCCTCGCCCTCGCCGCCGGCCGTCTCGCCCACGTACGGCGCCGTTAACCTATGTGCAAGTGCAAGAAGGATTGAAGAATTGCACTATGAATCTTGATTGCCGTTAACCTTGATGCACCGTTGGATACTTGATTCACTTAGTATACTCCCTCCGTTCCTAAAATGAGTGAATCTACGTTCTAAGTGAATCTACGTTCTAAAGTATGTCTATAACGGTCTCGGATCCAACTTGGGCGTGCGACTAAATGTGTCATGGTGTCACATTCCATTGATTAAGAAATAGATGATGAATATTGTGCATTTTTCTTATTTTCCACAATGACGTTGACTATTTGGCATAAAAATGAGTTAATGGATAAGTAATAGTTGAATAAAACCGTATTAGTCTTGTTTAGACAAGTTCGTAAAATTAACATTATTAAGATGAAAAAACACACAATATGGCAAACAAACAGACAATAAAAATGTATAATCATCTGATGTCAATTTGTTTTGTCAAAAAATGTAAAGTGATCTCAAAACATGAGCCCAAGTTGGATCCGAGACCGTTATAGGCTGTTGTTTCAATCAGTAGCATGGCACCCGACCGATGGTGATTGCATCCTAGCCTAACAGAGATCAAAGCTCAAGGTTTAACGCTTATCCTTTCTAGCGACAGGCGATGCAGTACTCCCTTCGTTCCTTTTTTTTACATGATTCGTTTGAAGTTAAACTTTAGTGTTGTGGATATTGATGTTTCTTAACACGCATTCGATCGAACTTGACGAAGTTCAACATCAGTCAAATTTTATACACGGAGTAAAACCAAACAAGAGGGGGTACTTGTCAATAGACGGGCATGAGTGTTTGACCCCTTCCTCGCCCCCTCCTTTTGCCACCGCCCTTTCGCCACCGCCACCGCCACCGCCCCCCTTCTTCACTTAATTAATTTGTTTTTACTACATGTTTTCAGGACTGACATAATGGCGGACGATAGAGCTGACCCGATTATGGACAACTATGATCCGGACGGTGAAGCACATATGTTCGGCATCATAAACGGCGATATTCTATATGTGCCGACCGGACAAGATCAAGAAGATGATATCTCTTCTTATCTGAACCTTGACGGTGAAGATGAAGGGCGCCGTCAGCAAGATGATGCCGAACAAACGTCGATAAACGACGATCTTCAAATGGAAGTAGCAACCACCTCCGGCGCCGAGGTATATATATACATTGAGCCTCTGGTGATACAAACTAACTGATTTGAATAAATATGTGTGTACTAACGCGCGCGACTCTCTTTCTTATTTCAGCCCTCGGCCGGATCGTCGAAACAATCGAGTACGTCGTCAAAGCGTGGCGCAACCAAGACGATGAAACAAGGAGAAACATGCACCATCGAGGTTGTCGACAGTGCAACCGGCAGGCCGCTGGAGCCCCGCAAGAACGTCACCAAGTTTGTCAGCCAATGCGGAGCCGTTGTTAGAGACAACGTCTCGATCACCGTCCAGGAGTGGAATGAGCCAAAGAAGGCACGAAATGCTGGTTTCACTTTTGTCGATAAGAGAACAAAAAAAGATTGCTTCAAGAAGCTTATGGAACATTTCGTTCTACCTCCGGAATACAACAAATTCGATGAGGAGGGTAACAAGATTGAGGAAAACAAGGAGAGGAGGAGGCTAGTCAAACAGTTCGCTCTTCATAAGATGGCCGACGCATTCCGAAAATTCAAGCAAAATCTAGCCCATGACTTTGTCAAGCAGAACAAGACTCCGGATTTCAAAGGACAATATGAGAAACTGAAACATGATTGGCCAGAATTTGTGAAGCAAAAGAAATCGGAGCAGTTCATTCAAATATCGAAAAGAAATAAGGAAAATGCGGCTAAGAAGGAGTACAATCATATTATGGGGCCAGGAGGGTATCGCATTTGGGTGCCTAGGTTGGAGAAGATGGAGAACGAGCTGAGGGCGCGAGGAATCCGTCCAGGTACGGAGGGATGGGACCAAAGGGCCAAAAGCTGGTGGTACGGGCATGGGGGAACGCTGAACCCGGAGACAGGGGAGTGTGTTTACGGGGGCAAATTAATTAAACCCACCCAAGCCCTTATTGACGCAATGAGGGATGCTCAAGAGGGGAAGATCAAGTTCAACAGAGAGAACAACGCGCTGACAAAAGCCCTCGGGAATCCTGAACACGGAGGACGTGTACGAGGCATGGGGAACATTCCGTGGAAAATAGGGTTCCCCCAGAACGATGACCCGTACGGTTACAGAAGCCGTAAGAGAAAGATGGATCGGGAAGCAGATGTTGTGGCGCGGTTGGCATCGGAAATGGATGTGATGAAGAAAACCGTGAGTGTACTATTAGCCGAAAGAGATGTTCGGGCGCAGCATGAAGATCATCCAGCGGATCTCGGAAGCCAGCAGCGGAGAAGCAGCGTGGCTTCCACGGAGGCCCCACCAGCTGGTGCAGATGCACCGACGATCGAAATTACTGCACCGGAGCCTCTGGTGGTCGAAATTACTGCACCGGAGCCTCCTCGCTACCCCGTGGATGATATAAAGGAGATGAAAGAATGTCATCTGTATTATCCTATCGGGAACATGTCCATGAAGGTAGCCATCGGCAGTGCTTTACCATGTTTACCTGGAGCACTCCACCACAACAACCCCATTCAAGATGGCTATGCTTGTGTCACGGTGGAGGACATAGTCCAAGGGTTTGAGGACCTGGAGATTGACATTGCTACACCTGAAGGGGAGAAAAGACTTGGAGATGTCAAGCGCCATTTCATTCTATGGCAAAAGAAGTTTATCAAGTTTCCAGGCGAGGCGCCAAGGACAACAAGTCCACCCCCCTACGGTGGTGGTGGTGGCGGTGGCGGTGGTGGTGGTGGTGACGGTTCACCTACACCTCCGTCACGTCAGCCGACGCCCCCCAGTCCACAACGTCCGGCGGGTGATCAGACGCCGCCCCTCAGTCCTCGTCCGGCGGGTGATCAGACGCCACCCCCCAATCCACCTCCGGCAAAGAAGCAGAAGCAGTCCTGGATTATTAACCCGGACCCTTATGTACCTAAGACCACAAAGGTACCAGAGCCATCACTGAAGCCTCTCCCCACAAGGCCTTGGGAACGTAGTGCCGAGGAAACTGCCGCGAGGGCGGCTGCTGATCATGAGAAATGGAAGGCGGACTGCAAGAAGAAAAGAGAGCCCGAGCCCAAGCCAGTATTTTCTGATGAGCAAAAGAAGTGGGCTAAGTCATTTTTGAGCACACCGTCCCAAGCCGCGAAGAATCTGCCTGACGACTATGCACGTGAACTTCGTAGGCAGGCACTCATGTTGAAGGAGAAGAAAGAGCGGGCGGAGAACCAGGAGAACAAAGCCTTGGAGGAGGCCGAGAAAACGGAATTAGAAAGTAAAAAAAGCGGGAAACGAGTTGCCCAGCTCGGGGAACAAAGTAAACAATCGATTGCCCCGCTTATAGTGAAAGCCGCCGGTCCGGATGACCCCGATATCATAGCAGCTGCGGCAGCACATGGATTGACTGTAACGAGTGCCAGAGAACAAGCGGCCAACTTAGGTATTACTCTTCGTGAAATGTTAGGCCTTGATGAGGCGCCAGTGAAGGAGGTAGTAATTACATATGTGAAGAATGGGCCTCTCGTCGAGCCTGCGCAGGAAGATGATCTACCTCCACAAATGAAAGGTCTGCTGAAATGGTACAAGGGTTACATAAAAAATAAAAACGCCAAAGATTATATTTATGCGGAAGTTAGATATGAGCATCACTTCAAACATTACTATGTACAAATTCATCTGAGTGAATTGTTCCAGCTTTTCAATCTGCGCGAGCTCGACAAATCTATCATCAGTTGCTACGTTCTGTAAGTGATTTATTTATACCCCATCTCGTTCATATTGCCTGCACTATATATATGTCGTAACTATATTGTTGTGTCCGCTATTATACATGCAGAATGAAGATTAAGGAATGCAGAGTAAGGAACATCCATGATGTTGGGTTCATTGACCCACACATCGTTAATGGATATGTGTTGGAGCATCACCCCGCCGACATGGAGGCAGACCTGTGCCCAAAGGCCTTTAGTCGCGGTTTGCCATGCCAACCGCGACAAAATACCTTTAGTCGCGGTTGGCCAGACCAACCGCGACTAAAGGTCGTTGCGCGCCGGAACGAAAAAACCCTTTAGTCGCGGTTGGTTTATCCAACCGCGACTAAAGGTTACCTTTAGTCGCGGGTCGCCTCCCCAACCGCGACTAAAGGGGGGGGGCGCGGGAACGCAAAAACCCGCCAAAAACCCTTTAGTCGCGGTGGGGGAGGCGACCCGCGACTAAAGGTAACCTTTAGTCGCGGGTCGCCTCCCCAACCGCGACTAAAGGTGGGGGTTATAAATACAAGGCCTGCCGCCGTCTTCTCCGATTCTCGTCTTCTCCGATCCTCGCCCTCGACGCCGCCCTCGCCGCCCGCCGTCGCCCTCGCCCTCGACGCCGCCCTCGCCGCCCGCCGTCGCCCTTGCCCTCGACGCCGCCCTCGCCGCCCGCCGTCGCCTTGCCCTCGACGCCGCCCTCGCCGCCCGCCGTCGCCCTTGCCCGGCCACGTACGCCGCCCGCCGTCGCCCGCCGTCGCCCCTCGCCCTCGCCGCCGGCCGTCTCGCCCACGTACGGCGCCGTTAACCTATGTGCAAGTGCAAGAAGGATTAAAGAATTGCACTATGAATCTTGATTGCCGTTAACCTTGATGCACCGTTGGATACTTGATTCACTTAGTATACTCCCTCCGTTCCTAAAATGAGTGAATCTACGTTCTAAAGTATGTCTATAACGGTCTCGGATCCAACTTGGGCGCGCGACTAAATGTGTCATGGTGTCACATTCCATTGATTAAGAAATAGATGATGAATATTGTGCATTTTTCTTATTTTCCACAATGACGTTGACTATTTGGCATAAAAATGAGTTAATGGATAAGTAATAGTTGAATAAAACCGTATTAGTCTTGTTTAGACAAGTTCGTAAAATTAACATTATTAAGATGAAAAAACACACAATATGGCAAACAAACAGACAATAAAAATGTATAATCATCTGATGTCAATTTGTTTTGTCAAAAAATGTAAAGTGATCTCAGAACATGAGCCCAAGTTGGATCCGAGACCGTTATAGGCTGTTGTTTCAATCAGTAGCATGGCACCCGACCGATGGTGATTGCATCCTAGCCTAACAGAGATCAAAGCTCAAGGTTTAACGCTTATCCTTTCTAGCGACAGGCGATGCAGTACTCCCTTCGTTCCTTTTTTTACATGATTCGTTTGAAGTTAAACTTTAGTGTTGTGGATATTGATGTTTCTTAACACGCATTCGATCGAACTTGACGAAGTTCAACATCAGTCAAATTTTATACACGGAGTAAAACCAAACAAGAGGGGGTACTTGTCAATAGACGGGCATGAGTGTTTGACCCCTTCCTCGCCCCCTCCTTTTGCCACCGCCCTTTCGCCACCGCCACCGCCACCGCCCCCCTTCTTCACTTAATTAATTTGTTTTTACTACATGTTTTCAGGACTGACATAATGGCGGACGATAGAGCTGACCCGATTATGGACAACTATGATCCGGACGGTGAAGCACATATGTTCGGCATCATAAACGGCGATATTCTATATGTGCCGACCGGACAAGATCAAGAAGATGATATCTCTTCTTATCTGAACCTTGACGGTGAAGATGAAGGGCGCCGTCAGCAAGATGATGCCGAACAAACGTCGATAAACGACGATCTTCAAATGGAAGTAGCAACCACCTCCGGCGCCGAGGTATATATATACATTGAGCCTCTGGTGATACAAACTAACTGATTTGAATAAATATGTGTGTACTAACGCGCGCGACTCTCTTTCTTATTTTAGCCCTCGGCCGGATCGTCGAAACAATCGAGTACGTCGTCAAAGCGTGGCGCAACCAAGACGATGAAACAAGGAGAAACATGCACCATCGAGGTTGTCGACAGTGCAACCGGCAGGCCGCTGGAGCCCCGCAAGAACGTCACCAAGTTTGTCAGCCAATGCGGAGCCGTTGTTAGAGACAACGTCTCGATCACCGTCCAGGAGTGGAATGAGCCAAAGAAGGCACGAAATGCTGGTTTCACTTTTCTCGATAAGAGAACAAAAAAAGATTGCTTCAAGAAGCTTATGGAACATTTCGTTCTACCTCCGGAATACAACAAATTCGATGAGGAGGGTAACAAGATTGAGGAAAACAAGGAGAGGAGGAGGCTAGTCAAACAGTTCGCTCTTCATAAGATGGCCGACGCATTCCGGAAATTCAAGCAAAATCTAGCCCATGACTTTGTCAAGCAGAACAAGACTCCGGATTTCAAAGGACAATATGAGAAACTGAAACATGATTGGCCAGAATTTGTGAAGCAAAAGAAATCGGAGCAGTTCATTCAAATATCAAAAAGAAATAAGGAAAATGCGGCTAAGAAGGAGTACAATCATATTATGGGGCCAGGAGGGTATCGCATTTGGGTGCCTAGGTTGGAGAAGATGGAGAACGAGCTGAGGGCGCGAGGAATCCGTCCAGGTACGGAGGGATGGGACCAAAGGGCCAAAAGCTGGTGGTACGGGCATGGGGGAACGCTGAACCCGGAGACAGGGGAGTGTGTTTACCGGGGCAAATTAATTAAACCCACCCAAGCCCTTATTGACGCAATGAGGGATGCTCAAGAGGGGAAGATCAAGTTCAACAGAGAGAACGACGCGCTGACAAAAGCCCTCGGGAATCCTGAACACGGAGGACGTGTACGAGGCATGGGGAACATTCCGTGGAAAATAGGGTTCCCCCAGAACGATGACCCGTACGGTTACAGAAGCCGTAAGAGAAAGATGGATCGGGAAGCAGATGTTGTGGCGCGGTTGGCATCGGAAATGGATGTGATGAAGAAAACCGTGAGTGTACTATTAGCCGAAAGAGATGTTCGGGCGCAGCATGAAGATCATCCAGCGGATCTCGGAAGCCAGCAGCGGAGAAGCAGCGTGGCTTCCACGGAGGCCCCACCAGCTGGTGCAGATGCACCGACGATCGAAATTACTGCACCGGAGCCTCTGGTGGTCGAAATTACTGCACCGGAGCCTCCTCGCTACCCCGTGGATGATATAAAGGAGATGAAAGAATGTCATCTGTATTATCCTATCGGGAACATGTCCATGAAGGTAGCCATCGGCAGTGCTTTACCATGTTTACCTGGAGCACTCCACCACAACAACCCCATTCAAGATGGCTATGCTCGTGTCACGGTGGAGGACATAGTCCAAGGGTTTGAGGACCTGGAGATTGACATTGCTACACCTGAAGGGGAGAAAAGACTTGGAGATGTCAAGCGCCATTTCATTCTATGGCAAAAGAAGTTTATCAAGTTTCCAGGCGAGGCGCCAAGGACAACAAGTCCACCCCCCTACGGTGGTGGTGGTGGCGGTGGCGGTGGTGGTGGTGGTGGTGGTGGTGACGGTTCACCTACACCTCCGTCACGTCAGCCGACGCCCCCCAGTCCACAACGTCCGGCGGGTGATCAGACGCCGCCCCCCAGTCCTCGTCCGGCGGGTGATCAGACGCCACCCCCCAATCCACCTCCGGCAAAGAAGCAGAAGCAGTCCTGGATTATTAACCCGGACCCTTATGTACCTAAGACCACAAAGGTACCAGAGCCATCACTGAAGCCTCTCCCCACAAGGCCTTGGGAACGTAGTGCCGAGGAAACTGCCGCGAGGGCGGCTGCTGATCATGAGAAATGGAAGGCGGACTGCAAGAAGAAAAGAGAGCCCGAGCCCAAGCCAGTATTTTCTGATGAGCAAAAGAAGTGGGCTAAGTCATTTTTGAGCACACCGTCCCAAGCCGCGAAGAATCTGCCTGACGACTATGCACGTGAACTTCGTAGGCAGGCACTCATGTTGAAGGAGAAGAAAGAGCGGGCGGAGAACCAGGAGAACAAAGCCTTGGAGGAGGCCGAGAAAACGGAATTAGAAAGTAAAAAAAGCGGGAAACGAGTTGCCCAGCTCGGGGAACAAAGTAAACAATCGATTGCCCCGCTTATAGTGAAAGCCGCCGGTCCGGATGACCCCGATATCATAGCAGCTGCGGCAGCACATGGATTGACTGTAACGAGTGCCAGAGAACAAGCGGCCAACTTAGGTATTACTCTTCGTGAAATGTTAGGCCTTGATGAGGCGCCAGTGAAGGAGGTAGTAATTACATATGTGAAGAATGGGCCTCTCGTCGAGCCTGCGCAGGAAGATGATCTACCTCCACAAATGAAAGGTCTGCTGAAATGGTACAAGGGTTACATAAAAAATAAAAACGCCAAAGATTATATTTATGCGGAAGTTAGATATGAGCATCACTTCAAACATTACTATGTACAAATTCATCTGAGTGAATTGTTCCAGCTTTTCAATCTGCGCGAGCTCGACAAATCTATCATCAGTTGCTACGTTCTGTAAGTGATTTATTTATACCCCATCTCGTTCATATTGCCTGCACTATATATATGTCGTAACTATATTGTTGTGTCCGCTATTATACATGCAGAATGAAGATTAAGGAATGCAGAGTAAGGAACATCCATGATGTTGGGTTCATTGACCCACACATCGTTAATGGATATGTGTTGGAGCATCACCCCGCCGACATGGAGGCAGACCTGTGCCCAAAGGCCTTTAGTCGCGGTTTGCCATGCCAACCGCGACAAAATACCTTTAGTCGCGGTTGGCCAGACCAACCGCGACTAAAGGTCGTTGCGCGCCGGAACGAAAAAACCCTTTAGTCGCGGTTGGTTTATCCAACCGCGACTAAAGGTTACCTTTAGTCGCGGGTCGCCTCCCCAACCGCGACTAAAGGGGGGGGGGGCGCGGGAACGCAAAAACCCGCCAAAAACCCTTTAGTCGCGGTGGGGGAGGCGACCCGCGACTAAAGGTAACCTTTAGTCGCGGGTCGCCTCCCCAACCGCGACTAAAGGTGGGGGTTATAAATACAAGGCCTGCCGCCGTCTTCTCCGATTCTCGTCTTCTCCGATCCTCGCCCTCGACGCCGCCCTCGCCGCCCGCCGTCGCCCTCGCCCTCGACGCCGCCCTCGCCGCCCGCCGTCGCCCTCGCCCTCGACGCCGCCCTCGCCGCCCGCCGTCGCCCTTGCCCGGCCACGTACGCCGCCCGCCGTCGCCCGCCGTCGCCCCTCGCCCTCGCCGCCGGCCGTCTCGCCCACGTACGGCGCCGTTAACCTATGTGCAAGTGCAAGAAGGATTAAAGAATTGCACTATGAATCTTGATTGCCGTTAACCTTGATGCACCGTTGGATACTTGATTCACTTAGTATACTCCCTCCGTTCCTAAAATGAGTGAATCTACGTTCTAAAGTATGTCTATAACGGTCTCGGATCCAACTTGGGCGCGCGACTAAATGTGTCATGGTGTCACATTCCATTGATTAAGAAATAGATGATGAATATTGTGCATTTTTCTTATTTTCCACAATGACGTTGACTATTTGGCATAAAAATGAGTTAATGGATAAGTAATAGTTGAATAAAACCGTATTAGTCTTGTTTAGACAAGTTCGTAAAATTAACATTATTAAGATGAAAAAACACACAATATGGCAAACAAACAGACAATAAAAATGTATAATCATCTGATGTCAATTTGTTTTGTCAAAAAATGTAAAGTGATCTCAGAACATGAGCCCAAGTTGGATCCGAGACCGTTATAGGCTGTTGTTTCAATCAGTAGCATGGCACCCGACCGATGGTGATTGCATCCTAGCCTAACAGAGATCAAAGCTCAAGGTTTAACGCTTATCCTTTCTAGCGACAGGCGATGCAGTACTCCCTTCGTTCCTTTTTTTACATGATTCGTTTGAAGTTAAACTTTAGTGTTGTGGATATTGATGTTTCTTAACACGCATTCGATCGAACTTGACGAAGTTCAACATCAGTCAAATTTTATACACGGAGTAAAACCAAACAAGAGGGGGTACTTGTCAATAGACGGGCATGAGTGTTTGACCCCTTCCTCGCCCCCTCCTTTTGCCACCGCCCTTTCGCCACCGCCACCGCCACCGCCCCCCTTCTTCACTTAATTAATTTGTTTTTACTACATGTTTTCAGGACTGACATAATGGCGGACGATAGAGCTGACCCGATTATGGACAACTATGATCCGGACGGTGAAGCACATATGTTCGGCATCATAAACGGCGATATTCTATATGTGCCGACCGGACAAGATCAAGAAGATGATATCTCTTCTTATCTGAACCTTGACGGTGAAGATGAAGGGCGCCGTCAGCAAGATGATGCCGAACAAACGTCGATAAACGACGATCTTCAAATGGAAGTAGCAACCACCTCCGGCGCCGAGGTATATATATACATTGAGCCTCTGGTGATACAAACTAACTGATTTGAATAAATATGTGTGTACTAACGCGCGCGACTCTCTTTCTTATTTTAGCCCTCGGCCGGATCGTCGAAACAATCGAGTACGTCGTCAAAGCGTGGCGCAACCAAGACGATGAAACAAGGAGAAACATGCACCATCGAGGTTGTCGACAGTGCAACCGGCAGGCCGCTGGAGCCCCGCAAGAACGTCACCAAGTTTGTCAGCCAATGCGGAGCCGTTGTTAGAGACAACGTCTCGATCACCGTCCAGGAGTGGAATGAGCCAAAGAAGGCACGAAATGCTGGTTTCACTTTTGTCGATAAGAGAACAAAAAAAGATTGCTTCAAGAAGCTTATGGAACATTTCGTTCTACCTCCGGAATACAACAAATTCGATGAGGAGGGTAACAAGATTGAGGAAAACAAGGAGAGGAGGAGGCTAGTCAAACAGTTCGCTCTTCATAAGATGGCCGACGCATTCCGGAAATTCAAGCAAAATCTAGCCCATGACTTTGTCAAGCAGAACAAGACTCCGGATTTCAAAGGACAATATGAGAAACTGAAACATGATTGGCCAGAATTTGTGAAGCAAAAGAAATCGGAGCAGTTCATTCAAATATCAAAAAGAAATAAGGAAAATGCGGCTAAGAAGGAGTACAATCATATTATGGGGCCAGGAGGGTATCGCATTTGGGTGCCTAGGTTGGAGAAGATGGAGAACGAGCTGAGGGCGCGAGGAATCCGTCCAGGTACGGAGGGATGGGACCAAAGGGCCAAAAGCTGGTGGTACGGGCATGGGGGAACGCTGAACCCGGAGACAGGGGAGTGTGTTTACCGGGGCAAATTAATTAAACCCACCCAAGCCCTTATTGACGCAATGAGGGATGCTCAAGAGGGGAAGATCAAGTTCAACAGAGAGAACGACGCGCTGACAAAAGCCCTCGGGAATCCTGAACACGGAGGACGTGTACGAGGCATGGGGAACATTCCGTGGAAAATAGGGTTCCCCCAGAACGATGACCCGTACGGTTACAGAAGCCGTAAGAGAAAGATGGATCGGGAAGCAGATGTTGTGGCGCGGTTGGCATCGGAAATGGATGTGATGAAGAAAACCGTGAGTGTACTATTAGCCGAAAGAGATGTTCGGGCGCAGCATGAAGATCATCCAGCGGATCTCGGAAGCCAGCAGCGGAGAAGCAGCGTGGCTTCCACGGAGGCCCCACCAGCTGGTGCAGATGCACCGACGATCGAAATTACTGCACCGGAGCCTCTGGTGGTCGAAATTACTGCACCGGAGCCTCCTCGCTACCCCGTGGATGATATAAAGGAGATGAAAGAATGTCATCTGTATTATCCTATCGGGAACATGTCCATGAAGGTAGCCATCGGCAGTGCTTTACCATGTTTACCTGGAGCACTCCACCACAACAACCCCATTCAAGATGGCTATGCTCGTGTCACGGTGGAGGACATAGTCCAAGGGTTTGAGGACCTGGAGATTGACATTGCTACACCTGAAGGGGAGAAAAGACTTGGAGATGTCAAGCGCCATTTCATTCTATGGCAAAAGAAGTTTATCAAGTTTCCAGGCGAGGCGCCAAGGACAACAAGTCCACCCCCCTACGGTGGTGGTGGTGGCGGTGGCGGTGGTGGTGGTGGTGGTGGTGGTGACGGTTCACCTACACCTCCGTCACGTCAGCCGACGCCCCCCAGTCCACAACGTCCGGCGGGTGATCAGACGCCGCCCCCCAGTCCTCGTCCGGCGGGTGATCAGACGCCACCCCCCAATCCACCTCCGGCAAAGAAGCAGAAGCAGTCCTGGATTATTAACCCGGACCCTTATGTACCTAAGACCACAAAGGTACCAGAGCCATCACTGAAGCCTCTCCCCACAAGGCCTTGGGAACGTAGTGCCGAGGAAACTGCCGCGAGGGCGGCTGCTGATCATGAGAAATGGAAGGCGGACTGCAAGAAGAAAAGAGAGCCCGAGCCCAAGCCAGTATTTTCTGATGAGCAAAAGAAGTGGGCTAAGTCATTTTTGAGCACACCGTCCCAAGCCGCGAAGAATCTGCCTGACGACTATGCACGTGAACTTCGTAGGCAGGCACTCATGTTGAAGGAGAAGAAAGAGCGGGCGGAGAACCAGGAGAACAAAGCCTTGGAGGAGGCCGAGAAAACGGAATTAGAAAGTAAAAAAAGCGGGAAACGAGTTGCCCAGCTCGGGGAACAAAGTAAACAATCGATTGCCCCGCTTATAGTGAAAGCCGCCGGTCCGGATGACCCCGATATCATAGCAGCTGCGGCAGCACATGGATTGACTGTAACGAGTGCCAGAGAACAAGCGGCCAACTTAGGTATTACTCTTCGTGAAATGTTAGGCCTTGATGAGGCGCCAGTGAAGGAGGTAGTAATTACATATGTGAAGAATGGGCCTCTCGTCGAGCCTGCGCAGGAAGATGATCTACCTCCACAAATGAAAGGTCTGCTGAAATGGTACAAGGGTTACATAAAAAATAAAAACGCCAAAGATTATATTTATGCGGAAGTTAGATATGAGCATCACTTCAAACATTACTATGTACAAATTCATCTGAGTGAATTGTTCCAGCTTTTCAATCTGCGCGAGCTCGACAAATCTATCATCAGTTGCTACGTTCTGTAAGTGATTTATTTATACCCCATCTCGTTCATATTGCCTGCACTATATATATGTCGTAACTATATTGTTGTGTCCGCTATTATACATGCAGAATGAAGATTAAGGAATGCAGAGTAAGGAACATCCATGATGTTGGGTTCATTGACCCACACATCGTTAATGGATATGTGTTGGAGCATCACCCCGCCGACATGGAGGCAGACCTGTGCCCAAAGGCCTTTAGTCGCGGTTTGCCATGCCAACCGCGACAAAATACCTTTAGTCGCGGTTGGCCAGACCAACCGCGACTAAAGGTCGTTGCGCGCCGGAACGAAAAAACCCTTTAGTCGCGGTTGGTTTATCCAACCGCGACTAAAGGTTACCTTTAGTCGCGGGTCGCCTCCCCAACCGCGACTAAAGGGGGGGGGGCGCGGGAACGCAAAAACCCGCCAAAAACCCTTTAGTCGCGGTGGGGGAGGCGACCCGCGACTAAAGGTAACCTTTAGTCGCGGGTCGCCTCCCCAACCGCGACTAAAGGTGGGGGTTATAAATACAAGGCTTGCCGCCGTCTTCTCCGATTCTCGTCTTCTCCGATCCTCGCCCTCGACGCCGCCCTCGCCGCCCGCCGTCGCCCTCGCCCTCGACGCCGCCCTCGCCGCCCGCCGTCGCCCTTGCCCTCGACGCCGCCGTCGCCGCCCGCCGTCGCCTTGCCCTCGACGCCGCCCTCGCCGCCCGCCGTCGCCCTTGCCCGGCCACGTACGCCGCCCGCCGTCGCCCGCCGTCGCCCCTCGCCCTCGCCGCCGGCCGTCTCGCCCACGTACGGCGCCGTTAACCTATGTGCAAGTGCAAGAAGGATTGAAGAATTGCACTATGAATCTTGATTGCCGTTAACCTTGATGCACCGTTGGATACTTGATTCACTTAGTATACTCCCTGCGTTCCTAAAATGAGTGAATCTACGTTCTAAGTGAATCTACGTTCTAAAGTATGTCTATAACGGTCTCGGATCCAACTTGGGCGCGCGACTAAATGTGTTATGGTGTCACATTCCATTGATTAAGAAATAGATGATGAATATTGTGCATTTTTCTTATTTTCCACAATGACGTTGACTATTTGGCATAAAAATGAGTTAATGGATAAGTAATAGTTGAATAAAACCGTATTAGTCTTGTTTAGACAAGTTCGTAAAATTAACATTATTAAGATGAAAAAACACACAATATGGCAAACAAACAGACAATAAAAATGTATAATCATCTGATGTCAATTTGTTTTGTCAAAAAATGTAAAGTGATCTCAGAACATGAGCCCAAGTTGGATCCGAGACCGTTATAGGCTGTTGTTTCAATCAGTAGCATGGCACCCGACCGATGGTGATTGCATCCTAGCCTAACAGAGATCAAAGCTCAAGGTTTAACGCTTATCCTTTCTAGCGACAGGCGATGCAGTACTCCCTTCGTTCCTTTTTTTACATGATTCGTTTGAAGTTAAACTTTAGTGTTGTGGATATTGATGTTTCTTAACACGCATTCGATCGAACTTGACGAAGTTCAACATCAGTCAAATTTTATACACGGAGTAAAACCAAACAAGAGGGGGTACTTGTCAATAGACGGGCATGAGTGTTTGACCCCTTCCTCGCCCCCTCCTTTTGCCACCGCCCTTTCGCCACCGCCACCGCCACCGCCCCCCTTCTTCACTTAATTAATTTGTTTTTACTACATGTTTTCAGGACTGACATAATGGCGGACGATAGAGCTGACCCGATTATGGACAACTATGATCCGGACGGTGAAGCACATATGTTCGGCATCATAAACGGCGATATTCTATATGTGCCGACCGGACAAGATCAAGAAGATGATATCTCTTCTTATCTGAACCTTGACGGTGAAGATGAAGGGCGCCGTCAGCAAGATGATGCCGAACAAACGTCGATAAACGACGATCTTCAAATGGAAGTAGCAACCACCTCCGGCGCCGAGGTATATATATACATTGAGCCTCTGGTGATACAAACTAACTGATTTGAATAAATATGTGTGTACTAACGCGCGCGACTCTCTTTCTTATTTTAGCCCTCGGCCGGATCGTCGAAACAATCGAGTACGTCGTCAAAGCGTGGCGCAACCAAGACGATGAAACAAGGAGAAACATGCACCATCGAGGTTGTCGACAGTGCAACCGGCAGGCCGCTGGAGCCCCGCAAGAACGTCACCAAGTTTGTCAGCCAATGCGGAGCCGTTGTTAGAGACAACGTCTCGATCACCGTCCAGGAGTGGAATGAGCCAAAGAAGGCACGAAATGCTGGTTTCACTTTTGTCGATAAGAGAACAAAAAAAGATTGCTTCAAGAAGCTTATGGAACATTTCGTTCTACCTCCGGAATACAACAAATTCGATGAGGAGGGTAACAAGATTGAGGAAAACAAGGAGAGGAGGAGGCTAGTCAAACAGTTCGCTCTTCATAAGATGGCCGACGCATTCCGGAAATTCAAGCAAAATCTAGCCCATGACTTTGTCAAGCAGAACAAGACTCCGGATTTCAAAGGACAATATGAGAAACTGAAACATGATTGGCCAGAATTTGTGAAGCAAAAGAAATCGGAGCAGTTCATTCAAATATCGAAAAGAAATAAGGAAAATGCGGCTAAGAAGGAGTACAATCATATTATGGGGCCAGGAGGGTATCGCATTTGGGTGCCTAGGTTGGAGAAGATGGAGAACGAGCTGAGGGCGCGAGGAATCCGTCCAGGTACGGAGGGATGGGACCAAAGGGCCAAAAGCTGGTGGTACGGGCATGGGGGAACGCTGAACCCGGAGACAGGGGAGTGTGTTTACCGGGGCAAATTAATTAAACCCACCCAAGCCCTTATTGACGCAATGAGGGATGCTCAAGAGGGGAAGATCAAGTTCAACAGAGAGAACAACGCGCTGACAAAAGCCCTCGGGAATCCTGAACACGGAGGACGTGTACGAGGCATGGGGAACATTCCGTGGAAAATAGGGTTCCCCCAGAACGATGACCCGTACGGTTACAGAAGCCGTAAGAGAAAGATGGATCGGGAAGCAGATGTTGTGGCGCGGTTGGCATCGGAAATGGATGTGATGAAGAAAACCGTGAGTGTACTATTAGCCGAAAGAGATGTTCGGGCGCAGCATGAAGATCATCCAGCGGATCTCGGAAGCCAGCAGCGGAGAAGCAGCGTGGCTTCCACGGAGGCCCCACCAGCTGGTGCAGATGCACCGACGATCGAAATTACTGCACCGGAGCCTCTGGTGGTCGAAATTACTGCACCGGAGCCTCCTCGCTACCCCGTGGATGATATAAAGGAGATGAAAGAATGTCATCTGTATTATCCTATCGGGAACATGTCCATGAAGGTAGCCATCGGCAGTGCTTTACCATGTTTACCTGGAGCACTCCACCACAACAACCCCATTCAAGATGGCTATGCTCGTGTCACGGTGGAGGACATAGTCCAAGGGTTTGAGGACCTGGAGATTGACATTGCTACACCTGAAGGGGAGAAAAGACTTGGAGATGTCAAGCGCCATTTCATTCTATGGCAAAAGAAGTTTATCAAGTTTCCAGGCGAGGCGCCAAGGACAACAAGTCCACCCCCCTACGGTGGTGGTGGTGGCGGTGGCGGTGGTGGTGGTGGTGGTGGTGGTGACGGTTCACCTACACCTCCGTCACGTCAGCCGACGCCCCCCAGTCCACAACGTCCGGCGGGTGATCAGACGCCGCCCCCCAGTCCTCGTCCGGCGGGTGATCAGACGCCACCCCCCAATCCACCTCCGGCAAAGAAGCAGAAGCAGTCCTGGATTATTAACCCGGACCCTTATGTACCTAAGACCACAAAGGTACCAGAGCCATCACTGAAGCCTCTCCCCACAAGGCCTTGGGAACGTAGTGCCGAGGAAACTGCCGCGAGGGCGGCTGCTGATCATGAGAAATGGAAGGCGGACTGCAAGAAGAAAAGAGAGCCGAGCCCAAGCCAGTATTTTCTGATGAGCAAAAGAAGTGGGCTAAGTCATTTTTGAGCACACCGTCCCAAGCCGCGAAGAATCTGCCTGACGACTATGCACGTGAACTTCGTAGGCAGGCACTCATGTTGAAGGAGAAGAAAGAGCGGGCGGAGAACCAGGAGAACAAAGCCTTGGAGGAGGCCGAGAAAACGGAATTAGAAAGTAAAAAAAGCGGGAAACGAGTTGCCCAGCTCGGGGAACAAAGTAAACAATCGATTGCCCCGCTTATAGTGAAAGCCGCCGGTCCGGATGACCCCGATATCATAGCAGCTGCGGCAGCACATGGATTGACTGTAACGAGTGCCAGAGAACAAGCGGCCAACTTAGGTATTACTCTTCGTGAAATGTTAGGCCTTGATGAGGCGCCAGTGAAGGAGGTAGTAATTACATATGTGAAGAATGGGCCTCTCGTCGAGCCTGCGCAGGAAGATGATCTACCTCCACAAATGAAAGGTCTGCTGAAATGGTACAAGGGTTACATAAAAAATAAAAACGCCAAAGATTATATTTATGCGGAAGTTAGATATGAGCATCACTTCAAACATTACTATGTACAAATTCATCTGAGTGAATTGTTCCAGCTTTTCAATCTGCGCGAGCTCGACAAATCTATCATCAGTTGCTACGTTCTGTAAGTGATTTATTTATACCCCATCTCGTTCATATTGCCTGCACTATATATATGTCGTAACTATATTGTTGTGTCCGCTATTATACATGCAGAATGAAGATTAAGGAATGCAGAGTAAGGAACATCCATGATGTTGGGTTCATTGACCCACACATCGTTAATGGATATGTGTTGGAGCATCACCCCGCCGACATGGAGGCAGACCTGTGGCAGTTTCTTATAAAGCAGGAACTCAAAAGTGATATTCTATTTCCTTACCATTTTGGGTGAGTGTTTCTGTCTTGAGCACATTCTCTTTTGTTTACTCCATGCATGATATGTGGCCGGCTAATCGATGAGTTATGCATGACGTACTGTGCATGTATCGTGTCCGCAGGTTCCACTGGATTCTGCTAGTAATTAAAGTTGACACCTCAGAATGTCTCGTCCACGACTCTCTGAATATGGATCCAAAGCTTTGGGGCGGCATGAGAAGAATGCTGCAGAAGTAATTATTTTCATTCATTTGCGCTCTATATCGATCGGCCTATTTCGTTCATTTCCTAATATCAAGTAACTAATAACTCTCTTGTTCATTTAATTTTCTTTGCCTCGTAGGGTTTGGAGACGGTTCGTAGATACAAAGGTCGGTGAATTCAAAAAAGAGCTAGAATTCAAAAGGTCAAAGGCTAAGAATGGTGGGGATATTCAGCCAGCGGGGACCAATCTATGTGGATACTATGTCTGTGAGATGATCCGGAGATACACCTCTGAGCGGGTTCCGAGTGATACCAATGCTCAGCGGAATAACCTCCGGGTGATGCTTAGTCCAGAAGCTCGCTTCCGACCACTTCAAGAGGAACTAGCTGGATGGTTCAGGAGGGAAGTCCTCCATCGTAAAGGAGAACACCATTACGAGGACGTAGAACTTCATATGCATTAAATTATGTATGGAAACTTGTTCAAAATTGTATATGGTCATCCGATGATATTGATTATATATTGTATATTCCTCTTGAATTCTTTTTGGTTCTAATTTCAAATTTGTTTGAAATTGTACATTCATATGCATATGTAGTACCGTAGAATATGTGAAACTCCTTCAAAATTAAAATAAAGCACAAAAGAAATAAAACAATACAAATTAAACAGAAAACAGGTTTAGGGGGGGGGGGCCTTTAGTCGCGGTTGGGCAGAAGAACCGCGACTAAAGGTCCTCCGCCCCGACGGCCGCCTGGCGCCCACGTGGACGGGCCTTTAGTTGCGGTTCTTAAGCAACCGCGACTAAAGGGGGGGCCTTTAGTCGCGCCTATTTGATCGCGGTTGCGCAACCGCGACTAATGGCAGTTGCGAACCGCGACCAAAGGCCCTTTTTCCACCAGTGGTGGCGGCTATTTTAGCGTCGCTCTTTTATTTTTCATGTCGAATGGAGGACGGGGGACGGTGCGATCTTGGCCCTCGCACGGCACTAGGAGATTTTAAGTCGATGACTGTGGTAGCCTAGTAGGTGGGAATGAGAAGGTCGAACTATCACAACGACAACATATTTTTTTATAATAGTAGAGATCTTTGCGTAAGCTAGAGCCTAGCTGGCTGCAATGTGTTGCAACCCATCTACAAAAGAAGCAGTATCCGAATCAGAAAATGCATACATCTCAATTTATTTCATACACCAGTATTGTCGTGCTGAGGGAAAATTGTGAAAGGCAATAGTGTTGCGGCAACAAACATGTTCAGGCCCACAAGGTTGTTGTTGAACACTCCTCCTGTTCCATGGTGGGCTCCTAATTAATAAATAAATAGTAAAAAGTAGATAATTAGACTATGTAAGGAAAATTATTTAGCGCTGGTAATAAATTAAACCAAAAGAAACTAATTAAAACAAGGGCCGGCGTGGATGCTTCATTACGTAGGTATACCTGGCACCTGGTAAGGAACTCGTGATAGTGGAGGTCGGCGAAACGGTCAAGGGATAGTCGATACGGGGAGAAGGAGACGAAGGCGGCGTTGTTGTGCTTGTGGACACGTACTAGGTTGATCTTGAACCGTATGAAGCGGCGTGCAAACTCGGTATGGGAGTCGTACGTCTTGCCGTGAATGGCCATCCAGTCATCGAACATCTTCCAAGTCTCCTCATGGCTCCTCGTCGGAAGCTCCTGCATCCATCCATCCATCCATGTTGGACAATCTTATATATGCATGCAGGCAAAAAAAAAAAAGGGGAAGTGAAATCATATGCATCTTTGTTGTAAACGTACGAGGCCGTCTAGATATAAGTTAGTATAGTAGAGAGAGAAGGCTAGTTTGTCTGCGGTCTTGATGGAATCCTTGAAGGCCGCGTACCGGCGCTCCTGCTCGAACATGACGTCGTATGTCTTGCCAAACTTGGTCAAAAACTCGGCGAACATCTCTCTGTACACCTCCTCGCTCCTCGGTCCTCCTATGTATTCGCTCCTCTCAACTCCTCCGCTGTGGGAGGAAGACAGCCAAGCCATGAGCAGCACCGCTGCCGCCGCCATGAGGGCCGACGTGGAGCTCCTCATCGATCAAGACGTCCGTCCGTCCGTCCGTGGACGTAATAAATTTCTGATGCGGTGTGAGAGAAACAGATACTATTGGGGAACGAAGATGGTTAGGGTTAATTTTGGGTGCTATCAGATGATCTTTATACAACCACAGGGCAGGAGATGAGGAAAGTTTGGCACGTACGATCGGCCACAAGGAAAGCAGAAGCAGGGAAAGTACTCTAGGATCGGCCGGAGTCGGAGAGATACGAGAATCACTTACCATCTTACGGCCGGCTGCTAGCTAGAAGGGCCGGCGATCGTGGAATTCCTGTCCATAAAGCTATTCCAACTATAGTACCCTTTATCCCCGAAGAGACTACGTATGTGGTTGCATGTTGATCTCTCGTTAGGCACACTCTTGATGGAATGGTAAGCGCTAGATGAAACGAATGGGGACGACAAGATGCGGTGGGTGGAGAGAAAAGGATGGAGTTTGAGTGACCGTGTTCTATTCCTTGGTTCCCCGCGGTGATCAGCTTCACCATGGACGCCACAGATCGAGCTAGGCATGGATGACAGGTGTGCCTACTTTGTGTGTGGGAACTGCATCTTTGATAAATGACATTTTTATTATGTCAAAATGTAGCATCAAGTAGATACAAAACAATAAAAGTATCACCCGGTCTCTATATAATTATAATGCACACAGCCAAACACCACCAGTCTGTCAAATAGAAATGTAAAAGACCGACAAACCGGCAACCGTAGAGTCATATAAACTGACCTTATGCCTATGTACAAAAGGATGATGGATCGATCTGAAGATTATGATCGATGTCATCCATGTTGGATAAAAACTTCCGTGTCCACCTGCTTCAACTGCGTACACATCGCCTTGAAAATCGGTTGATACTCCACTCGTTGTAGCACAGGCCACATAAAAAACGAGTGCGTACAACAGAAAGCAACCTGGAAAGGAGAAGCATTTTTTTCACTATAAACAACATTATTTCTACATAGTCAAAGCGACCATAGTAAGACATATGCTCATATCCTTATTAGCGTTTTGTACCTATTTGAAATACCGTCTAGCCGCTGACGAAAAATATTGGCAATACTTCTCGGCGGATACAAATTTAGTGCTATTTGGATGACTGACTACGTGGAACGCGCAAACTTATATTTGAAAAAGAGGTGTTTGATTGTCTCTTCATGAGTACAAAAAAACATTTCTTACTTTCCGACCAGTTGCACCATGCGAAGGTTGTCTTTGGTTACCACAACACTCCTATGAAGATACCACATGAAGGTTTCAACTTTAAGTGTTGCCTTCGCTTTTCATTTTTTAATTACTAACCGGTAGCTCAAAATGTGTGACTGCATGATACATAAAGTCTATTATGAATGACCTCGATGTAGTAAAATTCCAATGAAACACATCTCACATCTCAGCCTTGTGTCAGGTTAATCGAATCCAGATGGGACCTGAGATTATTCCATGACATAAGTCGGGTGCCAATAAGATCCCGACTAAACGAAATATTTGGCAGGGATGAGCTGAGCACCCGCGCAGTCATATTATTCTTATCACGTGCAATGTTGTGTAAGATGGGTATTGTTCTCGGAGACTAGCATTACCTAGCCAGATGTCTTTCAGAAATGAGTCTCCGACCCCTCTGTTATCCCGAAAGACACAAACGGAAAGAGATGTTTCTTTACCGCCATTAGACACTTAAGCCTTGTACAATGCTAGATGCTTAGAAAAATAAATCGGATTTTTTTCCTGATGCACCGGTGCCTGTTTCTCCAGGAGAGATGCCTAACTAGGCATCTACCCTCTATAAATAAGCACCAATGGTTAAATCAAGACTGGTTTAATTCTTTAAACACCCCTTTAAGAGTCTTGCATTGTACAAGCCCTCACAGTACATCCATGTCTGACTGAAGTCTATAAAAGTTCGATCAGCGTGAGGCGCATACAATCAGGGACGGAGCCAGGATCCATGAAGGAGGGGGCCTCTAAATGGCCTGATTATTTCACGGTTGGACTCTAAATGGCCTCCACAATTCTTTTGTTTAAGCTCATTGCCCTCCACGGTTCAATCTACGGGGATTAACCCATGTAAGCTTTTTTTTTTTCTATAGAATCCCATGGCTCTTTCACGGATGGACTCGGTATGGCTTCCATGATTCTTTATTGAAGCTTTGTGGCCTCCACGATTCAACCTAGAGAAAATATACCCTTTCTCCTGTGGACTCTATATGCCCTCTATGCTCAATCGAGGATACTCGGGAGCACACATAAATGTCTCTCCCGATGGACATCTTCAATTGGCCTCTCTCGCCTCACATCATCCCGCGTACCCTAAAGATGTTTGCCCTCATGATCAACATTGCGGCGCCCTCCAGGTCCTCTTGATAAACTTCTAAATTCTATCCGCCACGCTTCACTCTGACGACTTGGTTTCCAGTATTTGAATTACCCCAGCTTCAATTTCGACAAGTTACAAACTTGGCATCTTTTTGCAGGATCAATTCCTATGATTGGCAGATGCAAGGGATAAGGTATATCGGCATCAACTTAGTGCAGACATGGCAGCTGCGGGACTCCTCACAACAGTCCCGCTCACCCTCCTCCTGCCAGCAAAGAAGCCCCACCCGCCTCTACATACAGGGATTCTTCTTTGGGTAGTGTACACTTCGGGTATCAGCATGTCAAGATTCTCAAAAGAAACTGGACCACGATTGCTCAATTATTTTTAGAAAACATTGTGCAGAAGTGATATGGTATGTGATTGTTTGCTTGCTGTAGTCATGAGTGATTAAGCCACAGCCCGCCTCCAAAAACAGGGATTCCTCTTTGGGTAGTGCACCCTTTGGGCATCAGCACGTCAGAATTCTTAGAAGAAACTGGACCACGGTTGCTCAATTCTTTTTGGAAATGTGTGAAGAAGCAATATGGACATGTGATTGTTTCCTTGCTATAGGCATGAGGAATTAGTTCACGTTAAGAAAGACTAAAAGATACTGTTGGAGCTGAATATGGGGGAGGATGGCCTGGATATTGACTAGATTACGCACGAGGTGCTAAGCATTATAAAAAAATAGTACTTGAAGTTCTGCCGATAGCATCACATATATATCATTAAGCTGAGACCAGTGAACTATAGCTCATGTTATGTATTTTTATTCCCCAATGCTGAATTTTTAGCTCCACAATCGTCTTAGCACTAGCTCTTTAATTTCCCTCGCATCCTTGATATATAGTTATATCTGCTTGATGATTCCACCAAAAAGCCAGGGGAAGCTTTTAGTTTGTAATGGAACTCCTTATTAGGCCTTTGCGACATACATAAATTCAGTTTTTATGCCTTAGTCTTCCAAACTCTTTCATTTAGCGGAACTTGCATATACATTCTGGAATCGGTCACATTTGGGAGTGCATTCCTCAGGTAAGAAGGAAACAATGATACACAAGATGGGTAAGTAAACAGATTTTAATACCGAAAGGATTATTGTTGCTTTTCTCATGTTGCTCGCATGCTCTTAGTTATGTGGGGTCTGTGTAAAAAGTCTAATGTGGTGAACTCTACAATTTTTTGTATTGCCGGCCATACTTATATCTTTAAACTACTGATTCATTTGGTGCTTCACAGTTTTGTGCAATACATACAGTTACGCGATAAGATTACTAATAATCTTATGATTTATGTAAGATGCTCACATAGTGGGTTATTATATGTTTAGATGAAACTACAAAGGCTCCCCTACAATGCTATAGTATTACTTCACATATGAGAATATCTGCATTGGCAGTGGGTCCCAGTGGGTCAGCACGGCGGTTCTGAATAAACAATAGCAAAGGATCTCAGTGCTCTATCCGGGCATGATTTAATAGAAGGTTGAGGTCTGTGACGATTCCCGTGAGAAATATCTTCTATTTCATTTCTTTTAATTATTCCACACGCTAAGTATCACACTCTCAACTATACTTATGGATACAAGACTGTCAACACTTAGACAGTTGGATACTTGGATTGGCAACTTCAATGGGAATCTTAATTTCATATATTTGTGCTTTTCCATCTCGGATGCAAAATTTGCAAACTGTTTGGCTAATAAAGTCTTGCTATGTGCTGGAGTTAGCAAGTAGTGAACACTCGAGCTATATATTTTGACCATTTGTTTTCAAAATTATTTGCATGTATATGTTCAGTGTCCTATTGTCTTTTATCTCTTATTCCAAGTGGACAATAACAAATATGCTGAGGATTATGGCATCACATACTTAAGTTACTTCACAATTAGTGCTTTTCCTCCTTGATTCTTCTAAGCCATGGATTTTTTTCTTCTCTTTCCATTATACGTGATTATCAATATTAAAAAGTGCAAATATTATTTACATCATTCAAAGTAGTATAACATTTGAAAATTTTAATGTGGTGAATGCATGCCTCTTATTAATAATTCTTTCCAGACTTGGTATTTTGTACATATTCTTCCATTGGACAATCATGCTGATCTTTGCATGCTACTTATTATATATTTTGTTAATAATATAAATCAACTGTGTGCCTTTTGGATAATATCCCACCGGAACAACTATTTTTTTACAAACAATAATTGATATTCCGATTAAATAACCATATTACTTCTGCTTCAAACCCTAAGATTTATGATTTCATCCTAGCTCGTGCATAGGAGTAAATGAAACTGAATGTATCAAAATGTGATTTATTTAACTACCCCATGCATAGTAGTGTATTCAACCACTTGGCATGCTCCTCAAATGACGCAAAAAAATATGGTTAATGTGAGGCATACATTAAATAGATTTTTTATTTGTAATTCCTTTTGTTCATATAGTGCAAATAGAAACAATATAAATAATGTCAGTATGCTATCTTAAGAGATATAGTTTTTGTGCCGACTTAGTGTGACAGCCCGATGCCGACGCTCCACAAGATTCCCCCTTTGTTCCGTTTCCGTCGTGTGGCTATTTTATTTCGTTGGTTGCATCGTCATGTAGTTTGCATCATCGCATCATGCATGGCATCATGTCAACTGTGTTTTGTCGGTGTTGCTTGTTGCCGTGTTGTTGGGTGTTAGTGCTTTGTGAGTGTGACGTCGTTTGTTGGCGTGATGTGAATGCGTGCGTGAGAGCCACCGCTAAACCCTGTTGCACCGCCGACCTAAACCTTCTCCCCTAGTGCTCCCAGCGCCGCAACCCTCTTCTCCTCCCTCATCCTCCCCCCTCACGCAGTCTCCTGCCCGCCGCGAGCGTCTCCTTCCCCCAGCGCCGCCCTATCCCCGAGCCCCTGCCGTCGGCCCCTCCTCGCCGCGCCGCCTCGTGGCCCCTGCGCCTGTTCGCCGCCTCTCCTCGCCTTCGGTCGCCGCTCGCCAAGTTCCTCGCCGCCGCGCCGCCTCGGCACGCCGTACCCCGCGTCCGTCGGCCGGCCTCAGCAGCGACGAGGTCGCCTCCCTCTACCCGGCGGTGCCCTGCCCGCGCCCCCGCCGTGGCCGTCCCAGTCCGTCGCCCGTGCCCCGCCGGCGCCACCATGCTCTGCCGTGGTCGACTCCCGCTCCTCGGCCCCGCGCCCGTCGTGCCCTGCCCGCCGTGCTCGACCACAGCTAGATGCTGCTGTTGCTCGCCTTCTGCCCCGTGCGTCGGCCTCGCGTCCCTCGGCCTCGCCTCATGTGCCGCTCCCCTGCTCGAGCTGGCCCTGTCCCGAGGCGCCGCGCTGCCGGTCCTCGCTGTCCCTGTGTGCGCCTCCAGTTCCCTGCCCGGTCTCCTCCTGCCGAGCACCCCTGCTGTTGCTGTGGTTGTCTCGTGATGTCCCGAATTGCTGCTGTTGTTGTGCGCCGTGATGTGGTGGCGTGTTCCTGTAGGTTGCTGCTGCTACCGTTTGTGTTGCTGGTGTTGTGCCGTAGTTGTTGCATGCGCGCTGCTTGCTGCCGCCGTGGCCTAGTTGCTGTAGGTTGCGGTGCATTTTGCTGCTAGCCGCTGTTGCTGTGCGTGCTGTTGCCGCCTTGCTGTCGCTTTGTAGCTTGCCTGCTGTGTGCCTGCCGATGCGTGTGCCTGCCGATGCGTTTTGCTGTTGTTGGTGTAGTTAGCTGCCGGGCTTTGCTGTTGCTGATTGTTGTGGAGCTGTTGTGCCATGCATAGAGCTGCTGCCGTTTGCTTGCTGCACTGTAGCTGATTAGGCTAGGTTGTTAGTTGTTGTTAGTAGCTGCCGTAGTAGTTTGTTGCTAGCTAGATGGTAGCTACTGTTGTAGTTTGCGTGTTGCTATAGTAGTTGCTGCTGCTAGGCTAGGTTGTCGTGCTTGCTGCTTGCCGAGGTTGCTGCTAGACTAGTTGTTGTGGCCGCTTGCCGATGCCGAAGTTCGCAAGGACCATCCCCTCCTTCTTGGGACCGACAAGATCGGGGGTACAACCACGTCCTCGACGACCCCGGAAGCGAGTCCGACTTCCTCGACGTCGCCGAAGACCCGTGATCAACTACCGACGCCGAAGACCTGAGAACCACGACGCCGAGCGAACGACTACCGTCGACGAGACCGTGTACCACTACTTCAACTACCGGCGCGTGTACGACTACTTCCACGACGACCATTGGTCCGCTACGGCCCGAACCGCTCCGATATGCACGCGTCCAAGGTATAACGTTGAGACGTTGTCATGTACCGTGTACAAGTGATGTATGAATATATGCATGTATGCACCGTTGTTTGCCCGTGCACGTTGTCTTCCTTTTCGTCGTGCCCTCCACACATGGGAACCCGGTAACCGGGATCACCCCATCTTATTTAGCGTTCCCGCACACGCTTCCTATACGTTGGCACGATACCCCGTTGAGTTATCGGGATAGGAACGTTGCCGTGGCATCGTTTCCGATTTGCCGCCATGGGTTCCTCTCGCTCGCCGCGGCGACACCTTGCTTCTTTCCCTTCTTGCCGTGATGTTGTAACTTGCATACATGTCGCATTCATGGCATATAATCTTGTGTCGCATGTCTCTTGTGCCGTAGCTCCGTTCTAAGTCCCGCGTGCTATCGACTAGTATGACAGGTAGAATCATTGCTTCACCCCGTGCCATGTTAACAAACAATGTAATATTGCCGCGATAATTAACGGGATTGAACTAAACAATTAAATGTGGAGTTTCGTCGATATGCAACTCGTTGCATATCGAGCTTCACTTAATGTGTAGAGTTGGCGTGAGATGAATTGCCATACCATCCCTTGCATCTTTGAACTGATCATGCATCATAGTAGGTTATGCCTCATGTTGTGCATCGTGTGGTGAATATCGTGTGTTGATGTTTGTTTCCGTTTCCCTCCGTCTCGATAGAGTTCCGCAAGCGTGTCGGAATGTGAGGACCCGTTCAACTACGATGGATTGCCGACTCCACCGAGTCATTCTTCTTCCAAGCGGGATCTCAGGCAAGATGATCATTTCCCCAGATACCATTACTATCATTGCCATGCTAGTTTTACCGTTGCTATCGTTTATGTCTCGTTGCCTACCACATGTTAAATATGAGCCTCTCAACAATGCCATGAAAACCATCAACCTGTTCAACCTAGCAAACCACTGATTGGCTATGTACTGCTTGCTTAACCATGTTGTTAGCGTTGCTAGTTGCAGGTGCATTGCTTCCATGTGAAAACATGGGTTCCTTGTTATATCACCATATTAAATGCTATTTAATTTAATGCACCTATATACTTTGTAAAAGGTGGAAGGCTCGGCCTTTCTAGCCTGGTGTTTTGTTCCACCTTTGCCCCCTTAGTTTTCGGCTACCGGTGTTATGTTCCATAAACGAGCGCTCCTAACACGATCGGGGTTGTTATGGGGACCCCTAGATAATTCGTTTTAGATTAAAGCTGGTCTAGCAAGGCCCAACTTTGATAATACATTTGCCTAAACACTAATGAACTGCATAGGGAGTAATTAACCCGAGGATATTTAATCAACCCCCGGGCCAGTGCTCCTCATGAGTGTTGGTCCACCCACCTAGCAGTCGGCGGTGCCACCACGGGGCAACTAGAGGTTTGGTTCCCGTCCACTTTGCATAGACGGTGTGTCCCGAGAACGAGATACGCGGCTCCTATCGGGTTCGTCGACACACCGGGTGGCCTTGCTGTATTAGTTTTACCTTTGACGAGATATCTTGTGCATCGGGATTCCGGTGATGCTTTGGGTAATCTCAGAGTTGAGGTTTTCCACTAGGGAATCCGACGAGATCGCGGGCTTCGTGATTGAGGATTTCTATGCGGCTTGTGGTAATTTGTGATGGACTAGTTGGAGAACCCCTGCATGGTTAAATCTTTTCGGAAAGCCGTGCCCGCGGTTATGTGGCAACGTGGAAGCTTTGTTTAACACTGGTTCTAGATAACTTGAAGTTAACTTAATTAAAATATGCCAACTGTGTGCGTAACCGTGACTGTCTCTTTCGTGAGTTCCTTCTCCGATCGAGGACACGGTGGGGTTATGCCTGACGTAGGTAGGTGTTCAGGATCATCAGTAGTTCACGTCCGTTATGCGTAGATCTTCCCCCTCTTGTTTCTTGTACTCGTAAGTTAGCCATCAAATATATGCTTAGCCGCTGCTGCAACCTCACCACTTAACCATGCCTCACCCATTAAGCTTTGCTAGTCTTGATACCTTTAGAAATGAGATTGCTGAGTCCCCTCACCGATTACTACAACACCAGTTGCAGGTACAGGTAAAGGTTACTTGACGCGAGCGCGTTGATTGTTCATTTGGAGTTGCTTCTTCTTCTTCTTCTTCTTCTTCTTCATCGATCTAGGATGGGTTCTAGGCCGGCAGCCTGGGATAGCAAGGATGGACGTCGTTCTTCTTTTGTCGTTTGTTTTCGTCCGTAGTCGGACCCTGCTCTTACTCTTGATGATTATGTAATGTACTGATGTGACTCTGATGTAGCTTGTGGCGAGTGTAAGCCAACTCTTTATATATCTCTTCTTTTCAGTATATGTACTTCTAACGATATCCATTCTTGCGACACGACGAGATGCGCTTCTATCCCTGACGAGGCCCTCGTGCCAAATTGAGGATAGGGTCGCATCTTGGGCGTGACACTTAGTTTATAGCCAATCAGACATATCCATAACTTTTTCAAAGAATTGTATTCCTCTATGTCGGGTCACTATGGTTGTACATAACACATTTCTACTTTCTATGGTATAGGATTCTAAGATTATATTTTGCAACTAGCCTGTGCGAATGCACGGGTTCAGGACTAGTATTCCTAATTCATGAACAAACTTTTAAAATTGTGATTAGTTTTTTGAAAATGAGAGATCTTTTTTAAACACGAACATTTTTTGAAATTTTGAAACAAAAATTTGAGTATGGGAACATTTTTGGAATCTGCGAACACAATTTGAAACGGAGAACATTTTTCAAATTGTGCAAAAAAATTAAAACATGAACAAATTTCAAATTTGTGAACAAAATTTTAAAAGTATGAACATTTTTAAAATTGTGAACTAATTTTCAAAGAAAAGGAACATATTTCTAATTCATGAATAAAATTTTAAAATTGTGATTGGTTTTTTGAAATGAGAGCATTTTTTGAAAACACGAACATTTTTTGAAATTTCAGAAAAACAAATTGAAAATGGTAACATTTTTTGAATCTGCGAACAAATTTTGAAAAATGTAGAACATTTTTTGAAAATCTAGAACTTTTTAAAAAGCAAAGCAATTCATATTTGAAGAACATTTTTTAAAAATACAGAATATTTTTTGAAAATATGGCATATTTTTTTTAAATTGAGAACATTTTTTTAAACAAGAAAATTTTCTTCAAATTTGAAGAACGCTTTTTGAAAATGCAGAACATTTTTTGAAAAAGCAAAAGGTATTTTCCCAATTTGAACTACACTTTTTGAAACGAAAACAGAAAAGAAAAAAAGAAACAGAAAAGAATATAGAAAAAAGAAAACAAAACAGAAAAACTGGTTCAGGGAACCTTCTAAAATTTTCGGAAAACCGGGAAAAACGGCTGGGAACCTCTACAGTGTGTCCCAAAACCGAAGGTGTTGAAACTATAAATGGGTCGGCCCATTTCCGAACACTCGCTGGGTGCGCGTGTACGAAGCCCCGACAGGGAGACGCAGAGTACGACAAATAGGTTTTTCCATCGTTCGGGTGGGGTGGGGGTGGGGGTCGGGGGCAGGCTCGTCCCCTTTCATCCGTCCCTGGAAGGAGGGGTGGTGGACACTAGTAGAAAAAGGGCATTTAGCCCCGGTTCGGTTGGGCCATTAGTCCCGGTTCTCGAACCGGGACTAATCAACCGGGACTAATGCTAGCCCCGGTTCGGTCCCGAACCGGGGCTAATGGCCTTCCACGTGGCGGGGCGGGGAGCGAGGGGGAGGGGTATTAGTCCCGGTTCGTATTACGAACCGGGGCTATTTCTTCGCTGTTTTTTGAGCAATTTTTGGGTTTAGGGTTTTGCACTAAATTGGATGGGGATATTTTGCTGCTCCCTATTTTCCCATTTATTTGTTCTGGGCATTTTTAATTTTCGTTTTGCACTAAATTGAATTGCACATACACACCAATAAAGGAACAATTTGCACATCGTCACGATTATATTACACCATCTCATCCGTCGTGCTTTGTCGAACGTACTTATAAAAATGTAGACACGAGTTACATGCACATATATGCATCTTTTTTACACTATATCATTTCATATCTTTCTTGTCGAATGGCAATAGTATTCTCCCTTGGGATTTAGGACCTCTTCATCAAAGAATCCGGCAATTTCCTCTTGAATTGCTCGTATACGTTCCTGTGGTAGAAGACCGTGCCGCAACCGTTCGATCTAATTTAAAGAATGGGTCAATATATATAACAATGAAATCGAACACAATTCATGGTAATAAAATAAAGCTGTGAGTATTGTTTATCGTACTTTGATTTTTTGATGTCCCGGGTTTTGCCCTTCTCATGGGTCGTGTGGCGAATGAACTCGCAAACATAGTATCCACATAAATTCTTCTCATGTTCCTGCCTCAAGCACTTTACGAGAACAGAGTTCAATCAAAAACATAATCAAGAATTATAATGGTATTGAAACTAGAATAAAGATATGCGCGGATCTAACTAGTAGTTACTTACATTTGTTAGTTTAAATATAAGCTCTCGCTTCCAATCACCTCGAGTCTTGACGGTGAACCGTTTCCAAGCCGTGTCAAAAAAAGGAAATGAATAAAGGAGTTATATATTAATTCCTGTTGCTATGAGGAAATGAACGAGAAGTTGCCGATGTAGTGTCATAATGATTGAAATTACTTCTAGAGGCATTCATGCATGTCCGTCCATGCAGTGAGGGATGTGTGTTTCGGGTCCATGATTATTACTTCTCCTTTGTCAGGTACAATGATTAACAAAATAAAATGGAACATGCGCGCGCATAACGAATCAATTATACGTACACTTATAATAACATCGAGTAAGCGAAAATAGAATGTGTATATAGTATAACACTCACTTGAAGTTGTAAGGAAATAGTATTTCCCTTTTGGTACTGGAAAACCTTAACGCTTTTACCAAGTTATTCTCTGTATCGTGGGGATTCGTTTCGACACTTTGGTGATGATTGTAATATGGGTCAATGAACCCAATGTCATAGATTTGTCCTCTTTTGCATTCGAAAATCTTCATTCTGCAAAATTAATATAGTGATGAGTAAGATTATACATGCAAGAACGAGCTGAGTAAGATTTAATGACATAAATTAATAATACTTACAAACAATAGGCACTGATGATAGCTTTGTCGAGGGCGTCTTATTTGTATAACTGATATAATTCTTCGAATTCGATCATAATCACGCCTCGTCCAGTCCCGAAATGCTCGTCTTCATATGCTAAGTAGAGCCAGTTTTCCGATTCATGACATGCTTGCACGTACCAGTCATGCACTCTTCGCATTTTTGTTGGTAGATCTTTGACTAACTAAGGTTTGACCAGAGGATGCCCGTACCGGTACGTGTATGCTAAGTCAGTGAATACCTCCACATGGGTTAAGTACTCATCAATAGACATGCCTTGAGCCTTGGCCGCTTCTTCGTAGGTTGCAACAAATTCCGGATCGAGATCGGTTGTCTCATCTTTCTTCCTGGACCGCAGCTCCGCTCGAGCACACATTTGTATCGGAATACACTTTGAGCGGGGGGCACGATTGGTTTTTCTGTTGTTCGAGCTGTGCAACTGATTTCCCGCTGGACGTACTACTCTTCAACTGCTGCTTTTTTTCTTGAGCCAACTTGATAATAGAGCGTTCATAGTCTGGTCGCAAAGGTGGCGGGGGATCTTCAAGGTTTTTCAGCATTTTCACTACCGGGCGTGCTCTCCTGGGGTGGCCGGATACTCTGCTCTTTCGATTTATTCTTGTTAGCGACTTTAGCCTTCCACTGTTCATGATGGGCGTCTGCCCTCTTAATATTGTCCTCTCCACTATAGTCCCAAGGTCTCTTCACCATATTCTTATGAGATACTGTTGGGAGGGGCGACAACTTACGTTTTGGTGATCGCATCTCCTTTCTGCCTCCACAACTAGCGGTGGTGTGTTTCCTCTTTTTGCTCTGATCCTGGGTGGGTGGAGACGTCTGACGGGGCGGTGGAGACGGCTGACGGGGCGGTGGAGACGACTGACGGGGCAGTGGAGACGGCTGCGCTGGAGACTGGTGAGGCGGCGAAGACGACGACTGCGCTGGAGATTGGTGAGGCGGCGAAGACGACGGTTTCGCTGGAGACTGGTGAGGTGGAGGCGAAGAAGGATTGCTGCTATGAGGAGTCGGTGGCCTTGGCCTCCAATTTGAAAGGAAGATGTCCTCCTTCGGCCATACAACGGTTTGGGATTTGACTTCTCCAAGTTGAGTTAAATCCCTATCTTCACCTGCAGAGTGGTCGAGCTTCAGCTCCTCATAATCTTTCATCACTTCATCCACCGCGACAATAGCGTACCCTTGTGGAACCGGAGAGCAATGCCAAGTTGGATGTGGTCCAATTGGTAAGGCCATGTCGACCGCCACCGTCAACCTTAAGTTAGCAACTTTCACCTTTAGCTCACAATGTGTGCTCTCAGTGATATCATCCACTAGGTAGTGACAAGGAGGACTTGTCGTAGGTGCATCATCACCATCATCCTGGAGCTGCGTGGAAGCGACACCGCTTTTCCGATTCGATGCAGCTTCTATCATGAGCCGGTGAGATTAGTCGCTACCTTGATGTCTCTCGATTTGATCCTGCTGCAGCCGCTTTACTGTTTCTTCTACATTACGCAACCGGTCTGCAGCAGCCGCTTTCTCAGCTGCCTCCTTTTCCTTTCTCCTCTAATTGCTTCTATCGGGAAATCTCTTTCTTTCGTCGGAAAACGCAAGCGTCCACGGCAGGGAGCCTGGTAAGCCTCGTGCTCGCCCTTTGTGTTCCTTATTCCCAAGGACGCGTGTGAGCTTGTCGTTCTCTCTTTCGGGAACAAACCGTCCCTCTTCAACATCCTGTACTTTCTCTCTTTCGGGAACAAACCGTCCCTCTTCAACATCCTGTACTGCACGTCTAATCTCCTCGATGGGTAGGGGGTTATCTTTATGTATTTGGTTATATACTGCCTTTCCTTCTTTGTCCAACTTGCCCCCATGCCCGTAAAACCAGTTTCTTCCTCGTGGGAGCCATCTTAAGGGCTCTGGAGTGATTTTTTTTTCCAGATATGATGCCTCAAGTGCATCCCACTCAGCCATCTTACCGCCGTAGCCACCAGGCCCCATAATATGGTGGTACTTCTTCTTGCCTGCATCCGCCTTATTTTTTCAGACTTTTTCAAGGCGTCCTCCGATTTCTTGTACGTCACAAATTCAGCCCAATAGTCTTTTATCTTCGCATAGCCGTGATCGAAATCTGGAGTCTTCTCTTTCAAGATAAAATCGTTGTGCAATCTTTTTTTCCAGCCCCTAAATAGATCGGCCATCTTCTTAAGAGCCCACTCCTTGACTTTTTTCTCTAGGATCTCTTTTCGCCTATTCATTTCCTCCTCATTTGGCTCCTCATTTGGATCCACCTCTGGCGCCGACAGGGTGAAATTAAGCATGAGCTTTCTCCAAAGGTTTTCTTTGGCTGCTTCCCCGACATATGAGACTCCTTCCTGATCCCTTGGCTTAATCCATTCTCTAATGGTGATAGGGATGTGGTCCCTAACAATAACTATGCATGCCTTCACAAACTTCTGCTTTACATCCGCGGGAGCAATTGGTTCCCCGGCATGTGAGACTGTTTCGATCCTGTACCTCTGACCGTCATCCAGCTTCTTGGTTGGGCCTCGTTTCGTCGTACTGAAGTTTTGCTCGATATGGAGGGCTAAAAGAAACAGCGTTAATATATGTATACATATAGCAGAGGATTAATTTATTAATATATATATGCACCTCGATGCAGCGGTCGGCTTCTCCCTCTTCGGCTTCTTCCTCATTGGAACCGTCGATTCCTCCCTCGCCCGAGGCGGGGGCGTCTACCTCACCGGAGCTTCTACCTTGTGTTTTGAGAGACTCATCTCCCTCGCCGGACTCGTTCAGAAACTGATTGGTGACATCGACATCGCCAACTAAAATATTGTCCCCGCGGATGACACCAAGCATCACGTCTTCCTCATATTCGTCTCTACCGTGTGTATCCATAGTATCTACAAATTAGTTAAACATAAAAAATAAATTAACTAACAACTAAAACTATATACATCAAATAATCCACTTAATATTATCGAATATATAATCTGAAATACATAAATAATGCATCTCTCGAATACAGTAATACATCGAATAATAAAGACTGATCAGTCAACAAAGAGCCGTCGTACTACTGAGGCGCGGGCGGTGGACACCCAAAGAGCAGGGACCATCACCAAATCATATCTCCGGTGAGATCCCATAAGAACCTGCCAGGTCATGTCGAACCTGGCATCCAACGCCTCCATGTACTGACGGACGTGCTCGTCCTCTCTCTGACACGGCGACGTACGTCCTCCTCGGGGGCCGGCAACCTAGGCACCGAAAGTGGCCCCCGCGACCGCCACCAAAGAAGCTCCGGGTCGACGGTGGGAGCCTGGTTCCTCACCAAGCTGCGCGCCCCAGAAGCCAACTCCTCCCAGTGCCAGCCCGGCGGAGCCCAGTCCCGCACACGCTGGCGCATATGAAGCAGGTAGCCGCCACCGAGTGGACGACGAGGATGCTGGCCGGGCATCGTATATGTCCTACTGTTTAAATTCCTATTGTTTAATAAAATTTTCTAAATATGTACACTCCTTCCGTTCCAAAATATAAGACCTTTTAAAGATTTTATCAGAAAACTACATAAGGAGCAAATGTCAAAATTCTCATCAAACTTTTGCAAAAAAAACTAAACAACTAAAACAACTAAATTAACTGAAACAATATGAAACACTTAATTACCAAAAACAATATGGACACACTTAATTAACTGAAACAATATGAACACTTAATTACCTAAAACAATAATCCTAATTTTCTGTTTTACTATATAATTAACTAAATTTATTTCTTAACAATAATTTTTTTCAGAGTGTTTCTAAGAGAGTGTGTGTAGTGTGTGTGTGTATGTTCAGCACCAGCGGCTCGAACGTCGGAGATGGATCGGGCATCTCCGGTGGTGGCTAGGTGGGGGATGGGATCGGGGAGGGGCGGCCATGGCGGCAATGGCGCGCGCGCAGTCGAGCTCGTCGCGGCCGTGGAGGAGAGGGAGAAGAGGGCGGCTCACCTCGGGGGAGAAGAGTCCCGCGCATAGATCCGATGCGGGCGAGGAGGACGACGGGCGTCGGCGATGACGACTGCGAGGCGGACGTCGGGGCAGCCTGGCGGCGTCGAGATCGTCGTCGCGTGCGGCGTAGGAGAGCGAGAGGAGGAAGAAAACGACCTGGCGATGTTGGGAGTTGGAAAAATCGAAGTCCCGCTTATATAGGACGGGCTTTCACCCCGGTTCGTGGGAAGAACCGGGACTAATGACCACCCTTTAGTCCCGGTTCGTCCCACGACCCGGGGCTAAATGTAGTTTTCATCAGGCGAAGAGGCGGGAAGGAGAGGGTCTTTAGCCCCGGGTCATGGCCAGACCCGGGACTAAAGGGTGTCTTTAGTCCTGGTTCTAGCAACGACCCGGGGCTAAAGCCCCGCAAAATGTTTAGTCCCACCTCGCCGAGCGAGGGACGCTGGCACTAGTTTATAAGCCCCGCCGCAGCAACTGCATCGAACTCCTCTCTAAAGCAGGCCTCCGGGCCTATCTGTCCTCTCATTGCCTGTTGGTCCTATATTGGGCTCGCGGGCGTGCATCCTGGACCACCTATCGTGTAGGGTTTCTAGTCGTATGCAGGCTGTGATGGCCCAATAGCCTGCATTTTTTTCCTTTAATAATTTTTCTCTTTTATTTTTGTTTTCTATTTAAGATTTTAACAAAGGGATTTCATTCTTTTGAACTTATTTAAACTCCATACTTTTTGTGTGTTCAAAATGCATCATTCAAAGACACATCACAAATTTTGAAAAATTTCTGACTTCATTTGATATTTTCGTGCCTTTACTTATTTTTTTAGCTAGTTGAAATTGAAAAACACTACAAATGAACTCTGAAAATGTTGAAAGTTGGCATGGTATCATCATTTCACCCACATAGCATGTGATAAAAAGTTGAGAGGGTTACGACAAAAACAAGATGCACTTCGTGTACAAAACGGACAATCTGCTGACATAGTACATAAAGTTTAATACATTACATAGATTTTAATACTTTTGTACACATCACATAAAGTTTAATACAGTAGTACACATCACATAAAGTTTAATACATTAGTACACATCACATAAAGTTTAATACATTACATAGATTTATATTTCGATTCCTTGCCTATGATTGCTTATGCCGTAACCATGGAGCATCTTCATTATTTAACGGGATGCTTGGGTCAATTCTTACTATGAAGGGCGGAATTTCATCAAACTTATTATAATCTGCTGACACGTCTGTCTTGTCCTCGATCCCCATGATGTTTTTTTCCATGAAAGAACTATGTGACGCTTTGGCTCATCGTCTGATATATTCATTTGCTTATTTTTTCTTTTTTCGGTCTAGAGGACATGCCTTTCACGTAGAAAACCTGAGCCACGTCATTGGCTAGGACGAATGGCTCGTCTTTGTAACCAAGATTCTTGAGATCAACTGTTGTCATTCCGTACAACTGGTCTACCTTTACCCCTTCTCCATTCATGTTCACCCAACTACACCGAAACAAAGGGACCTTTAAAGTAGGTCCGTAGTCAATTTCCCATATATCCTCTTGTTGGGGAACGTCGCATGGGAAACAAAAATTTTCCTACGCGCAAAAGACCTATCATGGTGATGTCCATCTAAGAGAGGGGATTTCCGATCTACGTACCCTTGTAGATCGCATAGCAGAAGCGTTAAGAAACGCGGTTGATGTAGTGGAACGTCCTCACGTCCCTCGATCCGCCCCGCGAACCGTCCCACGAACCATCCCGCGATCCGTCCCACGATCCGCTCCGACCTAGTGCCGAACGGACGGCACCTCCGCGTTCAGCACATGTACAGCTCGCTGATGATCTCGGACTTCTTGATCCAGCAAGAGAGACGGAGAGGTAGATGAGTTCTCCGGCAGAGTGACGGCGCTCCGGAGGTTGGTGGTGATCTAATCTCAGCAGGGCTCCGCCCGAGCTCCGCAGAAACGTGATCTAGAGGAAAAACCGTGGAGGTATGTGGTCGGGCTGCCGTGGCAAAAGTTGTCTCAAATCAGCCCTAAAACCCCACTATATATAGGAGGAGGGAGGGGAGGAGGCAGCCTCAAAACCTAAAGGTTTGGCCGAAATTGGAGGTGGAGGAGTTCTACTCCAATCCTACTTGGAGTAGGATTCCACCTTCCCACTTGGAAACTCTTTCCACCTTGTGTTTTTTCCTTCTCAAACCTTATGGGCCTTAGTGGGAACTTATTCCAGCCCACTAGGGGCTCGTTTATCTCTTCCCATAGCCCATGAGACCCCATGAGGCGTGACACCCCTCCTGATGGTCCCCGGCACCCCTCCCGGCACTCCCAGTACACTACCGATGAGCCCGAAACTTTTCCGGTAATGCACGAAAGCCTTCCGGTAACCAAATGAGGTCATCCTATATATCAATCTTCGTTTCCGGACCATTCCGCAAACCCTCGTGACGTCCGTGATCTCATCCGGGACTCCGAACAACATTCGGTAACCAACCATATAACTCAAATACGCATAAAACAACGTCGAACCTTAAGTGTGCAGACCCTGCGGGTTCGAGAACTATGTAGACATGACCCGAGAGACTCCTCGGTCAATATCCAATAGCGGGACCTGGATGCCCATATTGTATCCTACATATTCTACGAAGATCATATCGTTTGAACCTCAGTGCCAAGGATTCATATAATCCCGTATGTCATTCCCTTTGTCCTTCGGTATGTTACTTGCCTGAGATTCGATCGTCAGTATCCGCATACCTATTTCAATCTCGTTTACCGGCAAGTCTCTTTACTCGTTCCATAATACAAGATCCCGCAACTTACACTAAGTCACATTGCTTGCAAGGCTTGTGTGTGATGTTGTATTACCGAGTGGGCCCCGAGATACCTCTCCGTCATACGGAGTGACAAATCCAAGTCTTGATCCATACTAACTCAACGAACACCTTCGGAGATACCTGTAGAGCATCTTTATAGTCACCCAGTTACGTTGCGACGTTTGATACTCACAAAGCATTCCTCCGGTGTCAGTGAGTTATATGATCTCATGGTCATAGGAACAAATACTTGTCACGCAGAAAACAGTAGCAACAAAATGACACGATCAACATGCTACGTCTATTAGTTTGGGTCTAGTCCATCACATGATTCTCCTAATGATGTGATCCCGTTATCAACTAACAACACTTGCCTATGGCCAGGAAACCTTGACCATCTTTGATCAACGAGTTAGTCAACTAGAGGCTTACTAGGGACAGTGTTTTGTTTATGTATCCACACAAGTATTGTGTTTCCAATCAATACAATTATAGCATGGATAGTAAACGATTATCATGAACAAAGAAATATAATAATAACTAATTATTATTGCCTCTAGGGCATATTTCCAACACCTCTATGTAACCATAGTATGTGTCCTTTTTTCCCATTATCGTCTTTGGCATCATAGCGGACACCACTGTTTTGGTTGGTGTTCTTTTTATCTTGGGCGGTCATGTAAAAAGTATTCCCGTTTATCTCGTACCCTTGGAAATGTAATACAGTCGAAGAAGGTGACGCGGCCAATAAGTATAGTTGATCTCCAACAATGTTGTCATTCATGAGACGTGCTCGCAACCAACTGCCGAAAGTATCCATGTGTTTTTCTTCAATCCAGGAGATAGCCTTCCCCGGGAACTCGGAGCGTACAAAATTCTTGTGCTCCTCGATATACGAAGCCATGAAGGTGGAACTTTTTAGAACTATGTAGTGTGCTTGAGTGAAAGAATGTCCGTCCCTACATATCACTGCTTTCTTTCCTAGTGTGCCTTTTCCACTCAGTCTCCCCTCATGCCGCGATTTAGGAATACCAATAGGCTTAAGGTCAGGAAGAAAGTCTACACATAACCCAATGACCTCTTCTGTTCCATAGCCCTTGGAGTGCTTCCTTCTGGCCTAGCACAGTTATGAACATATTTCTTTAAGACTCACATGAATCTCTCGAAGGGGAACATGTTGTGTAGAAATACAAGACCGAGAATGGAAATCTCGTCGACTAGGTGAACCAGGAGATGCATCATAATATTGAAGAAGGACGGGGGAACACCAACTCGAAACTGACAAGACATTGGACCACATCCTTCTGTAGCCTTTCCAGACGTTCTCGATCAATTACCTTCTGAGATATTGCATTGAGGAATGCACATAGCTTCACAATGGGTAATCGAACATTTTCCGGTAGAAGCCCCCTCAATGCAACCGGAAGCAACGGCGTCATAATCACGTGACAATCATGAGACTTCAGGTTGTGGAATTTTTTCTCTGCCATATTTATTATTCCCTTTATATTAGATGAGAAGCCAACGGGGACCTTCATATTGCTCAGACATTCAAAAAAGATTTCCTTCTCTGCTTTGGTAAGAGCGTAGCTGCTTAAGTATTGACGTCCTTTATCAGTCTTCTTGTCGTATGGGTCTTTCATACGTTGTTGCTCCTTCCGTGCTTCTGTTGTATCTTTTGACTTCCCATACACGCCCAAGAAGCCTAGCATGTTCACACAAAGATTCTTCGTCACGTGCATCACGTTGATTGAAGACCGGACCTCTAGGTGTTTCCAATAGGGTAGCTCCCAAAATAATGATTTCTTTTTCCACATGGGCACGTGTCCGGTAATGTCGTCTTTCGGAACAGATTGACCACCAGGACCCTTTCCAAAGAATACTATTTGATCCAAATCCTTGACCATAGCCAATAACTCATCACAGTAGGTAGGTTAGGCTTCTTCCGGCGATCTGCCTCACCGTTGAAATGCGTGCCTTTCTTTCTTACGGGATGATTGGTCGGTAGAAATTGACGACACCCCAGGTAGACAACATTGTTAGATTTTTCCAAATATGTACCTTTAGTCTAATCTAAACAGTGCGTGCATGCATTGTATCCCTTGTTTGACTGTCCTGAAATGTTACTAAGAGCAGGCCAATCATTGATGGTTACGAACAACAATGCTCGTAGGTCAAATTCCTGCTGTTTGTGCTCATTCCACCCACATACACCTGGTTTGGCCCACAACTGCAAAAGTTCATCAACTAATGGCCTTAGGTGCACATCAATGTCGTTGCCGGGTTGCTTCAGTCCTCGGATGAGCACTGGCAGCATAATGAACTTCCGCTTCATGCACAACCAAGGAGGAAGGTTGTAGATACAGAGAGTCATGGGCCAGGTGTTGTGACTGTAGCTCTGCTCCCCAAAAGGATTCATGTCGTATGTACTTAGACCAAGCCATAAGTTCCTTGGGTCATCTGCAAAGTTCGGCCACTCCCTCTCGATTTTCCTCCACTGCGACCCATCTGCGAGGTGTCTTAACTTTTTCTCGTCTTTCTTACGCTCGTCTTTGTGACATCGCATCAACTTGGCATGCTCATTGTTTCTGAACAAACGTTTCAACCGTGGTATTATAGGAGCATACCACATAACCTTAGCAGGACCTTCTTCCTGTGGGGCTCATCATCGCCCTCAACATCACCAGGGTCATCCTGCCTGATCTTGTACCAACTTGCAGTGCATATCGGGCATTTATCCATATTCTTGTACTTCTCACCGCGGTACAGGATGCAGTCATTAATGCTTGCATGTATCTTCTGCACATCTAATCCAAGAAGGCAGATAGCCTTCTTTGCTTCGTACGTAGTCTCGGGCAATTTGTTATCCTTTGGAAGCTTCGGCTTCAATATTTTCAGTAAATTCTCAAATCCCTTGTCAGATAAACCAGTTTCTGCCTTCCATTTCAATAGTTCCAGTGTGGTACCGAGCTTTGTGCTGCCATTTTTGCAATTTGGGTACAACAACTTTTTATAATCCTTTAGCATGGCCTCCAACTTCAGCTTCTCCTTTTCTGTATCGCATTCTCTCTTTGCATCAGAAATGACCCGACCAAGACTATCAGCGGACTTATCTGATGCTGGTTGTTCTTCACCTCCTTCTTCTTCATTGTCTTCCATTTTAGTATCACCGTGTTCTTTAGTGAGCATAGGATAGTTGTCATCATCATCTTCTTCTTCATTGTCTTCCATCGTAACCCCTCTTTCTCAGTGCATGGTCCAACAATAATATGAGGGCATGAAACCTTTCTGAAGCAAGTGGAGATGAATGGTTTTCGAGTTAGAGTACTCCTTCACATTTAGACAGCCAACACATGGAAAAGGCATAAAATTATCCACTTTGTTTGCCTCAGCCACATCGATAAATTTATGCAGGCCTGCAATAAATCCGGAAGCGCGTCGTTCGCCGTACATCCATCGCTTCCGTGCATCGATCTGGCATCATACATGAATAGTGAAATGACCATCGTACATTGACACATGCAATTTTATTTTATCAATTACACATGAAGAAAGTTGCTAACCTCGGGAGAGGATACCATTTCGTGTGAACTTTAGTGTGACTCAGGCATTAATTAGTCCCGGTTCGTAATGTACTCCGAAGTGCGCCGGTCACCGTACATCCATTAGCGGTTCATCTCTATTATGAAATTAAGTACATCAAAAAACCATTGCAGAACATCATGAATAAAGAAATGGCCAAATTAATACAAGTTCATCATCATATTAAAACCAAAGCTCAGTAGTGATCAAACGTTATTATTGGAAAAATAAATACATAAAGTTCTCTTATAAAACAACACACAACTATGTAAAACATTTAAATGCAACAATAAATGTGATCAAAATCGCAACTAAGGCAACAATTGACCCAACAACATAATGATACCAAGCCTATTTATCAATGGCATATTTTCTAATATTCCTAATTTTCAATCGCATTTCATCCATCTTCGAGCGCATTGCATCCATCTTCAAGTGATGTGCATCCATCTTCATCAACATCGCATCGATCTTCATCTTGCGATCATCGATGACATCGACGACATGCAACTCTAGTTCCATATTCTTGTCCTCAATTATTTTCAATTTTTCCTTCAAGTATTTGTTTTCTTCTTCAACCAAATTTAACTTCTCGAGAAGAATTTCTATGTGGGTTGGAATTTCCGGTTCAACTACCTCCTAGATTAAAAATATATATATGTCACGTTGGTCGTCATAATTGTTATAAACAATAAATAAAACAAATAGTTATAAAAGATAATACATACCACATCCGAATCATAGACAGGACGAGGACCGACGGAGGCGGATACTAAACCATCGTACTATATAATAACAAAAAATAATAAAAGTAAGTAATTTATACAAGTATGTATCTAAATTATACAGGTAAGAATTTTTTTTCTTTTAAAAAGAAGACAAGAACAAGAGGCTCACCACCGTGGTGCTCGCGATGATATCGGCGCGGGGCGATCTACAACGGTGAGGACGGGCACGGAACGACACCCTACCCATGTGTAGACTCTAATAAGTTAATTTGAGCATTTCAAATGAGCTAAACTAGCACTGACACATGAAAGGATGAAGTAGCTAACCTTTTAAAACACTTGTGAAGTTGGTGCACGGCCAAACGTAGACAAATATTAAGGAAAATAGAGTTTGGAGGTCGAGTTTGGAGAGGAGAAAGCTTAACTAGTGTGGCTCGGGCATTTCATCGAACACGTCAAGTGCATGAACTAGAGTGGCAAGGGTGGCATATGGCATGGGCACATTTCAGCCAAAAAACAGAGAGAGTGGATAGGGGGGACGGTGTATATAGGCAGAACTTTAGTCCCGGTTTTTCTCTAAAACCGGGACTAATAGCCTTCCTTTAGTCCAGGTTCGTGCCAAAAACCGTGACTAATGATCCGCGGCACGCCACGTGTGAGTCGCTGGATCTTTAGTCCCGGGTTTTTCCTCGAAACGGGACTAGTGAGGTGAACCGAACCGGGACCAATGCTCCGGGAAACCGAACCGGGACCAATGCATGCCATTGGTCCCGGTTTTGATTTGAACCGGGACTAATGGTCGAAAGACCCTTTTTCTACTAGTGGGAGGGAAGGGAGGGGGCTTGGGGCGATGACGGACGTCGACGACGGCGGCAGCTACGTGCTGGCCGGGGAAGCTGACGGCGGCGCTAGAAACCCTAGACAGGCTAGGGAAAGGGTCTATGGAATATAATTATATAAAAATTCTTTACTTGTGCTTGTGCTCATCACAAACTAAATAGTGGAGTGCTGCTGTAGCACAACAGGCAACACTCTAGTCCAGTCACCAACTAGCAACCCAACGAAGACATATTCTTCCTTTGTTATTAAAATATAAGTCTTTTAAATATTTTATTATAAAGACTTATATTTTTTTAAATATATGTTTGTTTATTTTATTTTATATGTAGTCTATAGATAAAAGTACTTCCTCTGTAAACTAATATAAAAGTATTTAGATAACTAAAATAGTGATCTAAACATTTTTATATTAGTTTATGAAGGGAGTACATGGCAAAGCTCTTCCTCATAGTCTATAAGAGCAACTCCAACATACGACCCTGGCATTCATTCGTGTCTGCGTAGAGGAAAAGGTATGCCCAATGCGCAGACTCATTTCTATTTTCTGTCTGTTTTTTGTCCGTGCGAATCCATTTCCATTTCAAATCTGATATTAATTTAGATTGGAAGCGGACACAAAGTGAATGTTTTTTTTCTTCCTTTTTTACTATAATCATCGTGATCCGATCCTCCAGGTGAGGTACGTACTGTAGTAGGAGGTCTCAATAATTATTACAGTACCAGGCAACAGTGCGCGTCCGATCCAGATCTAACAGCACTGTGACGCTCACTCTCGAGCTGTTTGCTCCTCTGTCTTGTCTTCTCCACATACGGCCGGCGGCGCTCCATCTCTTCTTCACCTCCGCCTCGCCGTCCTCCTTCACCCGAGTTGAGACCAGCAGCAGGTCAGTAGCCTCCTCCCGGTCGACGCAATTCGATCGGGTCATCCATCTCGCCCTCTCACCACGGCCACGGATCTGAGACCTTACCGTTGGCGGACAGCACCAGGTCAGCAGCCTCTCTATCATTCCGTGCTCTCTTTCACTGCCTCCATCTCCATTCCGTGCTCCCTTCCTTCCCCTGGGCCCTGACCTGGTGTGACTCACTCAACTCAATCCCCCATTTCCATTGGCATCTACATGTAGATCTAAGCAGGCAGCCGGCATCCGTCACCGGCAAACCTCCCACGCCCATGTTTCTGTTTCCCTTCTCTTGTCAAGTTGTGATTGAAAATTACGTGGCCTCCTCATGCCTTAATTATATACTTATGTTTCTCTTGTGATTGCAAAATTCCCATCAGGAACAGCTACACACTTCCGCCATGGCCTGCTGTGCCGAGACTGCGGCTCAACCCCCCATTTGCGGTGGACGCTGTGGGAGTTAATACTACCTACTCCCTCCGTTCCTTGTCCATCGATCCATCCTGGCCTGAACTGAGAGCTCATCCATTGCTAGCTACCCGGTTTGCAGCAGGTACGTCCGAGTCATTCACTCATTCATCTTGTATGTAGTCCTCCAGTCATTCATCTTGCCTGCTGTGTGGTTTAATTATTTGGTAGCTATCTGTTCGAAGATGAATTGAATCGATCTACGCTGTGCATACGTACGTACGTGTATATCGGAAAAGAAGTGACCCGGTGTGTCAATGGATCTCCAACCTAATAGGAGTTTTACTAAAAATGACCTGGAGTCCGTGCTACTTGATGAAGCTGCAGAGCCCATGGCCCTTCCGTTCTCACTTCTGGAAAATATCACAAACAATTTCTCTTATAAGCAGGAGATTGGTAGAGGTGGGTTTGCGGTGGTTTATATGGTATGGTAACTCTCTCAATTACACTACTCAAATTAAGTTTGCTTGAAATGAAAGCTAGGTTTATCCATGCGTGTTTTGTGGCTGCAGGGAATGCTTGAGAATAGGGCAGTAGCTGTAAAGAGGTTATCCCATACTTATAAGTATGAGAGCGAATTTCTCCGAGAAGTTGAATGTCTCATGAAGGTGAAGCACAAAAATGTCGTACGATTCCTTGGATATTGTTCGGACACACAAGGGCACGTGGGGAGCTACGACGGAAAATTTGTCATGGTTGATATGCAAGAAAGATTGCTCTGCTTTGAGTATCTGCCTAAGGGAAGTCTTGATAATTTTATCAAAGGTAGGATCATGTGCCGCGCAAGACTGCTCTTTACTTTTGTTATCTCCATATCTCAGTTGAAGATTTGATTGAAATTATTTACCATGCCATACCTATGTCGCAATAAAAAAATATGAAGACCCCCCTCTCCCAACCCTTAACTCATCTCCCATATGTAGATCCCTCTGGTGGGCTTGATTGGAAAACCCGCTATCAGATAATTAAGGGGATATGTGAGGGGCTACATTATCTCCACCGTATAAATATTATGCATCTGGATTTGAAACCTTCGAATATATTGATGGATGATGATATGATTCCAAAAATAACTGATTTTGGTCTCTCGAGGAGCCTTGAGGAAATGCAAACCCGAGTCCTTGCTACAAAAATGTTCGGCACAATGTAAGCATGTTAAAGCATATGTTAAGCTAAACTTTTAGTTTTTGCATGTATGCTTTATACTGCTATATTAAGTAATCGTTCTATTTCTTTATTTATGCAGGGGATACTTGGCACCAGAATTCACCAGCAATGTAATCACACACAAGTTTGACTTGTATAGTCTTGGTATTATAATCATGGAGATACTAACTGGAGCAAAGGAGCATCCAGTTGTTGAGAATGTAAGGACAATTTATCCCAATATTGAAAATAAATATTCAATCAATTTTAGATCAATCACCTTAGTCTTTAACTTTGCATTATACCATATCCTCTTTTCTTGTATTTTCAATTTACTATGATTTGTGAAAGTGTACATCTAGCTAGTGATGCAAAATAGCATCAAGGAAAAAATATACAAGGAATTTTGTTAACTTCTTCCTTCCAGAAAAAATGATGGAAACTAATAGTATAAATGTGAAGCATTGGAAAGTAAAGTACCCAGAAAATAGTTAATTGCTCTCATGGCTGAAAATGGCTGGTCGTCCAAATATATATATTTGTGTTGGACTCATGTGAAGCATTGGATTGTTTTTGTGTTGGACTTCTTGGAGTAACACTAGTATTGAAAAAAAAAAGTGAAATGTGTGTGTGTATGTGGTCCTTAACTTGAACTTGATGCATACGTGCACTTTGGTGAGGCCTGCTCAATGTCTGTCTCAGGTTATGCCTCCCATAGTCCTGTATATTTTTGATCCGGGTTGACTGCATACCCGAGATTCCTCATCATCTCTGTTTTATGTGTACACTTAGTTCCTGACTTCCCCACAATCATGACAACGCCATAATGTATCCTCGTAATCTCCAACACGATACAGCATCATCAGCTCCATAGGCAACCTCACCGTACATGTATAGGGCTTGATGGTTATCGCACGCCAGCACATCGGGCTTGATACCGCCCTCTTGCAACTCAAGGGATGTTGCCATGGACCATGGCGACCTCGATCGTCCTATGTTGGGCATATGGCCTGATGAGGATGGTGCAGACAGCCACGTTAGGTAAGTTGCCTAGACAGATGGTATTATAAGGATGGCTTATTTTTTAGAAAATGACAATAATTTTGCTAACGAGGTTTTTGTAACATTGTCCCTCTTACCATTTCTTTTCACACGAGAGGTAGGAGTATACAGTAGATCTGAACCGTTCATTACATCAAATAGAGGTCTCATTAACTCTTCTTTCTTGTCTAATCCGCTTACATCTTAGCTAAAACATGTTGCATGTAAATAAACAATATTGCATCAGGACAGATTAACTAAAGGAAAGTTTTGTTCATTTGCGGAATTTATTTATTGGAAAATGTGGTGGTGCAAATCTATCCATCTCCAATATTTGGGGGTTACCAGTAAATTTGCCAAATTATAGTATGAATTTCTTGATTGTAGATGCAGTTTTGAAATCATAATGGATGATTATTCTTTTCAAAGATCATTCTCATCTTTTTAGGTTGCGACAAGTGATGCACTACATGTGTGCCACTTATCACAACCCGGAAGTTTTCCTTTTTCTCGTAAATTATGTATTTTCAAAATGTTTTCTCTCTTCAAACATGCGTACAAATCTTGAACGGTTTTCATTGCTGGATTCCCCGTGTCGAGATCTTTAAAACTAGATCTAATGTTGGTAGGTTTTGATAAACTTTTTTTCATGAAAAAAATCAAATAAAAAACCGTGCCTCTTGCGAAAGGAAAAAAAATGTGTTTTTCTTTTCCGTTTCCGGGAGACACTGCCGTGCCTCTCACGGAAGCAAAACCCGTGCATCCCGCGGAAGCAAAACCGTGCCTTCCCAAAAGAAACAACAGAAAATCTATGAGTTTTTTTCCATTTCCGAGAGGCACGGCTGTGCCTTTCGCAGAAGGAAATACATGCCTCTCGCAAAAGAAAAATAAATAGAAAATTCGTTTTAGTTTTCGCTTTCGAGAGGCATGGCCATGTCTCTCGCGAAAGCAAATCCGTGCCTCTCATGAAAGCAAAACCTTGCCTCTCGCGAAGAAAAAAAATTAAAAAACGTGTTTTTTTCGTTTCCGAGAGTCACGGTCGTGCCTTTTGACAAAAGAAATTTGTGTCTCTCGCAAAGGGAAATAAAATAAAAAATGTTTTTTTGGTTCCAAAAGGCATGGGCAAAAAAAAAGTGCTATTTAGAAGCAAATCCGTGCCTCTGATAAAAAAAGTGCTATTTAGAATAAAAAGAAAGCACATTTTTTGAAATGTTTTTTTTGTCCAAAAGCAAAGAAAGACCGATTAAAACCGAAACAGCAAAAACCCCACCCCAAAAGCCGAAAACGCGGGCCAAAAAATAAAATGAAATTTTGAAATAAATGCTCAGAACACAACATGCGGTGGTGGCTGAGCACGCGCAAAATGGCGGCGCATGGGAAAGGTCTTCAGAAGGAGCACTTCCAACTAGTTGCTCTCACGCAGTTTTGGGGCATGGAACGTCTACCGAATGGTAATTTCTGTTGCTTGGTTACCGTGGTCTGCCCAACCTTTTGCTCGGCCACTACATGCGAAATCACTAATTGAGGACCACTACTTTTAAAGATCACTCTCACCTTTCAATGTTGCGACAAGTGGCATGCTGTATGTGTGCCACTTGTGAAATTTTTTGCTTTTTTTATATACCCATAGTTTTAAAACGTTTTATATCTTAAAACATGCGTCCAAATCTCAAACCGTTTTCACCGTTGAGTCTCTCATGTCGAAAACAAAGCCGTGTTTTCTGTGCAATTTGTTTTTAATTTTTTGGTCCAAAAGCTAAGAAATACCGGTGAAAACCCCGAAAAAACCATTCAATAAAGCCAAAAATATGTGTGGAAAAATAAAAAGAATAAAATCGGAAGGAAACGGTCAGAATGTGACACATAGCGGCGGCTAAGAACGCACCATATGGCGGTGTGTGAGAGTAATTGTTCGGAGGCTCCCGAAGGAGCGCTCGTCAACTAGTTGCTCTACACTACATGTCCCATCTATCATCTCAAGCAACACGTATAGTTGGGCTGGCCCAGTATCGCAATGTACATGTCTTATGTATTCTAGCAATTATCTTTTTTTTCTTCTAAAAAATCAGTTTCCTTTTTTGATAAAAAACTAGTTTCTTTTTATTTTATTTACTAACTTCGCGTTTCTCTAAAAAAGTTCATGTTTTCCTAAAACAAACTGTTTCTTATTTCATTTTATTTAACAACAAAAATAAGTTATATACGTAATTTTTTTATTAATAATTATTGTAGTTTTTATAAATTTATTTTAAAATGGGAGAAAACAAAATTAAACACATACTTGGAATAAAGGAATAAGAAAACCGGTAGTTGGGCTTATAATTGGAAATAAATTACAATAAATTTTTGAACCATCTTCCAAGTTAATTCAAATAATTGCTAAATGTTGTAATAAAATATGGAACTTGGGATGCAGTCCTAATATTGGAAGATATGTGTTTGTCACAAGATTTAGTGAAGAGTATGTAAACTTGAAATATGTCCCTCGATGTGTGATACCCATAATTATAAGGGATCACAATTTTTGTCAACATGATGTGAGCAAGAGAATATTTTTTAGAGGTTGAGTTGTCAATTGTACCACACCTAGAAACAAATATATACTTGCTTGAAATAATTTTTTAGTAGAGACTGAAGGGGATCAACCGTTGTATGATTGTAGAAAAGGAAATAAAAGCAGCAAATACGCATGAGTTGCAAAGTATCAAGTATTTGTAGGAGCAACGATTATAGAATTCATAGGTTTGCGATGTATGAAGGAGACATTGCAATGATATAATCAATATTCATAGGTTTGTGATCTGTGAAGGAGACATTGCAATGATAGAATCAATATAATAGTGTAAATCACATGACATGACTTTCCAAGGTCAAATTCTTTCATCATGTAGGCATGTATTCCCTCAATAGTCTTATGTGCTAATAAAAACATGCAGAACACGTTTTTCCCTACCCACCCTTCTCACTGGCATCATAATTGAACTTAAGAGGAATTAAGGTGCTCCTTTTACAAAGCAACTGGAACAAAACAGTATAACTTGATGAATACATATAATCCTCAAATCATGGCCACTCCCATTTTGATCGGTCAAATCAGGGTCTCCCGTGCTAAACTATAATGTGTGCATACAACTTGGAGGTATAATCCAAACAAGTAGATATTCGAAGAAAATGGTTAAGATCTGAAATCATATCACTAGGGCCATAGTGAATTTGATAACTATACATAATGAATATCCTCCAACTCCACCGACCCCATGTACCTATAGTAGATTACTCATACATGAATGGAAAAACATGATAAGGGTGTTCAAGAAGTTGCTCATGGAGTAGATGGCGGTCGTTATCCCTTTCTAGATGCGAAATTTACCTCCAGACAACCCTTTACAAAGAAGATAAAAGGTGGAGATAGTCTCTGCCCCATAGAAATCTAGGGAAAAATCACCTCTACCGTTAGATTGTAGGTGGTCCCTCATCGCTCCTACATGCACCCAAGACCAAAGCATGCGCGCCCCCTCTAGCCCATCTCCGGCATCCGAGCTTTATTTTCTGTTAAATTTTAAATGTGTTTTTCCTACTCAAGTTTATTTTCCTGCATGAAATAGATAACACCAAACATAATCTATACAAAATAACGCCAATCCAGTTAGTGCATATTCAGTGATACAAGTTAAAGTGCTAAATCAAATGAAAAGTGCTCATGAAAGTAGAAACATGTAGGACGTATCAGTTGGCATTGGGACACATCTGTCAAGGTTTCTCGACATCGACACTATTAAGATGTGCGTTGTGCCTCGTTATGAAAGAGCATCGGGTATGGGGAAGTGCCCCTGCGAGTAGGATGAGGATGAGATGGGAGAGTGGGACTAGGAGATGGTGACTTCTCACCATTATCTTTATGAGAGGACCATGTGATGAAGATTGAAGTCACTGTGGTGGTCACTTGATTGCTAGGAAGTAGAACGCTAGACCCCAGACGAGAAGGATAGGATCACCAATGTCCTTGGATCTCCGCGTGTCCTTTGCCTTGACCATCAATATTTGCAGAGGCTCACGATAAGCATTAGTAGTAGCTCCATCAGGTCTATGGGGCCAACAACTACGTTTCCACCTCCACCGCTAGTATCCCCACCTCAACCAACAAAGCCTCGAGAGGGTCAAAGATGGTGGGGGAAGCTGCAAGTGGTTGGTAGGGGACTGCCACCGATACAGAATAGGAATATAGTAGAGATGTCGAAAATTTGGGGAGCTTAAGGTCCTTAGTGCACATAGGATATATGTTTGGTGTTTATTTGTCACGTGCCCATGGTGGAGTCACAAATTGATGATCTACATGGTCAAGCATATGAAGTTTAATCAAAATGCATAGGCTATGTGAAACAATGATCATAGATGAACATTTTGATCATTTGAAATGACAGTAGCATAAGGTTTTGCAAGTACAATGATGAATGTGCACGAATGAGTCACTCTTTAGTTTCATAGATGCATCTAAATCAAAAACAATATGAGCATGGTACCGCTACTAAAAAGGTTGGAAGTAACACCATATAATTTGTAATTTGAAAGCCATACAAATACATAGCCACATAATTATCATTATTCCAAGGAAGTAGTGTAACTTTTGTTTTTTTAGTTTTAATCAAGTGTAAAGGCACCATTCCCTAGTGCTAGACCACACGAGAAACTACGACAGACATGTTAATTTTCAAGAATCTTTATTCGTTACTTTGTTGTAGTTTCGAATTTATATGTTTTTTTATTAACGTAAGGTGTGGGTTCATATATATGATACACATGTGCCTTAATTGATATGTTAAGAGATGTTCCTTGTCAATTTCACATACCATATGAGTAATCTCTTAGGTGCTTAAAAGTTGGGACAATTGGCCAGAGCTATCACAAGGAAACCCACATTATGAACAAATACGAGTATGTGCTGAGATTGGGATCGAGTGCATAAACTTCGATCCAACAATGCGACCAGATTGTATGTCACATATAATGGACAGGCTTGCTGAAACAGAAAGGACAAAGGTATAGCTCAGAACCCCCTTTTTAAAATAAAGATTTGTTGAGCCTGTATATTTTGTTCATCTTTCCTAGGCACATATGATGAAATCTATGTATTTATCATGTAGAAAAATCACAATACAAAATAGAAAATAAAATGTGCAGGAAATTTATACAAAAAACAAAACATGTATCAATTTAGTGGATGAGCAAAGCATAAATATTAGATGTTGAAAATAATTTGTTAACATTACAGTTGAAAGAAATTTAGCCACATATGCCCTCAACTTATTTTTATTTTGGGAAACACTATTTCTCTTGAACCCTAAAATATTCTTTTTTTGAGAAATAAGCCTAAAATAATATTTTGTTGCCGGTAAGTTGGTGGGGCTTCTATCTTCGAGATAATAACTTACCCACATTCCAGTGTTGTCTAACTTTCTCCCAATCTTGGTATTAACTCAACGAGTGTACATTCTTCAATTTTCCAAATGATTTACTTGTAGTTGCATCACTTACCAAAATATTATATTATTGAAAGTGTGCAATTTAAATAAGGCATAACTAGAATTTATGGTCTGTAGATCACTAGTTGGTGTCTCGGGCAACCTGGTTGTGGTCCTCATCCTTGCATGGGAACTAGTTGGTGTCGTTGCTAGGTTTGGGATGGCTTTTTAAGGTAGATAGATGTTAAAGAAATTCAAAAAAATTATACCTCGATTTGGACCTATAGCAGCCACTCACTTGTGCCTACCCTTATCCTCTGGGCTCTAAGACCATGATCCAACCCACACCATCGAAGTATAACTCCAACCTACCAACAAGCTTGGTGGGATCCTGGCGCGTAAGACCGGTCCGTATGAGAGAGAGAGAGAGAGAGAGCAAGAGAGATCACCAATCACGAAAAAACGTGTTGTTGGCCTTGTAGATAGACTAGATGATAGGCTATTTCCAATCCTCATTAGTTATCCCAGCCCAGAATATAAAAAGGCAAGAGTAGATCTTCGGCTCAATGGTGGAAGTCGCAAGGGTACATGATTACCGAAAAAGGGGAAAACCCCCGTTTTATATTATAAAGCAACCAACACCGATACATAGATAGCTGGGACGAGCAGCACAACAAAACCAAAAGAAAAAGAAGAAAAAACAAATGCCAACAGCGGCAACACGAGAAACTGCGGATGATCCGCCACCGCTGCGCTCATCGGAAACAAACCACCAAACGAGGCTTCAATCCTCCGCGTACCAAGTAGCACCTCCAAGAAGGAATGCGACGCCGACGACGCTGCTGCCCGGACGGGTCCTAGGGTTTCCCCCGGCACGCGGAGGGCGGATGGGGATGGATACAACCGACATCCTCCAGGAAGGAACGGTGGCACCCACATGCGTCACCGCATCGGAGCCGTAGACCGACAAGGATTTCTCCCGTACCCCAAACCCCGTCGCCCAACCAAACCGGAGCCGACCGGCCAAACTTCCGTCCACCACCATGCGCCATCTCGGTTGCACCACCACCCACGCCGCCGCACTGCGAACACCACCACGAGGCCAAGAGAACCGACCAGAGGCACCAAACGGTGGAAGCAACGACACCGTTACCAAGCAGGAGGGAACCACCTTCCCCGCCGACGAGCAGAAGGCCTGAGCCCCCGACATCGCAGCGGTCGCCGTCTGGACGTGGCAGCGGGGCACACCAGGCCACCCCTGGCCCGGCCGCACTGCAGCAATTCGGCATCCGCGCCGCCAGTTCCCAGCCGCTCGATGCCGCACCCCCGCCTCCTGGAGGTCGCGCAGTGGACCCACCCCGCCGCCGGCCCACCCAGACCTAGATGGGACTCACCCCACCGCCAGGCCCGAGCGGGCACCGCCAGGCCGCACCGCCGCGCTACCCCCGCCGCCAACGACGACGCCACCGTCCAGTCATCCATCCGCGAAGCGCCAGTACCCAGCGCCACGCTGGACCGCCGCCGTGTAGGGACACCCCCAGCCCGCTCCGTCCCGCGCCAGATAAAACTGAAAGGGGTATGTCGAGGGGGCCGCCACCGCCAATGTTGCCCGGGCCAGGCCCGGCAGCCAGTGCCGACGACGGCTGTGGGGAGGGACGGAGGGAGGGGGGAGCTTGAGGAGGAAGGTCGGGGGCGACGCGGTCGCGAGAGGGTTTTTCTCCAACCGCCTTTTCCGAATCCCAAGGGTACATGATTTGATGCATACAGTGTGAGGTTCCCACCACGTATACACACACGTGGAGTTAAGGTCCCTGCGAACTCTCTTTAGGAAAACTTCCGGACCGACCGTTGGAAGACATCTTCCACAAGGTGACGCAACTTATCGTAGATGATGGCCAGAAAGACACTACTGGAGAGAACCTTGATGAGGGCTAGGTTCTTTGGAACCAGCAATGCCGCATCCCCAATGTCAATTAAGAATACCCTGGTCATTTATCCCACGACTCAATTCCTCGAATTCATAAATATTAACTATTCTAGGCAATTCGCCGTCGTGTAGAACTCGTCTACGTAGGGGGTGTTTGTTTTCAGTGATTTTTTGATGTATGGACTAAAATTAATCTCTTTTAGTCCCATGTGAAACAAACATGAGGGACTTTTAGGGACTAAAAGAGAGTATTTGGGACTAAGGGAAGAAGTCCCTATGGAAGGGTCTTTTTGAGACTTTTTTGACACTTTTTCAACCGTGTCCCTACTTTTAGCATGTTATTTAATAACTTCTAGTACATTACTAGGGATAACATGGTCTTTTTGCATGTCATTTAATGACCTCTAGTCCCTATTTAGTCCATGAAAACAAAGGATAGAGACTAGAGACTTTTTAGTTAGGACTAAAAAAAATTTTGGGACTTCTAAAACAAACAGGACCGTAGATATAACAAGAGTCCCGCTTCGGGGACATTAAACAGTATTTAAAAACACATTGAATATTTTTGTAATACATGCAGAGCAATATTTAAATACACATTGAACATTTTATTTCCATATATGCTGAACAATATTTAAATACACATTGAACACTTTTGTGACAAACGCTATGCTGAATTTAACTATGCATGAAGACTTAAAAAATACATTATACACTTTCTTAATATGCGGTGATTTTTTTAGATTGTATGATAAACATTTTATTAATACACGCGTAAACTCTTTTCATAAATAAACAATGAGATTAGAAAAAACAATAGAATAAATAAAACGGAATGAGAAGCCATAGGAAGAACCTTTTGAAAGGGGGTTGTACCAGCCAACGGAGCTAGCAGGTCAGATTGACTTATACGCAGCTCTGAAGTTTAAGTAATATCTAAACAAAGTAATGTACATTCATTCTTTTACTTGTTCAATAATTTTTTAAATAAATGTGAAAAATATTTTTTTTAAATGTGAAGAAATTTCGAAATATAAACAATTTTATCAAAAAGCGAATTAAAATACACACTAAACATTTTCATAGTATACGGTGACCTGAATTGAAATACACACTAAATGTTTTCGAAAATATATGACTAGAGTGCATGTAATCGTCGCTAGATGGTCTACCCATCAGAATGCATTTTTTGGTATTCATTGTAGTTCCATAATTGAAGATAAAGATATAGAAAAATCTAGCAAAAAAAAGAGCTCATTAAAATTGGTGTCGACCCATGTGAACGCCGTAATAAACACAAGGCGAGGGGCTACACATAATACATTTTTGTTTTTTCTTCTTGTGTTCTTATATTTTGTTTCTTTTTTTTTTTACTATTTTACTTTTTCATAAATTCAACAAAATGTTCAGAATTTTCATTTCGTTCTAACTTTTCAAATTTGTTCATAATTTCACAAGACAAAAATTATGTTTTCCGAAATTTAATCATTTTTCAAAAAAGTGTTTACATTTACAAAACAAAGTTCGGAATTTCTAAATATTAACAAAAAAATTAATAAATGTTTGGAAATAGAAAAAAATCATCAATTTGTGAAAAAAAATCACCTATTTTGAAGAAAAATTGACGAACTTGAAAAAAAAACATCATTTTAAAAAACAAATGGTGCGAGGTTTAAAAAGCTAACACATTTAGAAAGGAAAAGGAAATCAAAAAATAAAGAGGATGTGTGCGAATGAAAAAAATACAGCGTATACATGAATATGACCATCCTGGTCCTTGTGTTTAGGGGGTGTACCGAAGCAGAAGCGATATAACACTTAGTCGGTACCCTACACTACAATCGGTGGTGTCGGGAAATGCTTAATGGTAGCGAGTGACCTCCTCGACTTGCATCCCGAGCAATGCTTGCTTAAGTTCATATCAAGGATTTTCACTCGTGTGGTGCCGATATAATACGAGTGTTATTTCTAACTGTATAACATATTTAGGCAACCATAGATTTATTTCTCATACATTTTAACATACTAAGATGATGCCATCACATTTCTGAGGGCCAATGTGCAAGTTTGTTAGAATGATGGATGCCTTACAAAAATATACCATTGAATTTGTATTCAAAATAAGTTTCCAACGTTATATTTGTAGGCACACCACTCATAAAACATTAGTCTAAACCGACGTGAAAGTAAATCTCAAAATGTGTGCTGGCATCGTAAACCTAAAGAGGGTTCGTGTGTAAGTAGAACAATGAATTAAATAATGTAGTTGATCATAGTTAGCACGGGGCAGTCATGACTGAAATAATTCAAAAAGCCAAGTCATCTATTGTTGATTATTTTTAGATAGCTCACAACCCATGCCAAATGGTAAAAAGCCAGGGCATCGATGATAATATATTGACGGAATAATGTTCTCAGACTAGGGTATCAATAATGTCGGACTAGGGTATCAATAACTAGGGTATCTATTGTTGCGTAAATATGCTATTGTCCGGTAGGTGGTGGTTTGGGGGTCGAAAGAAATCCTTGTCATTTGACACCGACACGGTGACGCTTGAGAGTGTTCGGGTGTACCTCCTCCCCACTCCTTGGAGCATATCGGGGGAAACCCTATAACCTGTCCGGCCAGCAGTGTCCTCGTCGTCATTATCCTTCTTGGAGGTACTACTTGGTATGCGATGGATCAGAGTGCTTGGATCATGGTGGCAATATTTCAAAGGGAACGCAGCGGTTGCGGGTCATTGTCGTTTTCGTTAATCCACCGGTGTTGGCATTGTTTTCTCTTTTTTTTTTTTGGCGTGGATGTGTTGTTTGCCTCAGCAGTGGTTTCATGTTGTATCATGTGGTTGCTATATATGTATAGCGGGGTGAAATTCTATTTCAATGAGGGTATCAATAATTACTATCGAATTATTCATTAACCTCTGAAACCTAGATATATATTTCTACTCTCATGCCAGAAACAACAGAATAGTACTGAAGCCCTTGATCTCAAAATAAACTTAGTCGAGAACGATTTCAACGGCCTTCCGTCGCAGTTAATATATCCATCTTCTGAATCCATCATGCAGGTACTTCCCGCTCAGTACTCCCGTGGGGCACTGCAGGTCCATCCACTGGAGCTCCGGTTGCCGTTCAAACCTAACAAGCCCATCTCCTGCTTGTTTCATCTAACAAACAAAACTGAGGAACACGTGGCATTTAGACTTCAAAATAAGGGAGGGAGCTGGATGGATTACTTAGGAGAACTGCTGACGCATGGAATTGTGCCGCCAATGTCCACTTATACACTCATGGTGACAACAAGGGAGATGGAGGAGTTACCAAGAGAAACAGAGACTGGTCTCATTCTACAAACCGGTGTGACTGGTAATCATATTCGTGCATTCAGACAATATGAGGAGTGCGTCCAGTTTTTTGAGCGAGTCGCAGAACTGGGGGATGAGTTGAATGAGGTGGCATTGAAAGTTGTTTGTGATCCACATGAAGAAACAACGTCCAAGGTGAGTTTGTTCAAGTACTGATTAGTATTCATTAACTAGATGACATCTCGCGTGTTGCTGCAGAAACATTTTTTTTTTTTTTCGTAAAGGACCCAAATCTATTATAAAGATTCCTCAAACTGCAAAGCATCTCAAACATGATAAAAATAACATCGATATTTATAGAACACTGGACGACCACCGCTGCCGCTATAACCATCCACCGACGTCACTATGGTCGCTCTCATACTGAAATCAGCCTAACCTTTGCTGCGAGAACCTTGTTAAAACAAAAATATCGATAGGCATCACAATAAAAACCAAAACTACAACGGCATGCGACCGTTAAATGTGTGGGTAATAGGTACCACAATATAAAACAAAACCGTTACGGCCTGCAAGCATTAAAAAGACGCTCCCGTGTCGCTCCAGGGACTGACACCAGGGTTCACTCCTGCCTCAATCTGTGCTGCCTTGTAAAAAAACTGGGCTGGATCCTAGGAGCTGTTCTTTTTTTTAGGAAAGCCAGATTCCGCACCGAGCATGCACACAATCACTTTGTTACATTATTCAACAAAACCCGGCAAAACAAATACGAGAATGAACCCAAAGCTATCTTTATGACAACTACTGATACTATAACTATTAGTTTGATAATGTGTCCTAACCTCGAATTAACACACACTATCAATTTCGGTGGCCTCATAAAGCTGTCCGGCGGCAAGCTGAGAGCTCCGACCGGTCTAACTAGACCCTATGCTTGCACCATATGTGCAAGCTCTAGGATCAGGCGCCATCATCTTTGGTCCTCCTACTTTCAAGGAGCGATCAGCTATTCACCTCATCAGGTCATTCTATCATCGATGTCACTGTGACAAAATACAGCGCCACCATCTTGCGCTTTTCCATCCACACGTGCATGTCGCTGAAAGTCCGCTGCACATTACCGCCTAGACTCGTCGTTAACCTTGCGGTAAATGTAACACCGTCTCTCCTTTTGTCCCCTTCAGCCAGCTCATGCTCTAAAACGATGATTGCAGGAGGAAGAACGACACCGAAGATATGATGTTATCATCGTCCGATCTGAAATACACAGATATAGGTTTTCCCCGGAGCATCCCTAGCCAGGTGACGCAACCTGCCACGACGGTGCCTCTATTGGAATTTGCCCAAGGATCAATCACATCAAAACACGATAAACACACGTGCATGAAAAAAAACTGATAGCCAAGGGTCTTTGTTGTGTCCTCTTCCCCCCCCCCCCCCCCCCTTTTTATTTTCTCCTCTTTCTCACCTCCGTTACAAATCTCATAGCGTGACATGCATATATATATATAGTCGACCAAGCTTACTAATCTAAACCTATACGTACTCAATCCCAACTCCACACAGACAAGAACTAAACTTAGCCTAGACTAGCTAGTACACGTACTCAATCTGGATTACACTAGTACTAGAACAGGACACATGCCTGAACACTAGACCTTGCCGGACTCACCAATTTCCTAGCAGGAGATAACACTGTCCTAACTTGCACCAATATGTTTAGATTGCTCTAACATTCACCCTCTAATCTTCTAAACATGTCACCTTTTTGTGATCCTTCTGGTTTGACTTGTTGGAGATTCGTTACTTGTCAACACAATCTCGAACACATGATCCGGAGTACCAACCTATACCATCACATCTACCAGTGCAACATGCAAGATTGGACGCATTATGAATCTTCACGCGTTCAACATAACTGGTCATTGTCTCATCATATGCTTAAGCTTGATCTTCAAGTGTCATATCTGTACACAAAGAATGACCTCTCTGGAAACATGCAGCACCTTTCTTGCTCTGTCATGTTATGCCACCGTCATTGCTTGGCCGCTACCTTGTGTTGATTCGCACCATACTCCTTGTATTTGTATGCAGTAGATTCACTCTTCACTCACACACCTCCTTGCTTTATGATGGCTTCACCTACCATCGTCCGTCTTTGACATCACACCGAACCCATATTGGCTGCAACCAGGACGCTCTGTGAGGATATTGACATGACTCACGGAACACCGTGCACACTGCTTCAACTGCGACGAATCATCACCAAGCCGAGCACCTGGACACGACAACGACTCATTGACATGATACTGACCAAACATGCGAACTTGCACTACTCCTTGACTCATCTGACTCACCCGGTCAACGATATTGATGAGCTCTAGCGCCACACCTCGGCACTACCTCTCTCATTAATGATCATCTTTCACCACCTTGCCAATGACAACCTATTGTCTCCCTCCTTGTCGCTCCACCGAACGACGATCGCCTGAAGCTCCTCATCCATCGCTCCACAAACAACTATTTCCCGCTCCTCCTCATCGCTGCACCATCCAACAACCATATCGCCCATCCCGAGACGCTAGTCGGATCGCTACCCCGGGGCAAGCGCAGCTTCACCTCGACCTTACTCTAGATATCAATTATTGGAATTCATCCAAGGATCAATCACATCAAAACACGACAAACACACACGCACAAAAAAATGATAGCCGAGGGCCCCTGTTGTGCACTATTTTTTTCCCTCTTTATTTATTTTCTCCTTTTTCTCACGTCCGTTACAAATCTCATGTCGTGACGTGCATATATATGCACAACCAGCCGACCAAGATTTATCTCTCCCTAATAATAAAGCGTCTAAGGCTTCTGTCGTTCGTTGTGGCTATTTTACAGAAAAGCCCCTGATGTTTGCTGAAATCAACCCGCAGTCCTGTTTTAAGTCAGAAAAACGAATCGTTTTTTTTAATGTTTTAGAAAACCCCCTGATGTTTCAGGTAATCAACCCGCAGTCCGGATTTAAGTCAGAAAACGAATCGTTTTTTGCTTTTCTCAAAAAAAAACTTGATGTTTTAGGTAATTAACCCGCCCTCCGTTTTTAAGTCAGTCGAAACGTTTTTTTGTTTTAACAAAAAAAACCCTAACTTTTCAGTTAATCAATCCACATTTTATCTAAAACAAAAATATTCATATCTTTTAAACCGTAACTCCGATTTTAACATGTTATATATGAATTTTGATTAAAAAAATATGTAGAATCTAAATAGGATGTTATTTTTAGCTGTTGAATACTTCTTAAATATTATTTTTGATGCAAACTTAATCTATAGTGCACAATCCTTTTTTCTCTCTCTTTCCGACGACGATACAAATTGCAATAAACATCCATTAAATTAAAACCAAATTGAGAGGAAAGAAAACCATCGTTAATCATACATGCACATCTTTGGTAAACCTCATGGGGAGAAATAACATATTTCTCATCTTATTCCGAGTGATTGTACATTCAAACGCGTTTTCGTTGTATGAGCACTAAGGTCATCGTCGGCAACACAAATATGATGTCATGTAAAAATATATTACGTTCAGAGCGTGTGTTATTTTCTCTTCGGTTGCAACGCACGGGCTCTTTTGCTAGTACTAACCTAAACCTATATGTACTCCCAACTCGACACGGACAAGAACTAAACTTAACCTAGACTAGTTCACGGACTCAATGTGGATTACACTACTACTAGGTACTAGCACAGGAAACATGCCTGAACACTAGTCCTAGTCGGACTTCATCAATTTCCTAGCATGACATAAACACGTGTCCTAACTTGCACCAATATATTTTGATTATTCTAACAACCTCAACATGGCAACCACGTTAATCAGTACGGTTTTCAACAGAAGTCACGTCACCCCAACCTAGTACTCCTTGGTGTCTAAATAATTGTAGTTGGAAAAAACTCGATTAGTTTTTCTCAACTAAAATTATTTTGGTACAGAGGACGTAGATGACTCGATTCACACGGAGCCTCACCATGAAAATGCACATCGCCGCCGGAACTCTAGCAGTGAGCCACCACCCGCCCCTCACTGGATCCATGCCCTGCCGGGCAGCCAAGTCTAATGAGCTCTTTTTTTGAAAAGGAAGTCTAATGAGCTCTTGCATTTGCATATTTAAATTTACATGGTTTTCCCGTTCATAAACCCCGCCACACCTGGAAATTATTCGTCGGGTCTATCTATATCTGGCCATGGGCAGAGACGGGTCGGGCTTGGGCCGGGCCCTAAAAAGCCCATGGCAGAAAACCGAGGTCCAGGCCCGGCCATCGGGCCTACTTAGAAGCTCAAGCCCGGCCCATCTGTTGAAAAGCCCGTTGGGTTTGGGGCCATGGGCCGGGCCTCTTCCTTAAAATCCCAATATGTCAAGCCCAAGCCCGGCCCATCTGTCGAAAAGCCCGTCGGGTTTGGGGCCATGGGCCGGGCCTCTTCCTTAAAATCCCAATATGTTAAGCCCAAGCCCGACCCATCTGTTGAAAAACCCGTCGGGTTTGGGGCCATGGGCCGGGCCTCTTCCTTAAAATCCCAATATGTCAAGCCCAAGCCCATAGGGCCTAGGCCCTAGATTTTGGGGTCGGGCTTGGGTGGGCCGGCCGGGCCGGGCCGGAGATGCCCAGGTATAGGTTTATCATACTTTGGTCTCTTCGTCACATTGGCACTCGCATGCGAGCATGACCTCCTGAGCACTTGTATTTGCTGTCAAATGTGTGAAACCTGTAGATTTCAGTGTGTTGAAAATGTGCTAAAAAGTTGTGGTTTTGTATGAAAATGTTTGAAAGGTTTTGTAGTTCGTATGAGTTGCACTGGAGTCGAGGCTTTGCCTAACTATCTCATGAATATTATTTGAATGCATGTTTACCATCCCATGACATGATTTAATTTATTTTTCTTTCGTTTCATTTGTCCATAATGTGTACATGTTAACATGTCTGTAATTTTCAATCAGACCATACCACTTCTAGGAATTACTTCCTACCTATGCTGTCTTGATGCACATCCGGCAGAGCCATGGTAAGTGCATACATAATAGTTGGACTTCGATATTTTCCTATATTGCTTGAGTGAGTGCTTGATGTGGTTTCCCGATATCAAATTTCTTCTCATCACAGGATTATAATTGGTGATTCTTATGGACTAGTTCAAATATGGAACTATGGTACTCAGGCAAGTTAATGCATTATTTCAGAAAAGATTTTTGCTGAACTCTTTCAGTGTAGTTATCAGAATGAAGTTCCAGTATCAGATGATTTGTTGTATGAAGAAAAGATTACTTATATAATAAATCAATTCAGACTAAAACATATGTGCTACAAGAATACCCAAGAGAAATCCCTCTGAAGTTTGTGCAAGGGCTTTACAAGGAGATTTCCTTTTGTGCATGTCATTAAATCTATTGGAGTCGTCGCATCTGGGAAGTATTATTTTATTAAAATGTACATTTCATCGCATTGGATTAACTATACCTTCGACTATATTCACTGGCAGAGTATCGGGAGTTCATCTGAAGTCTCAGCGGCTGCAGGTATACTTATATATGCTTTCTGACTTGGGTATTATCATAATTTTGTACAGAACTGCATGCTATACTAACAAATTATCACTCTAAACGTACAGTTTTCTCCTCAAAAATTGTTGTGCGAAAGCAATGGGTTTTGGCTGGGGATACTGCTGGGTACATCCATATTTATGACTATGGAGCAGAACCAAAGAAAATCTGGTCACTTAAAACTTCAACTCTTTTCCATATCACATCACTGGCCATTCATCCTACCAAACCGTACTTGCTGTCGTCGGCTAACAATATTATAGAGCTCTGGGACTGGGACAATGGGTGGAAGTGTATACAAACATTCAAGGGACACTCCAGATACGTGCGTCAGGTGGCATTTAACCCAAGGGACCCTGACAATTTTGTTAGCGCTTCAGGGGATAACACAGTAAAGGTTTGGCTGCGTCTCCATCAATTTCTTAATCTGCTTGACCACAACGAGCCAATGCAGACTTTTAAAAAAAAAGGAGGAACACAACCCCCGGTCTCAGCATCAATCGATGCATGCATCCATCTTATTTTAGCCAATGCAGACATAAATTTGTTAATTGGCTGCTTTTTCTTTGGTGTCCAGGTTTGGAACCTTGATTCTCCTGAGTCTAGTTATACACTGGCAGGCCACTCGCGTGAGGTGACATGTCTGGATTTCTTCACACACAATGATCAACTGTATTTGATTACTGGTTCTAATGACCGGACCGCCAAGGTACATTACCATTAATTTATTTCTATTCATAATCGTCTCCCGTAGTAATTACACCTGCGAGAGGTATTGCTAATTAATATGCCTCCTTGTGTCGTATATTTTCTACAAGTTAGGTTACATCAAACTTGGTATTGCACAAGTGTGGGTAGGATACGTTTACAGTCAAATTCGGACATTGTTGCATCATCGGCCTGCTATGTCGAGTAGGTTTTTTTCACATCCAACCTCTGCATCAGAAAGATGCATACGGCCACATGTATTTAAAATCTCGGGTAATGTTTGTAGTCCAGAAACAGCCTATGAAAAGGCTGAAAAGTAAATAAATAAAAGTAAAAGAAGCCACAACCGGCATAAAATAGGACTAGAAATCTATCCACCTATTCTACTATTGACCGTCATCCAAACCGGTTGAAGAAGTCCTGAGCTACCATCTCCCATCGGGTAGATCCAGTAGCCAAACACTCCCCGTTCTCTGCAAGAGTGAGTAGGGACCATGTACGGATCAAAGAAGTTGCCCAGTGTAAAACCTACAAAAAATTGGTTTTATAAATCCTGTCAAATACCATGTTATTTTGGCAATTTCATATAGCCCATAGTAACGCAGAGACTCCTATGCAAATCTGTCTTGCCACGTTGATGTCTACTCCGTCCAGACTATATGAAGGTTAGTTGGAGGTGTGATATTGAAGGCTATATGAATTGAAGTCTAAAGAATTTTTGCTAATGGGAATTCGAGAAAGAGGTGTTTGATTGTCTCTAACTGATTACAAAAGCCACAACTTTTGTCTCCGGGCCAATTACGTTTTGCCAAATTATCCTTCATGAGAATCACTTCCTTGTGAACGAACCAGATGAATCACCTCCTAACTAGATCAATCCAAGCAATCCACCGATCGCCCTGTAAACTCCGTCTGAACTGAATGTTCAGATGAACAGACTGAAGAACATTAGCAACATAAGCCCCCCTATGTTGCACAATGTTATATAGAGAAGGCTATTGCATGGCTCTAGCGGTGTTTCACCCAGCCATGTGTCCTCCCAAAATCTCGTAGTCCCACCATTCCCAACGGTAAACTTAGCCCTCTGAAAGAACGCCGACTTCGTTCTCATTAAACCTTTCCAGAAGGGTGAATCATTGGGTTTCATGGTGAGTTGCGCCAAGGTTTTAGCATATCATTTCTTATTTCTCAAATTCTATATCTACATGCCATCAGTCTCCACTGACAGTGTGTATAACCATTTGCTTAGAAGACATTTATTTTTGACTTCTATGTTCTCAATCCCAAGACCACCTTGCTCTTTGGGTCTACACACAATATCCCATCTAGAAAGTCTTTTTTTTTGACCTCATCACTTTGCCAAAAGAAACGTGATCTATAGAAGTCCAACCTCTTCCTCACGACAATCAGAATCTCAAAGAAGGAAAGTAGGAACATTGGCATACTGGTGAGAACTGAATTAATGAGGGCCAGCCTACCACCATAAGATAGTAGCTCTCCTTTCCCGCAACTCAGTTTTTTCTCGAACGTTCCTCCATACACTTCCATTCCGCGTTAGATAACTTCTGATGATGTATTGGTATACCTAGATAGCTGACAGGTAAGGTACATAAAGCACACCCAAACAACTGTCTGTATGTATCCTGTTCTTCTTTGGCCTTCCCAAAGCAGAAAAGTTCACTTTTGTGAAAGTTGATCTTCAACCCACACAACTGTTCAAACAAGCAAAGGACCAGTTTCATATTCCTGGCCTTTGCAACATCATGTTCCATAAATAAAATAGTGTCGTCATCAATTAGGTGTGGGACAAGGCCTCCGACTAGGCCTTCCTCCTTTGCCCTCCCAATCATAATTGTCAACGTGTCTGAAACTATATTGAAGAGGATAGGAGACATTGGGTCCCCATGCCGTAGGAATTTATGCGTTTGAAAATAATGTCCAATGTCACCATTGACTTTAATTCCAATGGTACCCTTTTGTTCCAATGATTCTACACGTTTTTCCCATACATCATCGAAACCCTTCATACGTAGCGCTTGCTGAAGGAAAGCCCACCTAACATTATCATATGCTTTCTCAAAATCCACTTTAAAGATGACCCCGTCTAGTTTCTTTGAGTGGATTTCGTGCAGCGTTTCATGAAGGACAACCACACCCTCTAGTATGTTTCTGTCCGACATGAAAGCTGTTTGACTCGGTTGCACAACCTCATGCGCAATCTTTGTGAACCTATTTGTGCCGACTTTAGTGAAAATCTTGAAACTCACATTTAGCAAGCAAATAGGATGGAATTGTTAAATGCGCACATCCCCTTCCTTCTTTGGCAACAACGTGATTGTTCCAAAGTTGATGTGGAAAAGCTGCAAGTGGCCATTGAACAAATCATGGAACATCAGAAGTAAATCGTCCTTAATAATGTGCCAACATTTCTTATAAAATTCGACGAGAAACCCATCCGGTCCTGGTGCCTTGTTATTTTTCATTTCCCGATAGCATCGAACACCTTTTTCTCGGGAAAAGGCGCCGACGGAACCTCATTCTCGGCTTCACCAAGCTGAGGTATATCATCGACCCTTCGCTGATCTATAGACACAAAGCTGTCCTCATGAGCACTAAAAAGCTGTTTATAGTAGTCAGAGATGTACAATTTTAGGTTCTCGTGACCTATAATTGTACCCTCATCTTGTTCCAGCAGGAAAATATTTTTCTTTCTATGTCTACCATTTGCAATCAAGTCGAAGAACTGGGTATTGTCATCCCCTTCGACCACTTGGCGCACCTTGGCTCACATTGCCCATTTCAACTCCTCTTCCCTGAGAAGATGCTTAAGCTTTTGTTCAGCCTCTGCCTTGTCTGCCCTATCCTGGGCAAGCAGAGTAGCTCGCTCAGCCTTAATATCAAGATGGTTTATAAGATTGAGGAGTCTCTCCTTTTGCACCTTATAAATCCCAATTTCATGCTTTTCTCATGCCCTTAAGAATTGCCTTAAGTGCCTAATTTTATTTTTTGAAGTGTCCATGTTTGATCTCCCCCGCTGGACACTGGTCCATTCTGTTGCTACCATGTCTGAAAAGCCCTCCCTTTCAAACCAAGCTAGTTCAAAAGAAAAAACATTCTTGTTTCCCCTGTGGGTTGGTTCTCGAGAATCCAGAAGCAGCGGTGTATGATCAGAGATAGCTCGTTGCATACCTTTTACCGTAACCAGAGGGAATTTCTGTTCCCATTCAACATTGGTTAAGATCCGGTCCAACTTCTCAAAACTTGGGTTAGGGAGAGTGTGGGACTTCTCAAAACTTGGGTTAGGAAGAGTGTTTGCCCACGTGAACTTTCTACCTGAAATCTCTATCTCCCGAAGATCTAAACTTTCAATGATAGTATTAAACATAAATGCCCATCTGGCATCAAAGTTATCATTTCTCTTTTCATCTTTCCGTCGGACGATATTAAAATCGCCTCCAACGTGGACCGGCAGTTGCTCATTGCCGCACACCCTGACTAAATCAGCCAAGAAATCCATCTTGAGCTTCGGTCGTGCAACACCATATACCGCCACCAGTGCCCATTGGAAACCATCATGCTTTGATCTCACCCTAAACTTAACCGCAAAGACCCCGTAGGACACATGTCGAACTTCCAATGTTTCTCACCTTACCCCAAGTAAGATCCACCAGACCTTCCTCTCGGTGGTAAGCAGTGCCAGTCAAAGTCTATACCGTCGGAGAGAGTTCTCAGGAATTGTGAAGCAAAATTATCCCTACCAGTTTCCATAAGGGCAATAAAGTCAAGGTTGTACTGTAATGATGGATCAGACGGGAATCTTCTTTTAGCCAAGTCAACTAGACCTCTGCTATTCCAAAATATTCCTCTCATCCTTCATCATAAATCTTTTTAGCCATTCTAAACCTCGCGCTTCTGCGAATCGCAGACAGAGGATAAACCTTCCTCTTCCAAGTTCTTTTTGGTTTATCCCGTTGAACCAGCTGGTCCATATAACCGGTCTCTGGTTGAGCGCTAATGTGTGTAGTTTCCAACACCTCGGCCTGGGAAACCCTAGCCGACTCATCCAGTTCCTCATGAATGGATGAAGGCTGTAGATCCTAGCAAAGGCCTTCTAATGTACCAATGCCAAGCACATTGATTTCAGCATCATTCATAAGTTTAATCGCAGCTAAGTTCCTAATCATATTCATGGTTCACTCGGCCTCAATGTCAAGTAAGTCATTAATTGATTTGAAACCTCTTTCTCGCTGTTACCCAGAGATACCCCTAGCTTGTTTGCATGTGAAATAATTTCATCATCAGAGAAATGTAAAATAGAACAGCTAGTATTTATGGCGATACCTGAAGATGCTTCGACATCGCGAAGCTTGGGCGCCCTCATAGCGTGACCCATCTGTAGTTCGTCCGCATCCCCCTAGCCCTGGAGACTGATGCTGGACCTGATATGACCAGCCGTCGGGTCAGCAATTCCAACGTAGGCGATGACCTCTTCCGTGGTCGGACAAACAACAGCAAGTCCGACTGATGTTGGCGATGCGACACCATGCACGATAGCATTAACATGAAGCTGATCATCCAAGGGCAACAAGCACTCCTGCCTATTGAGACCTGAAGATAGAGAGATTCCCTCCACGTGACCCCCCGCGGATTGAGCGAGCGCTCCATCGCTCGAGCTGTTGTCGAGGCCGACCTCTCCATGGATGGATCCTCTTCACTCGGGGCTGGCTGCACCGGTGATTGAGGAACATGCGCAGTAGTGGAAGGTGCGTATGCAGCTCGAGATGCGTGAGATGCAGCAGCTGCTGCCGCTGAACCTCTGCAACAACCTTCGGTGGTGAGTCCCGCATAGCCAAAGACGGGGGATCAGCAACCACCGGCCGCCGCTGAAGCAACTCATAATCAACCTCCCGCATCTTAGCAGGAGCAAACGAAGATATGAACGAGCAAAAACGTAACTGATTCGTAGCTGTGGGGACGCAGGGCAAATTAAGTCTGCTTACCGGTGAGCACAACCACCGATTTCTCTGGAGCAGTTGTTCCTTTCCCATCCCCATCCTTGGAGTCCTTAGTACTGTCGTGAGGTCCATCACCATGGTGATTATCATCAGTGTCCATGTCCATGTTCTTACCCAGCTCCTAGAAGTGAGCATTGTCATCAATCTCAATCTCCAAGTCATAACTCCTGCCAGCATAAGACCACCTGACCACCTCTGGTATATGCTCAATACTAATAACCCCGACTAGGAGTCTAGCAATACCATTTGCTCGGGTAAACGTCATGTCCACCTGTTTCGTCTTTCCAATCAGAGGCCTGAGACTCCAGGTGACAAGAAAATCATCTAAAGGAGCACTAGGAGCTCAAATAAAGCGCACCCAAAGTTGAGACAAAGTGGAGCTCCATGGCTGACCCCACACCCCCTTTCTCACCAGCCCTCCCCGGTGGCGCCCATCCGGGCCCGTTGGCCACCGTCCCGGTACCGAGTGTTGTCACGGTCCCCGGCCTCCTCAAATTCATGAATAAATAGTAAGAACGCCCTAGCTTGCACCCCAACCATTATTGGTAGACCCAAATAAGTATCCGAAAGTGCTTCAGTCACAATATTAAGCTCTCTACAACAATTCTCACTTGTGACGACACTGGTATTAGGACCGAAGAAGATACTTGACTTGGCATTACCCACAATTTGCCAGAGCTAGAACAATATATCTCAAGCACCCCTTTCAGAATGTTTGCATTTTGTGTGTCTACTTTCAACAAGATGAGGAATTTGTCTATTAATATCAAATGTGAGATAGAAGGAGCATTACGATAGGAGAAAGGTGTGATAGCTCCCGTGTACCTAGGCACCCTCTATGAACAGTAAAATCAAAAAATAGAAAACAAAATCAAAAAAATCTGAAACTTTGCACCATCAACGATGATCAAACTTTGTAGGTTCCTACAAGTTTTCATGTCAAAATATCATGTAGAGAAAGATGTACAAACAAGTTTCAGATTACAGCTAAAAAGTGCTCAAAACTTCAAGCATTGAAATATTTTCCGTGTGTAGAGCTCCTCGAATAGTTTTTTGGCATGAAAACTTGGAAATACCTACAAACTTTCATCATCTTTGATGCTCCAAAGTTTCAGATTTTTCTTATTTTGTTTTCTATTTCTTTTGATTTTACTGTTCATAGAGGGTGCCTAGGCACCCGAGAGCTAAAATCCACTCTCTTACGATAGTCATGTATTCCCCCTATACCTCCAATCTCTTCTCCATATGAGAAGAGACCGGACAAGCCTTCAGAACATAACAGAAATAAGTAGGGGGACAAGGGATCCCCTACCTCAATCCCCTCTTGTGGGGGTGAATTATTCCTGCTTTTCAATATTATTGAACCTAACTTTGTCGGTAACCGAGGAAACACATTCCATGATCATGGTCACCTAGAGCTCATCAAATCCCATTCACAACATCATCTTTTGCAGGAAACCCCACTCGACGCGTTCATAAGCTTTGATCATGTCCACCTTCACGGCACGTGTGGGTCTGTTTCTTTAATACATGAAATCATTTGTAGGCCACAAATACATTGTCCGTAATAAGCCTATCCGGCATAAAGACGCTCTGAGTAGGTGAGCTAACTTCTGGAAGGATGGTTTTGAGTCTGTTTGCAAGCATCCTAGAAATGATCTAATAGACTACGTTGCACAAAGAGATGGGCTTATATCGTGTGATTACCTTGGGCTCTCAAGTTTTGGTATTAAAACAATATTAGTTGAGTTCCAACCATGTGGTATCTTCGTCTTTTTAATTGAACCAAGGCCATGAGTTCATCTCCTACTATGTGCTAGAATCTCTTGAAAAACACTGCATGAAGCCCGTCGGCGCCATGGGTCTTCATATCGTCGATTTGGAACATATCTTCCCTGACATCATCTCTAGTAAAATCAGAAATCGAGAGCATCCACGTAGTTGGAACTTGGAAACAAATGGTTATATAGAGTTCAGTACAACCATCTCAATATCCCCCGCCCGAGATGTGAAAACTCTATCAAAGTAATCTCTATTTTTTTTTTAGAAAAGGACCAAAGTAATCTGTGATTAGCGGGCACAGGTTATCATTCCCCTCGACCCAGCCACCTGTATCATTCCTCAACTTTTTCACTAGATGCGTTCTTCTCCTAGCTGACGCGAAGTGGTGAAAATGTTAGTGTATAGCAAAGTTGATTGGTGCTAGCAAAGTTGATTAGTCATCAGGTATAGTACTGCTACGTACTAGTGTTCACGTAAACGTCAAGGTGTGGAGTCCGGCTAGGACTAGTATTCAGGCCATGTCCTATCTTAGTACGTTTGGGAGTATTAGAATTGGTTAGGCTATGTTCTAGCCTGAGTAGAATTAGGAGTTCAAGCACGTGTAGGTTTAGGAGGTATTGAATCGGCTGGTGCCTCTTATATATATACATATAAGATGACCATTTGAGGCCTTTTAGGCAGCCCAAAAGAGGTGCAAAAGCCCACTACCCATTAGGGTTATGACCTAGGGTAATTTTGGTCTTTGCACGTGAGTGGATGTGGATGTTTTACCCTCCATTCAGGAGCCACCACCTAGTGTGACGAAAATTAGTTCACCCTTAATTGGGGAAGTAGAGAGAAAACCAAGCAAGAAAGGGAAGAAGAGAAAGATTGAAGGAAGAAGCAAAGGGAGCTTCTCCCCAAGGTTGTGATGATCCAGATTCTCCTTCAAGCTGCGGTTCCATCATCTTTGGTGAGATTGTTTCAATCCCTAGCTCTTGAGTCCCAAATCTTGTTGTGTTCATCCAATATTCAGAAATCTTGATGTATGAGATCCTCTATTGCTATCTAGAGAAGAAACTTGTTGTATTCCACATTTGATAATAGTGGAAGAGGATTTGGGTGGCTTCGGCCCGTGGTTTTCCCCCTCAAGTTGAGGGTTTTCCAAAATCTAGTGTCTCTTTTGTTGATGCTTGTTGTTGTCCAGAAAGTTACTCCTGCCACAAGACACTTGTGTGAGGAGCGTCCTGTCTGCCGAGTAACATTTTCTGCTCCATATATGCTGCCGCATATGTTTCCTTCCGTGCTAAGCAACGACCCTTGAGTTAGTACATGATGTGGTGCTGAGATTACTTTGTTTTCGCTGTAATTTTCAGTTAACCACAAGTCCATTTGTGTGTTAATTTCCAACAGTGGCATCAAAGCTTTGGTTACTTAGAAGGTTGCTAATCCCTATTGCTTGATTGTTTATGGAAGCGCTGCTCACAATGACTTTGGAAAAAGCACTACTACAAGTGGCATGATTAAAATTTATTCTTCCAATTACTCATTATGGAAGCCATGATGGAAGACATCCTTTATTGCAAGGATTTGTATGAGCCAATTGTGAAAGACAAGATACCCACATGAGTCACGGAAGAAGAATGGAGAGTGTTGCACAGAAAGGCAGTACGTATGATTCGGTTGTACATCAACCACAATATATTTCACCATGTTGCAAATGACACAAATGCATATGATATGTGGAAGAAGTTGGAGTCTATATATAAGAGGAACACATCAATGAACAAGGCATCGACGATCAAAAGAATTGCAAAGCTTGAGTACCGAGATGGCACAAGTGTGATTGAGCACTTGAATGTCTTCCAATGCCATATAAATCAACTTTCAGCCATGAAGATCGACTTTGAGGATGAGGTGCAAGCATTGTTACTGCTGAGTTCCATGCGTGATAGTTGGAACATGCTTGTTGTGTCTCTTAGCAATTCAGCTCTGGATGGGAAGCTCACTTTGGAGATGGTGAAAAATAACATGTTGAATGAAGAAGCCAGAAAGAAGGAAAAGGGTGATGCCTCTTCTTCTAATGCGTATGTGGCTGAAACCCATGGGAAGAATGAGAACCGCGGACGCAGTCACACCAGATCTCAGCAAGGCAGAAATAAATCCAGGGGGAGATCAAAGTCAAAACAGCGAAAATATATTACTTACTTTCATTGTGGCAATCCGGGACACATAAAGAGTGAGTGCAGGAAGTATAAAAGAGAGCTTGCAGAGGGAAACTTGCAAAGAAAACCGAGCAAAAGGCTGAGAGCAGCTCAGCCATGACTGCAACAGATGAGGACTATCTAATCATTGAAGATGATGAATGCTATAGTGTTGTTCGTGACGATGCCATGAGTTGGGTTGTGGATTCAGGTGCATCCTTCCACATCATATCACACAAAGAGTATTTTACATCTTACACTAGTGGTGTCTCTGGCCAAGTAAGGATGGGAAATAGTGGTCCGTGAACAATTGTTGGCAAGGGCTCTATATGCATTGAAACAAATACAGGTTGCAGGTTGGTGCTCGATGTTGTGAGGCACGCTCCCGACATAAGGCTGGATTTATTGTCAGTAGGCAAGCTTGATGATATCAAACATCCTATTTATTTGGTGAAGGAAACTGGAAGCTCACCAAAGCCTCTTTGATAGTGGCTCGAGGAAGTAGGCCAGGAAATCCCTATGTGACTAAAACCAAGTAGTGAAGTGAGGTGTTGAACATTGCTGAAAAAGACACTTTGATGGAATTATGGCACAAGAGGCTTGGGCATATGAGTGAGAAGGGCATGAATGCTCTTGCTCGCATGGAGTACCTCCTGAGTTGAAAGGTACACCCTTGAAACCCTGTGCACATTGTTTTGTTGGCAAACAACATAGGGTTGCATTTCATACACTCCCTCCACACAGTGCAAAAAACATTCTTGATATTATGCACATTGATGTTTTCTCAATGACTCAAAAATCTCATGGTGGAGCATTATATTTTGTGACTTTTATTGATGACCATTGCAGAAAGGTTTTTGTGTATGTGCTAAAACACAAATACCAGACACTTGAAGCCTTCAAGGAGTTTCATGCCAAAGTTGAGAGAGAAACTGTTAGGAAATTGAAGTGTGGGAGATCAGACAATGGTGGTGAATACCGAGGTCCTTTTGAAAGGTATTGCAGGAAGTTTGGCATCAGGCTTGAGAAGAGTCCACCAAAGATACCTCAGCTCAATGGTATTGCACAGAGAATGAACTGGACACTCACAAAGAGGGTCACAACTATGCTCTCTCATGCTCATTTACCTAATTCTTTTTGGGCTGAAGCATTGATGAATGCTATGTATGTGGTTAACCTATCTCCTCAGTTCCTCTTACAGGTGATATTCCTCAGAGAGTTTGGTCAGGGAAGGAGGTATCATACAAGCACCTGAAGGTCTTTGGTTGCAGGGCATTTGTACATGTCCCAATGGACGAGAGATCCAAGCTTGATAGCAAGACAAGGCAGTGCATCTACCTCAGCCAACCAAATTAAGAGTTCAGCTACAGGTTGTGGGATCCAATCAATAGGAAAATTGTGAGAAGCCGGGATGTGGTGTGCATTGAAGATGAGAGAATAAAATATATTGGGAAACTAGAGAATCCAATGACCAACACACCTCAGGTTGACATGGATCTGATCCGTCCTCCTCTCGTGCATGATAATCATGGGGGAGATGATGACACTGAAGACAGTGGAGATGCAACTGGCCAAGGCAGTACAAGTCAAATTGACGAGCAACCATCAAGTGATGATGATGAAGGTGGTAATGATGATGCCAACGAAAATCCATCTGATTCACCACCAGTGCAGCAACAAAGAAGAAGTGATAGAGGTCGCATTCCTTCTTCTAAGTATTCAACACATTAGCATGTGTTGATGACTGATGCAGGTGAGCCCTCGTGCTATGAGGAGGCAATGTCTGATGAGAATAAGGAAGAATGGTCACAAGCCATTCAGGATGAGATGAAATCCATGTATGAGAATGATACTTTTGAGTTGGTTAATCTGCGAAAGGGCATGAAAGCACTCAAGAACAAGTGGGTGTATAGAGTGAGGACTTAAAAAACACCTCACACCCAAGGTACAAGGCCAGATTGGTTGTGAAAGGTTTCGGTTAGAAAAAAGGCATTGCTTATGATGAGATATTCTCTCAAGTGGTCAAGATGTCTTCAATCTGAGTTGTGCTTGGCATGGCAGCCACCATGGACTTAGAAATTGAATAACTTGATGTGAAGACTGCATTCTTGCATGATGACCTAGAGGAGGAGATATACATGGAGTAGCCAGAAGGATTCATGGTTGCAGGCAAGGAGCACTTAGTTTGCAAATTGAGAGAGAGCTTGTATGGCTTGAAGCAAGCTCCTCGGCAGCGGTACAAGAAGTTTGAGTCTTTTATGACTGGACTTGGTTACCATAAAGCACAACCTGATCATTGTGTCTTTATGAAGAGGTACGCCGAGGGTGACTTCATTATTCTCTTATTGTATGTTGATGATATGCTGATTATTGAAAATGGCACAAAGAGGATTGCTTTCCTCAAGAAGGCATTGAGTAAATCATTTTACATGAAGGATTTAGGACCGGCTAAGCAAATACTTGGCATGAAGATCTCCCATGATAGATCAAAGAAGCTTCTTTGGCTCTCACAGGAAAAATACAGTTAGAAGGTACTTGAAAGGTTCAATATGAAAGATACAAAATATGTTATCTCTCCGCTTGGAGGCCATCATAAACTAAATTCAGAACAATGTCCTACAAGGAAGAAGGAAAAGGAAGAAATGAGGATAGTGCCTTACGAATCTGTTGTGTGGCTGTTTGATGTATGCCATGGTATGCACTATGCCTGGTATTGCCTACGCAGTTGGAGTTGTTAGCCGGTTCATGACAAATCCAGGTAAAGCTCACTAGGAAGTAGTGAAGTGAATTCTCAGGTATCTCAAGGGAACGTCTACATCTTGTTTATGCTTTGGAAGTGGTGATCCTGTATTGCGGGGCTATACAGATGTAGATTATGCAGGTGACAAGGATCTTAGGAAGTCCACATCTAGATACCTGATGACTTATGTAGGGGAATCAGTGTCATGTCAATCAAGATTGTAGAAATGTGTTTCTACATCCACTACAAAAGCTGCATACATAGCAGCACTTGATACTGGCAAGGAAGTTTTGTGGATGAAGAACTTCTTGCAAGAGCTCGACATGAAGCAAGAGAAGTATGTTCTATTTTGCGACAGTCAAAGTGCTATCCACCATGCTAAGAATTCAAGCTATCACTCTCGAACCAAGCACATTGATGTGAGGTATCATTGGATTCGAGATATTGTGAGTTCCAAGTTGCTGAAACTTGAGAAGATCCATACCGACGACTATGCTTCGGATATGATGACCAAGATATTGCCAAATGAGAAGCTACAAGCATGTTGCAAGGTAGCTGGCATGGAGGTTCCCCCCTCATGAGTCAGAGGGGGAGATTTGTTGGGATATCCTCCTCATGTGGGCGGTGAGAAGATGACCATTTGAGGCCTTCGAGGCAGCCCAAAAGTGGTGCAGAACCACACTACCCATTAGGGTTATGACGTACGGTCATTTTGGTCTTTTCACGTGAGTGGATGGGGATGCTTTACCCTTCATCCATCAGCCACCACCAAGTGTGACGAAAATTAGTTTAGCCTCCATTGGAGAAAAAGAGAGAAAACCAAGTGATAAAGAGAAGAAGAGAAAGATTGAAGGAAGAAGCAAAGGGAGCTCCTCCCCAAGGTTGTGATGATCCAGATCCACTACCTTGTCTCCTTTAAGATATGGTTCCATCATATTTGGTGAGATTGTTCCAATCCCTAGCTCTTGAGCCCCAAATCTTCTTGTGTTTATCCAAGATTCAGAAATCTTGATGTATGAGATCCTCTAGTGTTATCTAGAGAAGAAACTTTTTGTATCCCACATTTGATAATACTAGAAGAAGATTTAGGTAGCTTCGGCCTGTGGTTTTTCCCCTCAAGTTGAGGGGTTTTCCACGTAAATATCTGGTGTCTCTTTTCTTGATGCTTGTTGCTATCCAGAAAGTTACTTGTGCCACAAGACACTTGTCTCGGGAGCGTCTTGTCTGTTGAGTACCATTCTCTCCTATCGACTGACCCATCTCTATGCTATCCAAATCAAGAACCCAGTGGTCGCCGCCACAGGTAGGACCCAGTCCATTTCCCCGGGCGCTCGCTATGCCTGCAGGTCGCCGCCACGGAGAGGCCCCAGGCCGCCACCTGGGTGTTCACCTCACATGCAGGTCACACTGCCGGGAGGCCCCAGGCCGCCACCTGAGTGCTCGCCTCACTTGAAAGTCGTGCCACGGGGAGGCCTCAGGTCGTCGCCCGGTCGCTCGCGTCACATGCATGTCGCGTTGTCTCCTCCAGATGCGGCCGCACTGTCGCACTACTTCATTTTCTCCACCTCCGGTGAAGGCCGCCGCTGCCTCGATCTCTAACTTCGGTGACCCGCGTGACGTACTACTGGCGCTCATGGAGGACCTGGTGTCACCGGAGCAGCTGACGACGGTTGCTCGTCGTCGTCCCTCCCGTAGTCATCGCCGCCGGCGACGGGGACTACGGACTAGCTCTGGTCTTCCTTCATGGGGAATTTTATAAGAAAGTGATAGAAATGACATGTGGACCTCATTTGTTGATGGTCAAACTTAACGGCGATGACTTTTTCAGTCTTGACATGTGGGCCAACACGGTCATAATAAAGTTTAAACGCGATGAATCGGGTGCTTTACAATTTTTTTAGTTTTTGATCACAAATTAGCAAAAAAGTGGTAGTTTTCAACACAAAATCGTAAAGTGGTAGTTTCTAGGCATAGATCGATGGAATGTGGTAGGTTGTTTGTCAATTAGTCCCTTCACCGCCACCTAGAGGAGCCATCGGGTGAAGCCCGGCTGACGTAGGCGATGATGTGGCCACTTTTTCCCCTCCGCGTCGCTTCCTTGGCGATGCTGGATAGCTGGCCACCGAAGGCGCCAGGCTATGGCGGTGCTTGGCGGCATGGCTTCAAGAGCTCATAGTGGCGGCGACATCATCAAGTGGCGGCATGATGTCCCTCTGGCGCTTGGAGGTGGCACGGTGACTGCGGGTGCATCTTCTCGGATGGTTGCGAATTAGCTATGTCTGGCGTGGGGGCTGGTGGTGGCGGTGTGTGTGCACCTCGCTTGGGTTGGGCCTCTCCGTCTACGACCTGATCGACGATGGGCAGTACGGCACACCTTCTCCGGGGCTCCTCCTCGACGGCTGGTGGTGGATGTTGCGGCTCTCAAGTTAGTGTGCAATCGATGGTTGGTCGTCCCACATGGGTCCGAGACGAAGGCCATCGTGGGGCAATACAGGAGGTGTCCGGTGGGGTGGCTGTCAGGAGGGATGGGGTTATTTGTGGCCCTTCGTCGCCGGCTGGGGTGTCGGCCGTGGACTTGAACCACTACTACTCCTCCACCTTTTCCCCGGACTAGTGCTCCCTAGTCTTAGATATGTCATTGTTTTGGACAAGGCGGTCGCTGACAGCTCGGTATGTGGTCGGTGTGTCGGTAAGGCCGAAGTCGGTGCCTTGGTTAATCGTGACGATGTCGGGTTGTAGGGTGGCGACCCTGACGGTGGGAGGCAAAAAGTCGGAGTGTGCATCTTAGGTGCCGGTGGGCAATCGTGGCCATGCAGTGGCATGGTTGGTGGTGGTTGACAATGCTGGGGTGTGACGGATGGGTTTGAACGTCGGGGTACACCAGTTGCCCGGTCGTTATACTGGCCGACAGTGATGATGGTTGGTGACGTTGTATTGTTCCCAAAGGCTCCATTGCAACGTTTCCACTCTTGTCATCTTGCTTCCGGTGAAACCTGATCTTCGGAGCCGGGCGGTGACGGCTATCCATGGTCGTACCCTTCTAGGAGGCATTGTCTTGGTGTCCTACCGGTGTGGTTGTCTGTCTCACCTCTATGTTGTGGTTGCTCATGTTGGAGGTCTCCGTCGGCTCCTAGCGGTCTTTCTGGAGCATTGTAGTCTGCTTGAATGTTGATAGGGTGGTGTGTCGGTGCCTGGACCTTTATATCTTGGCTTGAGTGTGTGTTATGTCTGTTGGAGGTAGGAATTTGTATTGGACTCTCGGTTGTCATTGGCGTTGGTTGCTCATAATTTAAAGTTGGGGAAACCTTTTTCCCTCAAATGAAGATCACATTTGGAACACACTAAGGCATGCCCTATAATATAAGGCATGGGCGTAGTTTTAGGTCGTTAATTTGACTACTTAAATATGTATTATATGTAATAAATAATATATCATTAGATTTATGCGGAATGTAGTTTTTGAATATGTAAGTTTTTTGTACATAATATATATTTAGCTAGTTAAATTGACAACCTAGAATTACGTGCATGCCCTATACACTTGGACAGAGGTAGTACACTACATTGGCAGAGTCATATCTAACCCTCTCTTTAATGCTTAAGATATGATTCTGGTTCATAAATGCTACATCATCACAAAAATGTCAAAACAAATGCACTATAATGTTGAATGGACGAAGTAATGTGCGTTAACTGTTCTTGTGAAAATAGATATGGAACATGCAGGAGAGGATGTGCATCCATACAATTGAAGATTTGACGTCTCCATTTACTTGCGTCATTTCCCTTCCCGACCGTCCATATTTAGTTACTGGTTCGGAAGATGGCCTTGTTCGTTTTTGGAGCTCCTCCAATTACAGGTAATGAATTTACCACAATAATTTGTACTATGAGTTAGTATAAAACACGCATGAAATAACGCGAGTGCACCTTCACATTGGTGAGCTCTCTGGAAAGTTTGTGAACAACTAAAGTAGAGTCGTCGATCATCCAATGATCCGCACATGGCCTAATGGATAATATTATTTCTTAATCCAGGCTTGAGAGGATATTTGACATTGGCATCCTGCAATATAGCTCCGAAAGCTTAAGGGAAGTTCGTGCACTGCAATATTTGATGGAGTCTAACAGGTAGTGAATACATAATATATTCATATTCTCGATATTTGTTTCCTGTTGACTTCTGTGAGCATTGTTAGGAATAAGCCGTGGCTGGGCTCGGCGCGAGCGTGTGCGTGTACGCTGGACGCGTCGGGTGCGCGAGCCGGGGACAGCCCGAGTGTGTGTGCGTCGGGTGCAGGCGAGAGTGTGCACCGTGCGTGTGTGTGTAGACCAGCCGTTGGCGATCTAGGCGGAGCGCATGCGCTAGTTCGTGGAGGGCTCGGGGCGGTGTGCGTGCGAGGAGTGCGTCGCGGGCGCGTCCAGAGCGGGCCGAACGAAGCGCGGAAGTGGGTAGAGGCGTGCAGGTCGTGGCCAAGCACTGGCCCAAGTATATATGCGCTGCAGCGTCGTTGTAATGGTGTGGCATCGAGTTTGTTGCTCGAGGGAATATAGGCCGTACGTGCGGCAGCAGCCTTTGTGCGCTGGAAAGAAAAACTGCTGCGTCTCCCTGCTGCTTCTTCTCCCGTCCTTCTTCTACCTCCAGCTGAGAGAGAGAGAGAGAGAGCTAGGTGCAGGAACTCGGCTGCACCAACAATTGGTATACAGAGCTTCGGTTCAGGAGATCACTGCGGACCATGGCGCTCGTCCCACATGGCGGCGGCGCGAGCGGATCGGTGTCGATGGAGATGCCGATGCTCACGCCAGACAACTACACCGGTGTGGGCGATCAAGGCGCAGGCGATTCTCGACGTCCACACCGTGTGGGAGGCGGTGGCGCCGGGCAAGGCGGCGGTGGAGGCATGGAAGGACAAGGCGGCGCGGGCACTGCTCCTCGGGACGCTGCCGGAGGATGTACTGCTGCAGGTGGCGACGAAGCTCACCGCCAGGGAGATATGGGACTCCCTGAAGGTGAGGTTCGTCGGCGCCGATCGGGTGCGCGCGGCGAGGCTGGCGACGCTGCGAGGAGATTTCGATCGCGTGAAGATGGCGGACGGCGAAACCCTGGAGGTGTACGCTGGAAGGCTTGCCGGGATGGCGGCGCTCTACGCGAGTCTCGGGGAGACACTGGACGACGAGGCGCTGGTGAAAAAGCTACTGGACACCGTGCCGGATCGCCTCTTCCCCGTCGTCGCCGGCATCGAACAGTTCTGCGACACGACGGCCATGGCGTTCGACGAGGTGGTCGGACGGCTGCGTGCGTTCGAGGAGCGAGTCCAGCGTCGTGGACAGGACGGCGGCGAGCGTGGCGGTGAACATCTCATGCTCACCATGGAGCAGTGGCGTGCACGGGCGCGAGGGCGACGCGGTGCTCGCGACGACGACGACGACCAGCGGAGCGAGGCGTCGGGCGGCGGAAGAGGACGGCGTGGACGCTGCTACAACTGCGGGCAGAGGGGACACTTCAAGCGCGACTGCACCAGGCCAAGGAAGGAGGCAGCAGCGGCGGAGCAAGCACCGCTGGCGAATGCCGTTGACGATGTCGACGGCCCTGCACTCCTCTGAGCCTCGGCTTAGGGGGTGAATGTTAGGAATAAGCCGCGGCTGGGCTCGGCGTGAGCGTGTGCATGCACGCTCGATGCGTCGGGTGCGAGCCGGGGACGGCACCCGAGTGTGTGTGTGTGCGTCGGGTGCAGGCGAGAGTGTGCACCGTGCGTGTGTGTGTAGACCAGCCGTTGGCGATCTAGGCGGAGCGCATGCGCTAGTTCGTGGAGGGCTCGGCGCGGTGTGCGCGCGAGGAGCGCGTCGCAGGCGCGTCCAGAGTGGGCCGAACGAAGCGCGGAAGTGAGTAGAGGTGTGCAGGTCGTGGCCAAGCGCTGGCCCAAGTATATATGCACTGCAGCGTCGTTGTAATGGTGTGGCATCGAGTTTGTTGCTCGAGGGAATATAGGCCGTACGTGCGGCGGCAGCGTTTGTGCGCTGGGAAGAAAAACTGTTGCGTCTCCCTGCTGCTTCTTCTCCCGTCCTTCTTCTACCTCCAGCTGAGAGAGAGAGCTAGGTGCAGTAACTCGGCTGCACCAACAAGCATCATACCACTTCTCTTCCTGCTGTGTATTGGTAATTTGGTATGAAACTGCAAGAACTTGCATTTCCATCTAGTATATTTTTAAGTTCTTCTCCGCTAGCCAATAGTTGATACTACTTACTAACTTATGTACGTACATAAATCCAATTTGGCTGTTGGGAGCATATATTCCTGCCCACAAAAATACTTTTTGCAAATGAAAAAATCAGATGTGTTTCTTTGTCACACCCAAATGCTACTTACTATTTTTTAGTGAAGAATCTTAAGCATTTTGAGCTGTGCGAAAAAAAACTAATCAAACACCGAATGTTACCTACAAACACTACACTTATTTTTTTTATCGACGAAGTACCGCTATCCCGTTTCACATGAAAATGGTGAAGCATGCTTGTTAGACTAAGATGAACATCCACACACAAAAATCGTAATTATTAAATTTATTTACTATTCGTTTTAATTTACTATTCACTCGATATGCTCCCAAGAGCCAAAAGGGCCCTTCCACGTACGTAGAACTTCATACTTTTATACACCCTAGTACCAAAAAGGTTACTGTTTTTAAAATGCAACAGGTTGTCCCAGTGACATTATTCTCGTGCCATTAATTCTCATGAGCTCTTTAAATACACGCCAATACTCATTTCCGGTTTATAGGGTTCAAATCTAAAATCTTATCAACCAAGGTGAATTGTGAGTGGATGACACTAGTTTAAACTAGCCAATGAAATATTTCTCACATATTCAATTTCCAAGATAATAAATGTAGCATCTTTCTTTTCATTGGACTTGCATGGTGGATGTAGAAAACGATGCATGCATAGCCACTCATTTCCTTTCTCTAAACTCTATGAATTAAATATGGCGTGAGATTTAAAGCACTTTAACTCACTTAGACTCAAAATTAGCCTACTAATATAATGGAAATCTAAAAGTTTTGAGATGAGCCCTATAAACCGGAAAGGAGGGAGTAGTCCTCAGGAGTTTAAGGTATTTAACTGGACTTTCAAAATGTGTAAAATGTGCCAAAAAATTGCTTAGATTTTTTTATTTGAAAACGAATATAAGAGTGTGAAATTACCTGATACAGAATAAAACTCGCCTCTCACTCTCGCGACCGCGTCGCTCCCGCGGGCGACCGGCGGCGCGTGGGCCTTCCTCCTCCAGCTCTACCCCACCCCTCCCTTCTCGCCGCCATCATCGGCGCCCGCTGTCGGGCCTGGCATGGGCGACGCTGGCGGCGGCACCTGGACATTCCCCTCTCGGTTGCTCTCTGGCGAGCGGCGGAGCGGCGCCAGGCGGTGTTCCTAGGCGGCGGCGGTCCGGCGTGGCGGCGGAGTTTCTTGGTGCGATGCGGGAGATCGACTTGGCGGCAGCGATGCCGTTGGCTACTGGGTGCTGGGGCGGCACGGCCTGGCGGCGCCCGCTCCGCCTAGATCTGGGCCCTTTAGGGCCCCATCTATGTCTGGGCGGGCCGACGATGGGGAGGGTCGGCTGCGTGGCTTCCACAAGACGGGGAAGCGGCGATGGGCTGTGGGGTGCTGGTGGCGATGGCACCGCCCTGTTGCAGCATGGCCGGCGGGGTTTAGCAGGCCTATTCGGGCTCGACCGGGCCAGGGGTGGTCTGTTTTACGCTGCTGCTACGTCTGGGCGGCGACTGCGACGATGCCGGAGGCAGGGGTCCTCCACACGACGGCGGTGGAGGTGGTTCCATCCCGTGCGGCTACGGTGTTGCTGCTTACATCGCCAAGCGCCCTCTCTTCATCCTCTTGGCCTCGTGATGGTAATCTCAATCAGGCAGCGTGGGTGGAGTTGCGACCGCGGTGGCGCATGCTGGTGGGCGGCGGGTTGGCTGGTTAGCTCCGGTCCGGTTGGACGGCGGGGTTTGGAGTGCGGGGAAATCCTTGCTGGTTCTTCCAGCTCCGATGTGTTGACGCCTGCGGGTGCCACCATTCCTTCTTGGAGGGTGTCGGCGGTCTCCATCCGCCACTCCCCTCCGCATACCGCGGGAAACCCTAGGACACGTCCGGACAGCAGCGTCATCGCATCCCTTGTTGAAGGTGTTGCTTGGTACGCGGAGGATCGGAGGCTTGGATCGTGGTGGGTCGATTCCGGAGGGCGCAGCGGTTGCGGTTCATTCATGCTTTGTCGAGCGAGCGGTATTGACATTGTTTCTTTCTCTTTTGTTTCTTTTGGTTTGTTGTGCTACTCATCATAATGTTTGCTCTGTAATCGGTGTTGCTTGCTTTGTAATACAAAGCGGGGAAACTTTTTTCGGTAAACGAATATATATATATATATATAACCCATGTTTTGCATAAACCTGGATAAAGGCCGTAGTGATTAATTCCCAACGTAAAAATATATAGTTATCCAATATAACAATATACGTGTGTTCTTTTGATAATTTTATGCAAGCCAGGAATTAAGTATTTAACTGACACCAACAAGTAGGAAAATATACTGTACCATGTACACGATCATGCACATTTAGAATGTGTGGGAAACAACGTTCAGTAACCTTGTGAATAGAATGGTAAAAACAAATCATCAATCGGTTAACATGGAAAAAATATATTTTTAACCACAAAAAATAGATTAATAAAATCTTGATGATTTCATGCTTGGACGTGGCACCCACATTTGTTTCTTTTGTTGATGTATGCACGTGGATGCTACGATGTGGGGCAGCTACCTTGTCCACTCTCTCTCTCTCAAGCCTTACTCGGTTTGGGGGATTTTAGTAGGAAAAATAAAGGAACAAAGATTTTAAAGAAAACTTTCTATAGAAGTATTTGGTTTGTAAGAAATGCCTACACGAATTTCAAAGGGAAAATATTTGTTTTCTATGTTTTTGGAGGAATCTGAGTGAGGCTCTTAGACCGTTGAACTAACTATTTTTTATAGGGACCTATTTGCAAACTTGTCGATTTTACTAAGTTAGCTAAATGGTGTATAGAGCAAAGGGGTATAGAGTAAGAAATTTAAAACCACATTGCAAGCGAATCGAACCTACAACCTCTCAAAGTTAGCAAGCACTTGCAAACCATTGAGACACAATCCAACTTGTTTGATTAGTGCCAGCCGACTGTGTATATAATTATATATTTATGTAGAACCAGGAGCTTTCATGCAATCACATTTTTGTTTCTTTTTTTGTGGGTCGATCCCATGCATTCACCTGATCGATTTCCTTCTAGTGTTGGCCGATAGATTTCCTTATATCTACAATCCTATCAAGTACATGTTAGCTTGTTTACTGCCTTCGACATTAGTTGTTTGAAAAGAACAGTTTTCTTAAGAAACATATAACACTATTGTGCATGGAAATGTTAATGTCAACGTAATTATGGAACATATATAGTCAGACGCAGCTTATTATGCAAGTCAGGTTGTGCTCCAATGGTCAGCAGCTAGTTGCCAACTCCTACAGGTTGTTTGTTCAAATCACATCGAATGTGTTTTTCTGTTATATACGCCATTAGTTGATAGGGTGCTAGAAAAAATGGTTTATTTGCAAATAGGTCCCTGTAAAAAATATTTAGTTACAGAATGGTCTAAGAAACGATAATGTGGCAAGCATGTGGCCGGTTCTCTTCTCTACGCGGTTTTGGCCTTATTTGATCAAACAATTGAGTTTATGGACTAAATCCAATCACTTTCTAAGTTAATGGTCTAAAGTGTGCAACCAGTTTGAGTTCGTGGACTAGTGGCGCATTTCACTCGAGGAATCCACACATCCACTTAAAGCTCATTTAGGGAAGTCAATTTCTTAGAATTACAAGTGCCACCTGTCAAATCCCTATACTACTAATTCTTACGTTTTGGTTTCCTCCAGACCGAATGAGCCCTCATTATTTTGTTCTTATTTTCTCTGCCATGCCAAACTTGAAAATAAGAGTATCTTTGTCTTGTAGAATTGCTATTGGGCATTGGAATAGAGTATCAATCATAGATATCAGCGATGAAGAAGCACTTGTTACCAAGGGCCAACATTGAGAATTCCGGTTCAGAAACCATGAAGTTCCAACGACAGGAGTGGATCTGAAAACCAAAGCGCAGTAGCGCACGCTACCATAATGTTAAATAATCGTCATATATCTGGGACATATTCGCTTGTAGCTACGGGCTAATTGTCTCCGAGCTATCGGCTTTCCCTAGGTCGGCATTTGTATTATACAACGAGTTTTATGGACACCTTCCATTGGCAAGTACTCCAAACCTTTTTTGTGGAAAAGGAGAATTAGCATCGGCCTCTACATGAAAGCGATGCATAGAACAGTTTTATTATATTATTGTGTAGAACTTAACAAAACAAAGACATGAATTAATCCGAATCCATCTTTCTAATAACTACGTCGCTACACCTATAATCTTAATGACGTGTCTTGACCATGATATGAGTGTTAGGTTGATCTCTCCGCATGGGCCCAACGGCCCATCGGACCCTTGATCCATGTGCGCCCTGATCGGGGTCGTCCAGCCCGTTATGGTTGGTGGTCCCTTGTGATCCGCGCTATATTAACAGAGGTGGGGCCGGGGTACGACATACGAGATTCGCCGATGCCACATACCCCACCGACAAACCCATCTGATCTAGGGTTAGCGTGGTGCTCACGGGAAGCACCACCGACGCCACCACCACTCACTGCCGTCATCACCGTCGTCCCTCTCCGATGGCGTCACGCTCGAGTTCCTCGAGCACAGGACAAGGTAAAACCTACAACTGCTGCCTGACCTATCTTGACTAGCAGATCCACGGGTTCTATCAATGGTAATCAGAGCCTCTAGGATCTAGATGGTCTCCGGTAGAAAAGGATCTCAAAGAAAATCAAAGAAAAGAAAATCCCTCCCCAAAGAACCCAAAAGGGTAGAAGTCACCGGAACTCTCTCCGGCAAAGAGCGCCGCCACCTCGGCCGCGCCTGTTCCCCTCGATCCCCACACGCATCGGCAAGCCGAGGTGTGGGGAAGAAGAACACCACCCCTCATCGGGGCAAAGTTACTACCCCTCCGGGGGCAAAACATAGATCGAATTAGATCCGAAAAAGCAAACAAAAAAATGCAAAGACACCACCCCAACCGGGGCAAAGGGCACCATCACCGCGCCTTTGACGATGGCGCGTTCACCTTGGAGGTTCTCGCGTGCGCCGACAAAGGAATGGAGATGGTGCCGTCGCATCACGCGCCACTGCGGATCTCCTTTGTCATGTGGAAAGAAAGAAGGGCAAAAAAGGGAGACCCCGCTCAGCCTCTTGACGGCGACGCGCTCACCGTCAGGTGTTTGAGCACGCCGGCAAGAGGGAGAGGGAGGCCTCTGTGCCTCGATTCACAGTACTGCACAAGGGAAAGGATCCCAGCTCGAGCTCGCCGACGGGGCAGAGCTGCACTTGCTGCGAGAAAAGCGCAGGCAAGAGAGGCGGGCGGCGAGATGTGCGGAGGAAAGGCAAGAGCGGCGCGGCGCGGTGGTTTTCTGCCGCCGTTGCCAGTGGCCGGAAGATGGGGAACGCGAGGCCGACCGCGCAGCGGCACGGTGGCCCTTGTGGCCGTCGCCGGTGGCCTGGGCTCGCTGCCGTAAGGAAAAGAGAGAGGTAAGCGAGCGGCGCGCTAGCGTGAGAGAGAGGCGTGCGGCGAGATGTGCGGGAGCGCAGAGGGGCACAACGCAGCACTGGGGAAATTGTTACGACTAAGATGCGGTCCTTTCCGATTTGGGGATCGAGGCCCCGAATTAGAAAGAAGCGCATCTAAGCGTTTCGCAAACATGATAACATAGCACATACATAAATAATAGAGGAATGACAATAAGGGATTCAACTGTCGTCTCATAAATATATCAGAGTTACATCAGCATCCAAACAAGGTAGTTCCGCTACGGACTACAAAACAAGGGAAATGACTATGCTACCCTGCATGCTTGCCTATGATCACGACCACGCCTCAGTCTTCTGGATAGTTCACGTACAGGCGGTCGTTCTCCTCATCGTACTGCCACGTTAGCTGCGTGCCATCGGGATCACCTGTCTCAGGGGTACCTGAACCTATTGGTGTTGTGAAGGAATCTGTGAGCCACGGGGAATCAGCAATCTATGACCTCGGTGCTAGAACTAGTCAAGTTATTAGGTTGGGAAGGTGAAGTATTTAGGTTGCAGCATCCTAAGCTTTATATGGTGGCTAACTTACGTAGAACTTGAATTGAAGGTGGTCTATTCTAGCGGTCGAAATAGATGATCACTAAGTGATCTTGGTCACCTACGTACGTCAATCATAACCCCACCGTGTTCCCGATCGAAGAGAGATCTTCGAAGGGGACAGTCACGGTTACACACACAGTTGGCAATTTTATTAGCTTATGTTTAAGTTATCTATTACCGGATGTTAACAAATATTCCAAGTTGCCACATACCCGCGGGCATGGCTTTCCGAAAGATTAAACCCTGCAGGGGTGCTCCAACTAGTCCATCACAAACGTACACGGGCCGCAAAGTAATCCTCTATCACGAATCTCGTGATCTCGTCGGATTTCTTAGAGGAAAACCTCAACTCCGGGGAGAACCAAAGCTTCACCGGGATTCCTATACGCAAGATATATCGCTAAGGTAAGACAACTCTAGCAGGACCTGTCGTCGTGTCGACTACCCCGATAAGAGCAGCGTATCTCAGTCTCAGGACACGACTGATGGAAAAGCCTACATGAGCCAAACCTCAAGTTTCCCTGTGGTGGCCCCCGCAGTCTGTCCATTTTGGACCAACACTCATGAGGAGCACTGGCCCGGGTTGTTGATTAGAGATCCTCGGGGTGATCATTCCCTATTCAGATTATTATTAAGTGATTAGCAAATTAACACCAATGTTGGGTCCTGCCGGACAAGTCTTAACACTACGCGATTTATCGAGGGGGTCCCCATAACAACCCCAAACGTGTTAGGAGCGATCATTATGGAATCAAACACCGGTAGCCGGTAACTAAGGCGACAATAACGGAACAAAGCACCCGGCAAAAGGCTAGGCCTTCCGTTATTTACCAAGTATATAGGTGCATTAATTAACTAACAGATTTAACATAATGATATCAAACTCATGTTATCACATGAGACAAAGCACTTGCAACTAGCAACGCTAACATTAGAAGCTGAGCAAAGTCTACTTAGCCATTCAAGATTTGCTAGGAAGGGATATGTGTTTGATTTTCATGGCAATTCAGGAGGCAATTATTTCAGTTGTAGGCAGTGAGCATATGACAAAGGAAACGTAATCTAGCATCACAAGTCTAGAGATGGAATCAGGGTCATGTCATCTTGCGTGTGATATCCTCAGCTTGGAACTGCTCTTGTTCGTCCTGCACGTACTCTCCCGAATCCACGTACTCGTTCTCCGATCCCGGTGCTACCCAACATAAAAATAGCATCCAATGAACAACACATGCAACAAGAACATGATGCATGAGATGAATATGAGCATGCATCTGTATTCTATTCACTAGCACAATCATGAGAAGTAAATACATGCCCCTGGACAGAAATGCACTCTAAGCTATCTTGACATGCATGAGAATGACATGATCAGATGCTTCACGTTAAAACGATGCAAAAGCATATAAAGAACAGTACAAATGGAGCTATGGATCAACGGGAATCAACGAAACAAGAAATGAAGTGCTACGTGTCAAATTCATCACAACACACTCCAATGGCCTGACTCTGGTATTTCCAGGTTGCCAAGACATAAAAACCCAACATGGATGGGGTGGAGCAAAGAAGAACACCACACCATCATCTATGCACTCACAAACATCAAAATACCAAAACTACACAATCTGCCATAAACAGCATCATAGCACTTTGAGAGCTACATGCAAAGCACCTACAACCACCTAAACATGCCAAATAAGATATGTGGCAGTAGCTATCCAAGAGTACGACAAGCACAAGCAAGAATATCACACAAAGGAGTTAAACACAGAAAGTTACACACCTGCTAACTTGCCCAAAAATATCAGATTTCAGGGACTTAGTGAAAATTCCAGATTCTCAGTATCTGTTTATGCTCTGAAGCATTTTGACAGCACCCAAAATAATACCTACAGGACTCCAAATGGAATGAAAATTTCCAGGGAGCTAGAAAAACACATAAGCTTAAACTTTCTAGTTGAAAGCTAAGGTTGAATCACAACACATTGACCTGCACAAGCTCATCAACAGGAGAAGAAAATATAAACAGATTCTCAGATTTTCACTAATCTGGAATTTCAGCCACATGCCTACTTTGAATGGGCATAACTTGCCCATATGGATTCCTAAACATGAAATGAAACCAACATGTGGTAGAGGGGGTCACCCTTAACTACCACAACCAAGAATCAAACCCTTGGGCACACCACACCTCATGGAACCAAGCTCCAAACATGGAACAAATCTAAAATATGCCATCTCCAGAAAATTTTCCAATGGCAAAACTGATCTCGCCAATGGATTCCTGGGATGATTCTACCCCAAAAACATATATAATACCTATGCACTTGCTTGGAACAAAATAGCACAAACTAGAAAAGAAAATCTACATGGAATCATATCTAGTGAATAGTGCATCATCACATGTGCTATTCACTAGAGCAACACTTGGTCAAGCTCTAGCACATGTCCACAACAACTAAGGTGCACATGAGGGGTAGACCTCATGCTCATGTGCCTTGGTACACCACCATACACCACACATATCAAGCACATGCATAAATTCACCCACACTTGCTAGAATCACTACCACTAGCTACACTCCCATCATGCACTCTACTCATACACACACAAGATAGCACAAGTGCACATCCAAGGCTCACCAAGCCTTGAGCATCGGTAGGTCACCACTCCGTTACACACACATCAAGAGGAGAGCACCTACACAACCACAAGGTGGGTGAGGGGGGAAACCCACACACACACTCACTAAACACACTACTTGCACCAAAAGGGCACAAGCAAAACACCTCCACATCTTGCCACAATCTCACATACACACACTTGCACCACAAACCTATTACACCACTACACCACACCTCACCACACATGTATGTGTGTTACCACACTCATACCTACACATACATACACTTCTACTCTCACATAAATCAACCTAGGCAGGAAGAAAATAACACAAAAGGAAAATAATACACCACATGCACAAAATATGCTAGGGCAACAAAGGATCTAATCAGCGCTCTGGGTATCGAACCCACAACCTACAGCGCCAAAACCCGCCTGCTCACTACCCTGCTATGAATCGGAACCTAACATGGAATAGGAAGTAACTCTGAAGAGCACCCCCTCTGCTACGAAACACTACGCCAGCGACCGAACCATAGGAGGACGGCGGCCACTACCATGGCGACCTACGACGGCTACATGCTACTGGGGCGAAGTAGGATCCACAGGGGGATCCATTCCTGCCTCGAACTCACCCAAAGGTGCATCGCCACGCGCACAAGCCCTACTGCACTACCGCTGCTGCTGCGCTCTATTCTCAGAAACAGAATAGAGCAACCTCGACGATGGCTCGAGCCTAAGCCGCACTAGAGAGGGAAGAGAGGGGACGACGTGCTGCTCACCGAGGGGAAGGAGAGGAGAGGACGACGACGCTGGAGGAAGAAGAGGCGTCGATGATCCGCTGCAGGAAGAAGCTACCGGAGTCGAAGAAGACTGCGCTCGTCGTGGACGTCGAGGAGGAAGCCCCTGCTACGGCTCTGCGGAAAATGGAACCCCTCCTGGGTCCTCTTGCTCACGCAGCTATGGGCAGGAGACGAGGTCGATGCTATGCCGACGTCGAGCTCGACCCGGAGCTATCCATGGCGATGGGGACGACGGCAGGCTTCTGGCGGCGCTGGAGGGAGAAGAGGAGGGGGAGGTGGAACCCTAGCTGCAGGAGGAGACGAGCCGCATCTTATATCACCTCGGGGAGAGAGCTGGAGTTGCAAGATCAATGTAAGGGAGATCGGGAGGCTGAGGGCTGTTCGTACATGAGTGACGTCGCCAGGAGGAAGAAGAGGGACGCCGACTAGGCTCCTGTGCGCGAAGAGGAGGGAATGGGCCGGCCTATGGGAGGAAGCCCACAAGGTGGCGTGGGATAGAGAAGAAATAAACCCTGGGGATTTATTCTATTTGCAGGAAAAACCAGAGAAGGAAATATAGCACTGCAAAATCTATTGGGGTTAAAACAAAGCAAAAATACCCCTGTTCATGGAAAAATATGACCTATTTGAATAAAGTGGAAAAGAAATGTTTGGGGCAAATAAATATTTACAAAACAGGAATTGTTTGCACTGTTTTGTGAATATTTGCACCACTTGCACACCTATTTGAAACAACAATTACACATCACAAATTCACCACAAACAAGAGCTAAATCAGGGACATTTTTAAAACAGAAAAGGATCAAGTGAAGCTTGATCTTAAGACGAAATAGATAGGGGGGAAAAGATGGTTTTGAAACCTAAGCAAATCACAAGGTTGTTCCTACTATCACATGCATTCTCCACACAAGCTACACATCTCACACCACCACATAAGATCACAAGCATCACATCACCTCATAAGAACACAATGCAACAACACAAGGACATGGACATGAAATAATATGGCATGCATGCATGCAAGGAAGAATAACAAGGTGGCATCACATGAAATCACATGCATTGATAGCTCTCATGTCAATGACAAGTTGGACCCACATGAAGAAGGTTCCAAAAAGGGAAGGTTACACACTTGGGGCATTACAAACTCTCCCACACTACAAAAAGATCTCGTCCCGAGATCTACGCCTGAAAGAACTCTGGAAATTCAGAAAGGAGGTGATCCTCGCGTTACCAAGTAGCCTCTTTATCGGAATGGTGTGACCACTACACTTTGAGAAATTTGACAGTCTTGTTGCGGGTCTTGCGCTCAGTCGCCTCGAGAACCGCAACTGGATACTCACGATAAGATAGGTCAGGCTGAAGGTCGATGTCTTGAAGATGAACAATGCGCTCGGGGGTCTTGAAGCACCTCCGGAGCTGAGAAACATGGAACACATCATGCACATTTGCAAAGTTTGACGGGAGCTCAAGCTGGTACGCGAGGTCTCCTCTCTTGCCAACAACTCTGAACGGACCAATGAAACGTGGCGCAAGCTTGCCTTTGATGCCAAAGCGTTGCATACCCTTCATAGGCGACACCTTGAGATAGACGAAGTCATCAAGCTCATAAGACATGTCACGGTACTTGCTATCATAATAGCTCTTCTGACGAGACTGAGCTGCTCTGAGGTTCTCGCGAATGACCCGACACATCTCCTCAGCTTCTTCTATCAAATCATTCCCAAGGATCTGACGCTCGCCGGTCTCGGACTAGTTGAGCGGGGTACGACACTTCCTGCCATACAGAATTTCAAATGGAGCCTTGCGAGAACTAGCTTGATAACTGTTATTATACGAGAACTCCGCAAAAGGAAGACAATCCTCCCACTTCACACCAAAAGAGATAACACAAGCTCTCAGCATATCCTCAAGAACTTGATTGACTCGCTCCACTTGACCACTAGTGTGAGGATAAAACGCTGTGCTAAAGGAGATCTTCGTGCCCATCGCAGACTGAAAAGAGTCCCAGAACTTGGAAGTGAAGATACTTCCATGATCCAAAGAGATCATCATAGGCACACCGTGCAAAGACACAATCCTGGAGATGTACAACTCTGCAAGCTGAGCTGCCGAAATGGATTCCTTGACTGGAACAAAATGAGCCACTTTACTCAACTTGTCGATGACGACGAAGATGGCATTGATAACCCACAAGTATAGGGGATCAATTCTAGCCTTTCTCGATAAGTAAGAGTGTCGAACCCAACTAGGAGCTAAAGGTAGGACAAATATTCCCTCAAGTTCTAACGACCACCAATACAACTCTACGCACACTTTACGTTTGCTTTACCTAAAACAAGTATGAAACTAGAAGTACTTTGTAGGAGCGATAGGATAGGCTTGCAAGAAAGTAAAGAACACGTAAATAAAACTAGGGGCTGGTTAGAAAAATAAACAAATACGAGTGTCTAACGAGTGTGGAAAATTGGTGGTAGGAGTTGCGGAATTGTCCCTAAGCAATTGACTACGTTACTAGCTAGATCGATAGCAAGTATTATGTGGGAGAGGCCTCTACTAGCATTTCATCCCTTACTTGGAATTCTATGCACTTATGATTGGAACTATTAGCAAGCGTCCGCAACTACTAACGTTCATTAAGGTAAAACCCAACCATAGCAATAAGATATATTGGTCCCCCTTCAATCCCATATGCATCAATTTCTATGCTAGGTTTGAAGCTTCTGTCACTCTAGCCTGTCAATACATAGTCTTATCAACATACAACTAACCCTATGGTGTGATCCACGTGCGCGATCATATGATGGGCACCAAAGGACAGCAACATAACCACAAGCAAATTAAACCAATCATAGCAATTCATCAATCACCGATAGGACAACGATAATCTACTCAGACATCATAGGATAGCAACACATCATTGGATAATAATATGTTGCATAAAGCACCATGTTCAAGTAGAGGGTACAGAGGGTTGCGGGAGAGTGAACCGCTGAATATAGATGGGGGAAGATGATGGAGATGTTGGTGAAGATGATGGAGGTGTTGGTGTAGATCGCCGTCACACGATGATGTCCCGGGCGGCGTTCCGGCACCATCGGGAGAGAGGGGGAGAAAGCCCTCTCCTTGTTCTTCTTCCTTGACCCCCTCCCTTGATGGGAGAAGGGTTTCCCCTCTGGTCCATGGTCTCTATGGCGGCAGAGGGGCGAGAGCCCCTCCGAGATTGGATCTCTCTCAATGTGTCCTTCTGTTTCTGTGCTCCCAGATTCTACGTTACACCATTTCTTAAATTCTCGGAGATCCGTAACTCCGACTGGGCTGAAATTTTAACACGATTTTCTTCCGGATATTATCTTTCTGGCGGCGAAAGAAGGGCGCCAACCGCCTTAAGGAGTGGCCACAAGCCTGCCTGCCGTGGGCCCACCCCCTGGCCACGGCGACAGGGCTTGTGGGCACTCCGTGCATCGCCTCACGTTGATTCTTCTTCCCAAAAATCGTAAATATTGCAAAAAAAATCCCCAATAGTTTTTATTACGTTTGAACTTCGTTTGGTATGGATATTCTGCAAAACAAAAAACATGCAAAAAACAGGAACTGACACTGGATCAAAATGTTAGTCCCAAAAATAGTATAAAAAGTTGCCAAAAGTATATGAAAGTTGTAGAATATTTGCATGAAACAATCAAAAATTATAGATACGACGGAGACGTATCAGCATCCCCAAGCTTAATTCTTGCTCGTCCTCGAGTAGGTAAATGATAAAAAAGATAATTTTTGATGTGGAATGCTACCTAGCATAATTTTGATCATAAAATCTAATCATGGCATGAATACTAAAACACGAGTGATTCGAAGCAATAGTCTATCATTTGACATAAAGACAATAGTATTTCAAGCATACTAACAAAGCAATCATGTCTTCTCAAAATATCATGGCCAAAGAAAGTTATCCCTACAAAATAATATAGTCTGGCTATGCTCCATCTTCCCCGCACAACGTATTTAAATCATGCACAACCCCGGTTTTAGCCAAGCAATTGTTTCATACTTTAGTGTTCTCAAACTTTTTTAACTTTCACGCAATACATGAGGGTGAGCCATGGACATAACACTATAGGTGGAATAGAATATGGTGGTTGTGGAGAAGACAAAAAGGAGGAGATAGTCTCACATCAACTAGGTGTATCAACGGGCTATGGAGATGCCCATCAATAGATATCAATGTGAGTGAGTAGGGATTGCCATGCAACGGATGCACTAGAGCTTATAAGTGTATGAAAGCTCACAAAAGAAACTAGTGGGTGTGCACCCAACTTGCTTGCTTACGAAGACCTAGGGCAATTTTGAGGAAGGCCATCATTGGAATATACAAGCCAAGTTATATAATGAAAATTTCCCACTAGTATATGGAAGTGACAACATAGGAGACTCTCTGTCATGAAGATCATAGTGCTATTTGAAGCACAAGTGTGGAAAGAGGATAGTAGCAATTGTCCCTTCTCTATTTTCTCTCTTTTTTTTGTGGGCTCTTTGGCCTCTTTTTTTTTTTGTTTTTTTTTGTTTTTTTTTATATTTTGGTGGGCATCTTTGGCCTCTTTTTTGTAAATGGGCTTCGTTGGCCTCTTTTATTTCCTCACATGGGACAATGCTCTATTAATAATGACCATCACACTTACAACTCAATACTTAGAGCAATGATGACTCTATATGAAATGCCTTCGGTAGTGTACCGTGACAATGATCTAGCATAGCAATGACATCAAAAAACGGACAAGCCATGGAAACATCATGCTAGCTATCTTACGATCATGCAATGGCAATATGGAAGTGGTGGCACATGTCATGAGACGGAACGGTGCTAGTTGCGTGGCAATATATCTCAGAAAGGCTATGAAAATGCCATAATAGGTAAGTATGGTGGCTTTTTTGAGGAAGGCTATATGGTGGGTGTAATGCACCGGCGAAAGTTTCGCGGTACTAGAGAGGCTAGCAATGGTGGAAGGGTGAGAGTGCGTATAATCCATGGACTCAACATTAGTCATAAAGAACACACATACTTATTGCAAAAGTCTATTAGTCATCGAAACAAGGCACTACACGCATGCTCCTAGGGGAAAGGTTGGTAGGAGTTAACCATCGCGCGATCCCGACCTCCACACAAAGGATGACAATCAATAAATAAAGCATGCTCCGACTTCATCACATAACGATTCACCATACGTGCATGCTACGGGAATCACAAACCTTAACACAAGTATTTGTAAAAATACACAATTTCTCACTAGCATGACTCTAATATCACATATTCATGTCGCAAAACTATTGCAAGGAATCAAACATATCATATTCAGTGATCTACAGGTTTTATGTAGGATTTTCTGACTAACCATGTGAATGACCAACTCCTGTTAACTCTCTAAATAGGTATAAGTGAAGCATGATAGTTTAATTCTTTCTACAAAATATATGCCCCGCTCTAACAAATATAAGTGAAGCGAAAGAGCATTCTACAAATGGCGGTTTTCTATGTGTAGGGAAACAGGCAATCCAAAGTTCAAAAGATATAAGTGAAGCACAAGAAGCATTCTATAAAGCTAACCAAAGACTATATCATACCACCATGGTGCATAATATAAAAAGAAAAAATAAACACAAAAGACGCTCCAAGCATTGGCACATATCATGTGACGAATTAAAAATAGCTCCGATTAAAATTACCGATAGATTGTAGACGAAAGAGGGGATGCCTTCCGGGGCATCCCCAAGCTTAGACGCTTGAGTCTTTCTTGAATATTACCTTGGGGTGCCTCGGAAATCCCCAAGCTTAGGCTCTTGCCTCTCCTTATTCCTTCATCCATCGTGCTCTCACCCAAAACTTGAAAACTTCAATCACACAAAACTCAACAAAACTTCGTGAGATCCGTTAGTATAATAAAATAAATCACCACTTCAATTACTGTTGTAACTCATTCTAAATTCATATTAGCATTATATGTACTGTAATCCAACTTCACCATGGTTCATACCCCCCGATATTACCCATAGATTCATCAAAATAAGAGAACACCGCATAGAAAACAGAATCTATCAAAACAGAACAGTCTGTAGCAATCTGTATATTCCGTATATTTCTGATATCTCAAAAAATCTGAAAAATTACGAACGTCTGGAAAATTTGCATATAAATCAGCAGCGAAAAGAATCAACTAAAAAGCTCTTCCAGAATAAAAATTAAAATTAATTTCGTGAGCAGCAAGTTTCTGTCTTTTCTCAGCGTGATCAAACAACTATCACCCAAACTAATCGTAAAGGCTTTACTTGGCACATTATTTTTAAAAACACAAAGGAATTGTACAAGGGGATAATTATTTTTGTGAGAAACTTCCATGAAAAATTCTACATTGTTTCCATGAGCATGAACACAAGTGTTCAAGGTTGACCCTCACTTCCGCAATGCATCACCTTTCAATCGCTTCTCTTTTTGAAAAAGTTTTAAGTTACCCTCTATATTTTTTTTGTTTTTAAACTAAATAAAAGCACTCAACAGAAATAAATTACTCTCTAAAACTTCCGGGTTGTCTCCCAGGCAGCGCTTTCTTTAAAGCCATTAAGCTAGGCATAAAGTGCTCAAGTAATGGATCCACCCGGATCCCAAGGTATATCAAAGCCAAATTTAATTGACAATGATTTGTGATTTAGTAGTGAGTACAAGGTAACATATATCAAGCAATGACGAAGTCTAACTCTCTTCCTATGCATTGGCATGTCATAAAAGAACAATTCGTGCACACAAAGTAAAGGCCAATACATAGCATAAGCAGTTTCTTGCAATTTTATCGTATTGGAAACATAGAGAGGTGGAGATGTAGTTCCTTTCTCATAATAATTGCAAGTAGGATCAGCAAGCACATGCATATTGTATTCATGAAAATCATCATGTGTAAAATAAGGAACTATAGCTAGCTCATCTTCATAAGCATCATTCATATTGGCATCATGGCCACAAGCATAGCAAGCATCAAGTTCATCAAAAATGGATATTTCAAACGAATCCAAGGGATCATAGCATTTATCCTTCGGTAAGAACGAAGGGAAATTAAATAATGTATGAATAGAAGAGTTACTCTCATTGGACACGGGTAGCTAGTCCGCTCTTTCCTTTTGTTCTTCGCTCTCCTCTTCATCTTTTTCATCTAATAAGCTCACAATTTCAGCATTTTCTTCTTCCATAGTTTCCTGCAAAATAATAGTCTCTTCTTGGGCAACATAGAATTTCTCCTTAAATCGTTCAATATTTGCATTATATTCATAATTAGTATAACAATAACGAAGCATAGCCAAATTTTCAGATCGGTAAGGAGCATCATCATTATCATCACAACCTTTAAACACAGCCTCAATTTCATAAGCACCCATAAAAGCAACAAACTCTTCTATTTGCTCCACATCAAAGTAATCATATATACCATTAGCATAAGAAGCCAAGGTTCTATGATCATTAAATTCACAAGAAAAGGGAAGGTGTGGAGCCTTCACCCTAGAGCATCAAGTAACACCATATCTCTTGCATAGTTCCCAAGCATACCATTTCAACAAGTGGATTTGATCCCATAAAAGTTTCCCTTTTTGAGTCAAGTGATAATCCCTAAAGTATTCACGTTGATCCAACGTGTATCCCATTATATAATTGAATGGGGCTTTCTCATGATTATTAAGGAAGTGCATAATATTTTCCACATAACGAGCCTCGAGGGTTTTAGGAGGTTCCCCATCTCCATGAGTAGCAAGTACACCTAATGTTTTTGTTATTTCGTGTTCCATATCCATAACTAAAGATAGAGAACAACTTAGAACAGCAAATAAATCTACTTAGTGATAAAGCAAACAAGCACACAAAAGGATATTCACCCCACGCTATTGCTCCCCGGCAACGCCGCCAGAAAAAGGTCTTGATAACCCACAAGTATATGGGATCAATTGTAGCCTTTCTCGATAAGGAAGAGTGTCGAACCCAACGAGGAGCTAAAGGTAGGACAAATATTCCCTCAAGTTCTATCGACCACCGATACAACTCTACGCACACTTTACGTTCGCTTTACCTAGAACAAGTATGAAACTAGAAGTACTTTGTAGGAGCGATAGGATAGGCTTGCAAGAAAGTAAAGAACACGCAAATAAAACTAGGGGCTGGTTAGAAAAACAAACAAATACGAGTGTCTAACGAGTGTGGAAAAGTGGTGGTACGAGTTGCGGAATTGTCCCTAAGCAATTGACTACGTTACTAGATCGATAGCAAGTATTATGTGGGAGAGGCCTCTGCTAACATGTCATCCCTTACTTGGAATTCTATGCACTTATGATTGGAACTATTAGCAAGCGTCCGCAACTACTAACGATCATTAAGGTAAAACCCAACCATAGCAATAAGATATATTGGTCCCCCTTCAATCCCATATGCATCAATTTCTATGCTAGGTTTGAAGCTTCTGTCACTCTAGCCTGCCAATACATAGTCCTATCACCATACAACTAACCCTATGGTGTGATCCACGCACGTGATCATATGATGGGCACCAAAGGACAGCAACATAACCACAAGCAAATTAAACCAATCATAGCAATTCATCAATCACTGATAGGACAACGATAATCTACTCAGACATCATAGGATAGCAACACATCATTGGATAATAATATGTAGCATAAAGAACCATGTTCAAGTAGAGGGTACAGCGGGTTGCGGGAGAGTGAACCGCTGAATATAGATGGGGGAAGATGATGGAGATGTTGGTGAAGATGACGGAGGTGTTGGTGTAGATCGCCGTCACACGATGATGTCCCGCGCAGCGTTCCGGCGCCGCCGGGAGAGAGGGGGAGAGAGTCTTGATGTCAGTTGTGCTTCCCTGGCAACGACGCCAGAAAAATGCTGACTCCGTAACAGCACACCTTCCCTTGCAACGGCACCAGAAGAATGCTGTTGACGGCCCACCAGTGCGTGGGATCGTAGCAGTTTTCGAGGGTAGAGTATTCGACCCAAATTTGTTGATCGCCAAACAGGAGGTGAGAGAATACTCTAGAGTATTAGCAGCTGAATGTGTCAGATTCAACCACACCTGAAAGATTAGTATCTGCAAGCAAAGTAGTAACAACAAAGTAGCGAGTAATGGCAGTGGCAAGGAATAGCAGTAGTGACAGCAGTAGCAAGTAGCAACATTAGCAAGCGACAGTAGTAGCAACAGTAGCAGCAGAGCAAGACAAGTAACAGTAGCACAGCAAGACAAGTAACAGTAGCAGAACAAGACAAGTAACAGTAGCAGTGGGACAAACTCGTAGGCAATGGGTCGGTGATTTGTTTGGATGATATTCATCTTGCAACAGTTCTAACACGGAGAGATATGTGGCTAGCTCCCGTTCGTCAATGTGATGTAGGCATGTGATGACCCACAAGTATAGGGGATCAATCGTAGTCCTTTCGATAAGTAAGAGTATCGAACCCAACGAGGAGCAGAAGGCTATGGTAAACGGATTTCAGCAAGGTAATAACTGCAAGCACTGAAAGTAGCGGTAACAAGTGATTGTGTAGCAAGCAAAAAGTAACAAGTAAGAAGTAGTAGCAACGGTGCAGCAAGTGGCCAAATCCCTTTTGTAGCAAGGGACAAGCCTGAACAAAGTCTTATAGGAGGAAAAACGCTCCCGAGGACACACGGGAATTTCTGTCATGCTAGTTTCATCATGTTCATATGATTCGTGTTCGTAACTTTGATAGTTTGATATGTGGGTGGACTGGCGCTTGGGTATTGCCCTTACTTGGACAAGCATCCCACTTATGATTAACCTCTCTCACAAGCATGCGCAACTACAAAAGAAGAATTAAGACAAAGTCTAACCATAGCATTAAACTAGTGGATCCAAATCAGCCCCTCACGAAGCAACGCATAGACTGGGGTTTAAGCTTCTGTCACTCCAGCAACCCATCATCTACTTACTACTTCCCAATGCCTTCCTCTAGGCCCAAATATGGTGAAGTGTTATGTAGTCTACGTTCACATAACACCACTAGAGGAAAAACAACATACAGCATATCAAAATACCGAACGAATATCAAATTCACATGACTATTATTAACATGACTTATCCCATGTCTTCAGGAACAAAAGTAACTACTCACAAGACATAATCATAATCATGACCAGAGGTGTAATGAATAGCATCAAGCATCTGGAGAGGAGATGGTGCTGATGAAGATGTTGATGAAGATGCCTCCCCTCCGACGAGAGGAGTGTTGGTGATGACGATGGCGTCGACGATTCGCCCCTCCGGGAGGGAAATTTCCCCGGCAGGATCGTCCTGCCGGAGCTCTAGATTGGATCAGCTCAAGTTCCGCCTCGTGGCGGCGGCGACAGCATGAAAAAGCTTCCTATTGATTTTTTTTCAGACCAGGACGCTTCATATAGCAAAAGAGGGGGGCTAGTGGGCCTTCAGGCAGCCCACAAGCTTGCGCACCGCCACCAGGGGGGTGGTGGCGGAGTGGGGGCTTGTGGGGCCCTGGTGGCCCCCCTCCGGTAGTTCTTTCGCCCGGTATTTTTAATATATTCCAGAAAAAATACACGTAAATTTTCAGGGCATTTGGAGATGTGCAGAATAGTGGACTAGGATTTGCTCCTTTTCCAGTCCAGAATTCCAGCTGCCTCAATTCTCCTTCTTCAAATAATCCTTGCAAACTAAGAGAGAAAAGACATAAATATGGTACCACAAGTAATATAATAGCCCAAAAAGCAATAAATATAAACATGAAAGCATGATGCAAAATGGACGTATCAACTTCCCCAAGCTTAGACCTTGCTTGTCCTCAAGCGAAAACCAAGTTCCATAAACATGTCCACATGTTGAGGGACGAAGGTGTCGATAAAACATAATACGGACATGAGGGCATCATGATCACACATAGAACAACAATACATCATAAAGATTCTTATGGGAAAGTAATAATTCCTTCACAAAGCAAAGCATGAAGCAAAAACCTTATCGAGAAGTAACCAACAATAATCCACAGTCATTGAAGCAATTGCAATTTATCACAACATCAGAAAGAGTCAAATAAGAGCTTGTAAGGCAAACCCACATACTCAATCATCTCTTTTGTTTTCCACAATTGTTACAACTCACGTGGTACTCATGGTGTCAAAGTTTCAGCTGGACACAGAGGAAGATAGGGGCTTATAGTTTTGCCTCCCAACCATTTACCTCAAGGGTAAAGTCAACAACAATAAAGCATAAGTGCTCAACTCTGAGTTGATATATGAATATAGATCTTTCCTAAGCATGTGACGGTAGCCAAGACAAAGGCAAAAAGGGAATTGGTGATGATCACCATGACTCTTACATGGGTAAAAAGTAAAGGTACGAGATAGTCCCTTCGCAGAGGGAAGCAGAGGTTGTCATGCGCTTTTGAGGTTTGAATGCGTGTCCTCTTAGTGCGGAGGAACGTCACTTTATATTGCCTCCTATGATAAAGAACTTTATTATGCAGTCTGTCGCTTTTATGTCTTCCTCATCACAGGTTCGTACAAAGCTTATTTTCCACACACTAATAGATCATACATATTAGAGAGCAATTTTTATTGATTGCACCGATGACAACTTACTTGAAGGATCTTATTCAACCCATAGGTAGGTATGGTGGACTCTCATGGAAAAACTGGGTTAGAGGTTTATGGATGCACAAATAGTATCTCTACTTGGTGCGGGAGTTTTGGCTAATATGAGGTGGAAGCAATCGTCACATGCTAAGGGATCTCTAATCATATAACATTGTTTGGAACCAAGCAAACACAATTCATTATGTTGTCTTCCTTGTCCAACATCTACTCCTAGGCATGTAATAGTTTGGTGAGTGCTCACAATTATAAAAAGTGTCTAAGATGATATATTTATATGTGAACCTCTCTTTCCTTATTACTTCTTATTAATTGCAACAATGACTGAGGTCTATGTTGATTTATTCTCAACAAGGTTCAATCATCATGCATGTCATAAGTGAAGTTATCACTTTCCATAAGATCGTCTCATGATATTTCATGCTATCGTTCTTTTCATACTTTTGATCATGGCACAAAGCAAAGCCCTTGACTAAGAAACTCTTTATTATATAGCTCGTAAGCTCGAATACATCGGGGGAGAGACAAAACCAAAAGACTCAAACTAAAAATTAAAGACTTATTCCTCTAAGAGAAGAAATAAAAACTGAAAAGGAAAGAACTAAAACAAAGGTAAAAGCAAAAGATATAAAGGTGATACGATACCAGGGCAACTCCCCCAAGCTTGGCAGAAGCCAAGGGGATTGCCCATACCAATGTTTAGTTGTCTTCCTTTGGTGGTGATGGTGGTGTTGTTGTCGCCTTTGATTCCAAGAGAGCTATCAACCTTTGATTTATACCTCTGAGATTTGTGACATGGTTTTCCAGCAAAACAACTTCACGAGAAAGAGAAATATTGCGAGCACGAGTTGTTTCGCAAAACCTCAAGAGTTCAATCAAGGATGGAGACAACATGTGGAGGAAGGGTTGGAGAAAGTCTACTCCTTCAACGTCTTCAATGTTGAACATAGGTTGAACTTCCTCCCTAGCTTGGGTTTTCTCCTTAGCTTGGTCCCTGGCTTCCGTAACTTATACTCTTTTCAGATCAGCATCTACTTCCTCATGAACTTGGTGAAGATCATTCTCCCCAACAGATTCCTGAGACATCTTTGCTCTAAATCTGCGGCAGAACAAGCTCGAAACGAAAACACAGGAAAACTGCGCTATACGGAGATCAAAACCTTCGGGCGACTATATATTGATTTTTTCTGGGCCAGAAGGAGTCCTCCGCAAGAAAACGGAGTCCGAGAGGCACATGAGGTGCCCACAAGCTTGCCCACCGCCACCAGGGGGGAGGTGTCGGTGTGGGCCCTTGTGGCTGCCTCGTTTGCTCTCCGGACTGCTTTTATTTTTTCTAATTTTCCAAAATTTCCAAAACTGAGGAAATTTCATATTCGAAAAGTATCGGAGTCCAATTTCTTGCCGAAACAGATACATCTTCGTTTTCAAGGTCTGAAACAGGCTAATAAACATCCCTTATGTACTCCTCTGGAGTTATGACATTGATGATATTGGTCTCAACATTTATGGGAGTACCAGAGATGTAATGCTTGATTCTTTGCCCATTTACCACTCTAGGAAAATTTGCTTCCGTGTTATTGATTTTGATGGCACCGGAACGATATACTTCCTCGACAACATAGGGACCTTCCCATTTAGAGAGAAGCTTGCCTGCAAAGAATCTCAAACGAGAATTGTATAGCAAGACATAATCACCTACATTGAACTCTCGTTTCTGTATTCGTTTGTCGTGCCATCTCTTAACCTTTTCCTTGAACAACCTAGCATTCTCGTATGCCTGGGCTCTCCATTCATCTAACGAGCTGATATCAAACAACCGCTTCTCACCGGCAAGTTTGAAATCAAAGTTGAGCTCTTTGATTGCCCAATAAGCTTTGTGTTCCATCTCAAGAGGTAAAGGACATGCCTTACCGTAAACCATTTTATACGGTGACATTCCCATGGTATTCTTATAAGCAGTCCTATAAGCCCATAGTGCATCGTCAAGTTTGCTTGACCAGTTCTTTCAAGATCTATTGACGGTCTTTTGTAGGATCAACTTGATCTCCCTATTACTCAACTCCAGTTGACTACTAGACTGAGGATGATAAGGAGATGCAACTCTATGGTTGACATCATACTTAGCTAGCATCTTGCGGAAAACACCATGAATGAAGTGTGAACCGCCATCAGTCATCAAGTATCTAGGGACTCCAAATCTTGGGAATATGACTTATTTAAGCATCTTAATAGAGGTGTGGTGATCAGCATTTTTAGTGGGGATAGCTTCTACCCACTTAGTAACGTAATCCACAACAACTAAGATGTGAGTGTACCCATTGGAACTCGGGAAGGGTCCCACATAATCAAAGCCCCAGACATCAAATGGTTCAATAACAAGTGAATAGTTCATAGGCATCTCTTGATGCTTACTGATGTTCCCTATCCTTTGGCATTCGTCACAAGACAAGACAAACTTACGGGCATCCTTGAAGAGAGTGGGCCAATAGAAACCTGATTGCAATACCTTATGGGCAGTTCTATCTCCAGCATGGTGTCCTCCGTAGGCTTTGGAATGACACTTCTACAGGATCTGTCCCTGTTCATGTTCAGGCACACAATGTCTAATAACACCATCTACTCCTTCCTTATAAAGGTGAGGATCATCCCAAAAGTAGTGTCTCAAATCAAAGAAGAATTTCTTCTTTTGTTGATAGGTGAAACTGGGTGGTACGTATTTGGCTACCATATAGTTTGCATAATCGGCATACCACGGTGCACTAAGTGAAGTGCGGATGACATTTAATTGCACATCAGGAAAGCTGTCATCAATAGGTAGTGGGTCATCAAGGACATTCTCTAGCCTAGACAAGTTATCTGCTACACAGTTATCAGCACCCTTTCGGTCAACGACGTGCAAATCAAATTCCTGTAGCAGGAGAACCCATCTGATCAGCCTAGGCTTAGCGTCCTTCTTCTGCATGAGGTACTTAATAGCAGCATGATCAGAGTGAATAGTGACTTTGGAGTCAACTATGTAAGATCTGAACTTTTCACATGCAAACACGACTGCTAAAAATTCCTTCTCCGTAGTGGCATAGTTTCTTTGGGCACTGTCTAGAGTTTTACTAGCGTAGTGAATGACATTCAACTTCTTGTCAACTCTTTGTCCTAGAACAGCACCAACAGCATAATCACTAGCGTCACACATGATTTCAAAGGGCAAGTTCCAGTCAGGTGGTTGAACAATAGGTGCGGTTATCAGAGCCTTTTTAAGTATTTCGAAGGCTTCCTCACAATCCTCATCAAAAACAAAAGGAACATCCTTCTGCAAGAGGTTGGTAAGAGGCCTAGAAATCTTAGAGAAGTCTTTAATGAACCTTCTATAGAAACCAGCATGACCTAGGAAACTTCGTATACCTCTGATATCTGTGGGGCAAGGCATTTTCTCAATTGCATCAACCTTAGCCTTATCAACTTCAATGCCTCTTTCAGAGATTTTGTGTCCCAAGACGATGCCTTCATTAACCATAAAGTGGCACTTCTCCCAATTAAAGACGAGGTTGGTTTCTTCGCATCTCTGTAAGAATCGATCAAGGTTGCTGAGGCAATCATCAAAGGAAGACCCATAAACGGAGAAGTCATCCATGAAAACCTCGACAATCATTTTAAAAAAGTCAGAGAATATAGCCATCATACATCTTTGGAAGGTGGCAGGTGCATTACATAAGCCAAAAGGCATACGTCTATAGGCAAAGGTACCAAAAGGGCAGGTGAAAGTGGTTTTCTCTTGATCAGATTGTGCAACAGGTATTTGCGAGAAACCTGAATAACCGTCTAGAAAGCAGAAGTGTGTGTTTTGATAGCCTTTCTAGCATTTTGTCGATGAACGACAAAGGATAATGATCTTTCCTGGTTGCCTTGTTCAATTTCCGGAAGTCTATCACTATTCTATAGCCGGTAATAATCCTTTGTGGGATTAGTTCATCCTTATCATTAGGAACGACGGTGATACCTCCCTTCTTAGGTACGCAATGTACTTGACTTACCCAATCACTATGAGCAACAGGATAAATGATTCATGCTTCCAGAAGCTTTAATATTTCTTTTCTAACGACCTCTTTCATCTTAGGATTTAATCTCCTTTGATGATCAACAACTGGTTTAAAGTAAGGATCGGTTTTAATCTTGTGCTGACATAGAGTAGGACTAATACCCTTAAGATCATCAACAGTATATCCAATAGCAGCACGGTGCTTCCTCACAGTTTTTAGTAACTTCTTCTCTTCGCGCTCTGAGAGGAGAGCACTAATAATGACAGGATATATCTCCTTCTCATCAAGATAGGCATACTTAAGAGTATCAGGCAACTATTTAAGCTCGAACACAGGATCACCCTTTGGTGGGGGAGGATCCCCAAGCAGTTCAACAGGCAGATTATTCTTGAGAATAGGATGTTGTTCTAAGACAATTCTATCTATCTCATCTCTCTCCTCCATATGCATATCATTTTCATGCTCAAGCAGATATTGCTCTAAAGGATCTGTAGGAGGTACGGCAATAGAGGCAAGAGCAATGATTTCATCTCTACCAGAAGACTCTCTTTCATGGGTTTGTCTACCAAACTTGGAGAAGTTAAATTCATGAGACACACGCTCGAAACTTACTGTGACAGTCTGTTTAATGCAATCAATGTGAGCATTGACAGTGTTGAGAAAGGGTCTACCAAATATGATGGGACAAAAGCTATCTTGTGCAGTACCAAGGACGACGAAATCAGTAGGATACTTCGTCTTACCACATAGGACTTCTACGTCTCTCACAATTCCCAGAGGGCAGATAGTGTCTTTATTAGCTAGCGTAATAATGACATCAATGGGTTCTAACTCAGCAGGTGCAATCTCATCTTTGATTTCATCATAGAGAGAACGGGGTATTGCACTAACACTAGCTCCCATATCACATAAACCATGGTAACAGTGATCTCCTATCTTAACAGAAACGACGGGCAGACCAACTACAGGTCCGTGCTTGTCTTTCGCGTGAGGTTTAGCAATTCTAGCGGAGTCCTCACAGAATTTAATAACATGCCCGTCTATGTCTTCGGCTAAGAGATCTTTGATAATAGCAACACTAGGTTCAACTCTAATCTCTTCAGGGGGTGCAAGTGGTCTAATGTAACCCCTACGTATCACAGTTGGAGCTTTAGAATAATCCTTCATCCTAGCTGGGTATGGTGGTTTCTCAGTGTAAGCACAAGGAACAACAGGATCACTAAAAGCTATGATTTTCTCCTCAACTAGATTGGTTTTGGCTATGTTGCTTTCTACAGGAGGATGATATTTAAACCACTTCTCTTTGGGAAGATCAACATGAGCAGCAAAAGATTCACATAGAGAGGCTACTATCTCAGAGTCAAGTCCATACTTAGCGCTAAAATCTCTAGAAGTGTTTGTCTCAACAAAAGATTTAACGCAATCAAACTGGAAATTCATACCTGACTCCTTACCTTCCTCCAGCTCCCAATCTTCAGAGTTGTGTTTGATTCTCTGCAATAAATTCCATTTGTGATCAATATCCTTCTTCATAAAAGAACCGGCACAAGAAGTGTGAAGCAGGGTACGATCTTCATGAGAAAGCCGAGCATAAAAGTTTTGAGTGATGATTTCTCTTCAGAGCTCATGATTGGGGCATGAATATAGCATTGATTTAAGCCTCCCCCAAGTTTGAGCTATGCTTTCCCTATCACTAGGCCAAAAGTTATAAATAAAGTTCCGATCACGATGTACTAAATGCATAGGATAGAACTTTTGATGAAATTCCAATTTCAACCGATTGTAGCCCCACGATCCAGCATTATCACATACTCTATACCATGTCAACGCCTTATCCTTAAAAGATAAAGGAAAGACTTTCTTTTTTACCTCATCCTCGAGCAAACCTGCAAGCGTAAATAAACCACAAACTTCATCTACATAGATTAGATGAAAGTCTGGATGCGAAGATCCATCTCCTGTAAAAGGATTAGCTAGCAGTTTCTCAAGCATACCCAAAGGAATTTCATAAAAGATATTTCAGTAGGTACCTCAAGTTGAGGAGCAACTCCTCATGCTTCCGTTCGTGGTGAAGATACCCTGAACAAACTCCTCAAAGGAAGAGTTTCCATAGTGACAAGTGACAACAAATTTCAGCCCAGTATATAAATGTTTCCTTACCAATTTCCACTTACCAAAGGCACTTCACTCCCCGGCAACGGCGCCAGAAAAGAGTCTTGATGACCCACAAGTATAGGGGATCAATCGTAGTCCTTTCAATAAGTAAGAGTGTCGAACCCAATGAGGAGCAGAAGGCTCTGATAAACGGGTTTTAGCAAGGTAATAACTGCAAGCACTGAAAGTAGCGGTAACAAGTGATTGTGTAGCGAGCAAAAAGTAACAAGTAACAAGTAGTACCAACGGTGCAGCAAGTGGCCCAATCCCTTTTGTAGCAAGGGACAAGCCTGAACAAAGTCTTATAGGAGGAAAAACGCTCCCGAGGACACACGGGAATTTCTGTCATGCTAGTTTCATCATGTTCATATGATTCGCGTTCGTTACTTTGATAGTTTGATATGTGGATGGACCTGCGCTTGGGTACTGCCCTTACTTGGACAAGCATTCCACTTATGATTAACCTCTCTCGCAAGCATCCGCAACTACAAAAGAAGAATTAAGACAAAGTCTAACCATAGCATTTAACTAGTGGATCCAAACCAGCCCCTCACGAAGCAACACATAGACTGGGGTTTAAGCTTCTGTCACTCCAGCAAACCATCATCTACTTACTACTTCCCAATGCCTTCCTCTAGGCCCAAATATGGTGAAGTGTTATGTAGTCGACGTTCATATAACACCACTAGAGGAAAAACAACATACAACATATCAAAATACCGAACGAATATCAAATTCACATGACTATTATTAACATGACTTATCCAATGTACTCAGGAACAAAAGTAACTACTCACAAGATATAATCATAATCATGACCAGAGGTGTAATGAATAGCATCAAGGATCTAAACATAAACTCTTCCACCAAATAATCCAACTAGCATCAACTACAAAGAGTAATCAACACTACTATCAACCTTACAAGTACCAATCGGAGTTGCGAGACGGAGATTGGTTACAAGAGATGAACTAGGGATTGGAGAGGAGATGGTGCTGATGAATATGTTGATGAAGATGCCTCCCCTCCGACGAGAGGAGTGTTGGTGATGACGATGGCGACGATTCCCCCCTCCGGGAGGGAAATTTCCCCGGCAAGATCGTCCTGCCGGAGCTCTAGATTGGATGTGCTCAAGTTCCGCCTCGTGGCGGCGGAGAAACCACGAAAAAGCTCCCTATTGGTTTTTTTTCAGACCAGGATGCTTCGCATAGCAAAAGAGGGGGGCTAGTGGGCCTTTAGGCAGCCCACAAGCTTGCCCACCGCCACCAGGGGGTGGTGGTGGAGTGGGGGCTTGTGGGGCCCTGGTGGCCCCCCTCCGGTAGTTCTTTCACCCAATATTTTTAATATATTATAGAAAAAATCCACGTAAATTTTCAGGGCATTTGGAGATGTGCAGAATAGTGGACTAGGATTTGCTCCTTTTTCCAGTCCAGAATTCCAGCTGCCTCAATTCTCCCTCTTCAAATAATCCTTGCAAAATAAGAGAGAAAATGCATAAATATGGTACCACAAGTAATATAATAGCCCAAAAAGCAATAAATATCAACATGAAAGCATGATGCAAAATGGACGTATCAGCATGCATTCCGTGTGTCGTCATACGTGCTTAGGGAAAAGAACTTGCATGACATCTATTGTCCATCCCTCCCATGGCAGCGGGGTCCAAAAGGAAACTACGGGATATTAAGGTTCTCCTTTTAATAAAGAACCGGACCAACGTATTAGCACTTGGTGAACACATGAACTCAAACTATGGTCATCACCGGGAGTGGTTCCGGTTATTGTCACTCCGGGGTTGCCGGATCATAGCACATAGTAGGTAATGCTACTGCAACAAAAGGCCTTCCAACGGCGCCAGAAATAGGCACATCGACGGGAGAATACTTGGCTTGATCTTTCTGTTGCGGCTACGCCTTAAGGGACTTCCTAGGGAAGTGTGCAAAGGATTTCCCCCGTGGCCTTGGAGTCTTGCGTTGGTGTTCCCTCGAAGCGAAAAGGGTGATGTAGCATTGCGATGGTAAGTATTTCCCTCAGTTTGAGAACCAAGGTATCAATCCAGTGGAGGAGTATCTCAAGATCCTGCACAAACACAAAAACTTGCTCCCAACGCTATGAAGGGGTTCTCAATCCCTTATAGATTGTTTGCCAAGTGAGAACTGAAAGCAATAAAGTAACAAAGCAAAGTAAAAGCGGAGATGTAAACGATGGAATTGATAGAACCGCGCAAAGTCGTGACGATATCTATGCAATGATTATTTCTATAGGCATCACGTCCAAAACAAGTAGACCGATACTGTCTGCATCTACTACTATTACTCCACACGTCGACCGCTATCCAGCATGCATCTAGTGTATTAAGTCCATAAGAACAGAGTAACGCCATAAGCAAGATGACATGATGTAGAGGGATAATCTCAAACCAATGATAAAAACCCCATCTTTTTACCCTTGATGGCAACTACTTGATGTGTGCCTTGCCGCCCCTACTGTCACTGGGAAAGGTCACCACATGGCAGAACCCAAAACCAAGCACTTCTCCCATTGCAAGAATCATAGATCTAGTTGGCCAAACGAAACCCAAGACTCGGAAAGACTTACAGGATATCAAATCATGCATATAAGAAATCAGCAAAGACTCAAATATATATCATAGATAATCTTATCACAAAACCACAATTCATCAGATCTCGACAAACACACCGCCAAAGAAGATTACATCGGATAGATCTCCATGAAGACCATGGAGAACTTTGTCTTGAAGATCCAAGAGAGAGAAGAAGCCATCTAGCTACTAACTACGGACCCGTAGGTCTGAAGTGAACTACTCACGAGTCATTGGAGGGGCAATGATGATGATGAAGAAGCCCTCCAACTCCAAAGTCCCCTCTGGCAGGGCGCCGGGAAGGGTCTCCAGATGAGATCACGCGGAAACGGAAGCTTGCGGCGGCGGAAAAGTATTTTCGAGGCTCCCCTCATTTTTTGCGGAATATTTGGGAATTTATAGGCCAAAGATCTAGGTCACAGGGCGGCCAGGGAGGCCACAAGCCTGCCCATCGCCGCCTCCCCCCTGGTGGCGGAGTGGGGGCTTGTGGGTTCCCTGGAGCCCACCTGGCTTGGTACATCTTGTACGCTTTGTGTGTTGATAATCTTGATTTACTCTTTGTCTAACGATCTTGATCAACCTTGTGTCTCTATGACCATTCTTTGGATAATACCTTGAATACCATCTTGGTCATCATATAAACTCCTTGAACACAACAAATGGACTTTAAGAAGTGCCTATGGACAAATCCAATAAATATAACTTAAGGCAATCATTAGTCCATAGGAATTGTCATCAATTACCAAAATCACATATGGAAAAATTGTTGGAATTATGCCCTAGAGGCAATAATAAATATAGTTATTATTATAATTCCTGTATCAAGATAATCGTTTATTATCCATGCTATAATTGTATTGAATGAAGACTCATTTACATGTGTGGATACATAGACAAAACATCGTCCCTAGCAAGCCTCTAGTTGGCTAGCCAGTTGATCAATGATAGTCAGTATCTTCTGATTATGAACAATGTGTTGTTGCTTGATAACTGGATCACGTCATTAGGAGAATCACGTGATGGACTAGACCCAAACTAATAGACGTAGCATGTTGATCGTGTCATTTTGTTGCTACTGTTTTCTGCGTGTCAAGTATTTATTCCTATGACCATGAGATCATATAACTCACTGACACCGGAGGAATGCTTTGTGTGTATCAAACGTCGCAACGTAACTGGGTGACTATAAAGATGCTCTACAGGTATCTCCGAAGGTGTTAGTTGAGTTAGTATGGATCAAGACTGGGATTTGTCACTCCGTGTGAACGGAGAGGTATCTCGGGGCCCACTCGGTAATACAACATCACACACAAGCCTTGCAAGCAATGTAACTTAGTGTAAGTTGCGGGATCTTGTATTACGGAACGAGTAAAGAGACTTGCCGGTAAACGAGATTGAAATAGGTATGTGGATACTGACGATCGAATCTCGGGCAAGTAACATACCGAAGGACAAAGGGAATGACATACGGGATTATATGAATCCTTGGCACTGAGGTTCAAACGATAAGATCTTCGTAGAATATGTAGGATCCAATATGGACATCTAGGTCCCGCTATTGGATATTGACCGAGGAGTCTCTCGGGTCATGTCTACGTAGTTCTCGAACCCGCAGGGTCTGCACACTTAAGGTTCGACGTTGTTTTATGCGTATTTGAGTTATATGGTTGGTTACCGAATGTTGTTCGGAGTCCCAGATGAGATCACGGACATCACGAGGGTTTCTGGAATGGTCCGGAAACGAAGATTGATATATAGGATGACCTCATTTGATTACCGGAAGGTTTTCGGAGTTACCGGGAATGTACCGGGAATGACGAATGGGTTCCGGAAGTTCACCGGGGGGGGGGGGGCAACCCACCCCGGGGAAGCCCATAGGCCTTGAGGGAGGCACACCAGCCCTTAGTGGGCTGGTGGGACAGCCCACAAGTGCCCTATGCGCCATAGAGATAAAAATCAAAGAGAAAGAAAAAAAAAGGTGGAGGTGGGAAGGAAGGGGGACTCCCTCCCACCAAACCAAGTCCAACTCGGTTTGGGGGGGGAGTCCTCCCCCCTTGGACTCGGCCGACCCCCTTGGGGCTCCTTGAGCCCCAAGGCAAGGTCCCCTCCCTCCCACCTATATATACGGAGGTTTTAGGGCTGATTTGGGACGACTTTCCCACGGCAGCCCGACCACATACCTCCACGGTTTTTCCTCTAGATCGCGTTTCTGCGGAGCTCGGGCGGAGCCCTGCTGAGACAAGGTCATCACCAACCTCCGGAGCGCCGTCACGCTGCCGGATAACTTTTCTACCTCTCCGTCTCTCTTGCTAGATCAAGAAGGCCGAGATCATCGTCGAGCTGTACGTGTGCTGAACGCGGAGGTGCCGTCCGTTTGGTACTAGATCGTGGGACTGATCGCGGGATTGTTCGCGGGGCGGATCGAGGGACGTGAGGACGTTCCACTACATCAACCGCGTTCACTAACGCTTCTGCTGTATGATCTAGAAGGGTACGTAGATCACTCATCCCCTCTCGTAGATGGACATCACCATGATAGGTCTTCGTGCGCGTAGGAAAATTTTTGTTTCTCGTGCGACGTTCCCCAACAGTGGCATCATGAGCTAGGTTCATGCGTAGATGTCTTCTCGAGTAGAACACAAAAGTTTTTGTGGGCGGTGATGTGCGTTTTGCTGCCCTCCTTAGTCTTTTCTTGATTCCGCGGTATTGTTGGATTGAAGCGGCTTGGACCAACATTACTCGTACGCTTACGAGAGACTGGTTTCATCGTTACGAGTAACTCCGTTGCTCAAAGATGACTGGCAAGTGTCGGTTTCTCCAACTTTAGTTGAATCAGATTTGACCGAGGAGGTCCTTGGATGAGGTTAAATAGCAACTCATATATCTCCGTTGTGGTGTTTGCGTAAGTAAGATGCGATCCTACTAGATACCCATGGTCACGACGTAAAACATGCAACAACAAACTTAGAGGACGTCTAACTTGTTTTTGCAGGGTATGCTTGTGATGTGATATGGCCAATGATGTGATGTGATATATTGGATGTATGAGATGATCATGTTGTAATAGAAATATCGACTTGCACGTCGATGGTACGACAACCGGCAGGAGCCATAGGGTTGTCTTTATACTAACGTGTGTGCTTGCAGATGCGTTTACTATTTTGCTAGGATGTAGCTTTAGTAGTAATAGAATGAGTAGCACGACAACCCCGATGGCAACACGTTGATGGAGATCATGGTGTGGCGCCGGTGACAAGAAGATCGTGCCGGTGCTTTGGTGATGGAGATCAAGAAGCACGTGATGATGGCCATATCATGTCACTTATGAATTGCATGTGATGTTAATCCTTTTATTGCACCTTATTTTTCTTAGAACGATGGTAGCATTATGAGGTGATCTCTCACTAAAATTTCAAGACGAAATTGTGTTCTCCCCGACTGTGCACCGTTCCTACAGTTCGTCGTTTCGAGACACCACGTGATCGGGTGTGATAGACTCAACGTTCACATACAACGGGTGCAAAACAGTTGCGCACGCGGAACACTCGGGTTAAGCTTGACGAGCCTAGCATGTGCAGACATGGCCTCGGAACACATGAGACCGAAAGGTCGATCATGAATCATATAGATGATATGATTAGCATAGGGATGCTTACCACTGAAACTATACTCAACTCACGTGATGATCGGACTTGAGCTAGTGTAAGTGGATCATGAACCACTCAAATGACTAGAGAGATGTACTTTTTGAGTGGGAGTTTAGCGAATAATTTGATTAAGTTAAACTCTAATTATCTTGAACATAGTCTAAGTCCACTTTGAATATATTTGTGTTGTAGATCATGGCTCACGCGACAGTCATCCTGAATTTTAATACGTTCCTAGAGAAAGCTAAGTTGAAAGATGATGGAAGCAACTTTGTAGACTGGGCTCGTAATCTTAAGCTAATCTTACAAGCTGGGAAGAAGGATTATGTCCTTAATGCTGCGTTAGGAGATGAACCACCCGCTACGGCTGATCAGGATGTTAAGAACGCTTGGTTAGCACGTAAGGAGGACCACTCAATAGTTCAATGTGCAGTCTTGTATGGCTTAGAACCGGGACTTCAACGTCGCTTTGAGCGTCATGAAGCATTTGAGATGTTCCAGGAGTTGGAGTTTATTTTTTAGAAGAACGCCCGGATCGAGAGGTATGAGACCTCCGATAAATTCTATGCTTGCAAGATGGAGGAAAACTCATTTGTCAGTGAACATGTGCTCAAAATGTCTGGGTACTCAAACCGTCTAGCTGAGCTGGGGATTGAACTCCCGCAAGAAGCTATCACTGACAGAATCCTTCAATCACTACCGCCGAGCTATAAAGGCTTTGTGTTGAACTACAACATGCAAGGGATGAACAAGTCTCCCGGCGAGTTGTTTGCGATGCTGAAAGTCACAAAGTCTGAACTCCGTAAAGAGCATCAAGTGTTGATGGTGAATAAGACCACTAGTTTCAAGAGAAACGGCAAAGGCAAGAAGGGAAATTCGAAGAAGAGCGGCAAGCCTGTTGCCAATCCGACGAAGAAACCCAAAGCTGGACCTAAGCCGGAAATGGAGTGTTACTATTGCAAGGGTATGGGTCACTGGAAGCGCAATTGCCCCAAGTATCTGGCAGATAAGAAGGCGGGCAAAGAAAAATCAGGTATATTTGATATACATGTTATTGATGTGTACTTAAAAGGCTCTCGTAGTAGTGCCTGGGTATTCGATACCGGTTCTGTTGCTCATATTTGCAACTCGAAACAGGAACTGCGGAATAGGCGAAGGCTGGCGAAAGATGAAGTGACGATGCGCGTAGGAAATGGTTCCAAGGTTGATGCAATCGCCGTCTGCACAGTGTCACTTCAGTTACCGTCAGGATTAGTGATGAACTTAAATCATTGTTATTTAGTGCCTGCGTTGAGCATGAACATTATATCTGGATCTTGTTTATTGCGAGACGGTTACTCTTTTAAGTCAGAGAATAATGGTTGTTCTATTTCTATGAGTAACATCTTTTATGGTCATGCACCGAATGTGAGAGGATTGTTCATATTGAATCTTGATAGCGATACGCATATACATAACATTGAGACCAAAAGAGTTAGAGTTAACAATGATAGCGCCATATTTTTGTGGCACTGCCGCTTAGGTCATATTGGTGTAAAGCGCATGAAGAAACTCCATGCTGATGGAATTTTGGAGTCACTTGACTTTGATTCACTTGACACGTGCGAACCATGCCTCATGGGCAAGATGACCAAGACTCCGTTCTCAGGAACAATGGAGCGTGCAAGTGACTTGTTGGAAATCATACATACCGATGTGTGTGGTCCGATGAGCGTGGAGGCACGCGGCGGATATCGTTATTTTCTCACCTTCACTGACGATTTAAGTAGATATGGTTATGTCTACTTGATGAAGCACAAGTCTGAAACATTTGAAAAGTTCAAGCAATTTCAGAGTGAAGTGGAAAATCATCGTAACAAGAAGATCAAGTTCCAACGGTCTGATCGTGGGGGTGAATATCTGAGTTTCGAGTTTGGTGCTCACTTGAGACAATGTGGAATTGTTTCACAGTTAACACCGCCTGGAACACCACAGCGTAATGGTGTGTCCGAACATCGTAATCGTACTTTATTAGAGATGGTGCGATCTATGATGTCTCTTACTGATTTGCCATTATCATTTTGGGGCTATGCATTAGAAACAGCTGCATTCACTTTAAATAGGGCACCATCAAAATCCGTTGAGACGACACCATACGAACTATGGTATGGCAAAAGGCCAAAGTTGTCGTTTCTTAAAGTTTGGGGATGTGATGCTTATGTCAAAAAGCTTCAGCCTGAAAAGCTGGAACCCAAAGCGGAAAAGTGCGTCTTCATAGGTTACCCAAAAGAGACAGTTGGGTACACCTTCTATCTCAAATCCGAGGGCAAAGTGTTTGTTGCTAAAAACGGAGCTTTTCTCGAGAAGGAGTTTCTCGAGAGAGAATTGAGTGGGAGAAAGATAGAACTTGACGAGGTTGTCGAACCTCTCATCCCTCTGGATGGTGGCGCAGGGCAAGGGGAAACCTCTATCGATGCGACGCCGGTTGAGGAGGAAGTTAATGATGATGATCATGAAACTCCAGTTCAAGTTTCTATTGAACCATGCAGGTCGACGAGATCATGTGCTGCTCCAGAGTGGTACGGTAATCCCGTCTTGTCAATCTTGTTGTTAGACAACAATGAACCTGCAAATTATGAAGAAGCAATGGTGGGCCCAGATTCCAACAAATGGCTAGAAGCCATGAAGTCCGAGATAGGATCCATGTATGAGAACAAAGTGTGGACTTTGGAGGTACTACCTGAGGGCCGCAAGGCTATTCAGAACAAATGGATTTTTAAGAGGAAGACGGACGCTGACGGCAATGTGACCGTTTATAAAGCTCGACTTGTGGCAAAGGGTTTTTCACAAATTCAAGGAGTTGACTACGATGAGACTTTCTCACCCGTAGCGATGCTTAAGTCCGTCAGAATCATGTTAGCAATAGCTAGATTTTTCGATTATGAAATCTGGCAGATGGATGTCAAAACGGCGTTCCTTAACGGTTTCCTTAAGGAAGAGTTGTATATGATACAACCCGAAGGTTTTGTCGATCCTAAGAATGCTGACAAGGTGTGCAAGCTCCAGCGATTCATTTATGGACTGGTGCAAGCATCTCGGAGTTGGAACAAACGCTTTGATGAGGTGATCAAAGCATTTGGGTTTATACAAGTGGTTGGAGAATCTTGTATTTACAAGAAAGGGAGTGGGAGCTCTATGGCGTTTCTAATATTATATGTGGATGACATATTACTGATTGGAAACAATGTAGAGTTATTGGAGAGCATAAAAGGTTACTTGAATAAAAGTTTCTCTATGAAGGACCTAGGAGAAGCTGCTTACATTCTAGGCATTAAGATCTATAGGGATAGATCAAAACGCCTGATAGGACTTTCACAAAGCATATACCTTGATAAAGTTTTGAAGAGGTTCAAAATGGAACAGTCCAAGAAAGGGTTCTTGCCAGTTTTACAAGGTACGAGATTGAGTAAGACTCAGTGCCCAGCAACTGATGAAGATAGAGAGCATATGCGCTCTATCCCCTATGCTTCAGCCATAGGTTCTATCATGTATGCGATGCTGTGCACTAGACCGGATGTTAGCCTGGCAATAAGTATGGCAGGTAGGTTCCAGAGTAATCCAGGAGTGGATCACTGGACAGCGGTCAAGAATATCCTGAAGTACCTGAAAAGGACTAAGGAGATGTTTCTCGTGTTGGAGGTGACGAAGAGCTCGCCGTAAAAGGTTACGTCGATGCAAGCTTTGACACAGATCCGGACGACTCTAAGTCGCAAACCGGATACGTATTTATTCTTAATGGGGGTGCAGTAAGCTGGTGCAGTTCCAAGCAAAGCGTCGTAGCAGATTCTACATGTGAAGCGGAGTACATGGCTGCCTCGGAGGCGGCTAAGGAGGGTGTCTGGATGAAGCAGTTCATGACGGATCTTGGAGTGGTGCCAAGCGCACTGAATCCAATAACCTTGTTCTGTGACAACACTGGTGCCATTGCCTTAGCAAAGGAACCACGGTTTCACAAGAAGACTAGACACATCAAACGACGCTTCAACCTCATCCGCGACTACGTCGAGGGAGAGGACATAAATATATGCAAAGTGCACACGGATCTGAATGTAGCAGACCCGCTGACTAAACCTCTTCCACGGCCAAAGCATGATCAACACCAGAACTGTATGGGTGTTAGATTTATTACAATGTAATTCACATGGTGATGTGAGGGCTAGATTATTGACTCTAGTGCAAGTGGGAGACTGTTGGAATTATGCCCTAGAGGCAATAATAAATATAGTTATTATTATAATTCCTGTATCAAGATAATCGTTTATTATCCATGCTATAATTGTATTGAATGAAGACTCATTTACATGTGTGGATACATAGACAAAACATCGTCCCTAGCAAGCCTCTAGTTGGCTAGCCAGTTGATCAATGATAGTCAGTATCTTCTGATTATGAACAATGTGTTGTTGCTTGATAACTGGATCACGTCATTAGGAGAATCACGTGATGGACTAGACCCAAACTAATAGACGTAGCATGTTGATCGTGTCATTTTGTTGCTACTGTTTTCTGCGTGTCAAGTATTTATTCCTATGACCATGAGATCATATAACTCACTGACACCGGAGGAATGCTTTGTGTGTATCAAACGTCGCAACGTAACTGGGTGACTATAAAGATGCTCTACAGGTATCTCCGAAGGTGTTAGTTGAGTTAGTATGGATCAAGACTGGGATTTGTCACTCCGTGTGACGGAGAGGTATCTCGGGGCCCACTCGGTAATACAACATCACACACAAGCCTTGCAAGCAATGTAACTTAGTGTAAGTTGCGGGATCTTGTGTTACAGAACGAGTAAAGAGACTTGTCGGTAAATGAGATTGAAATAAGTATGTGGATACTGACGATCGAATCTCGGGCAAGTAACATACCGAAGGACAAAGGGAATGACATACGGGATTATATGAATCCTTGGCACTGAGGTTCAAACGATAAGATCTTCGTAGAATATGTAGGATCCAATATGGGCATCCAGGTCCCGCTATTGGATATTAACAGAGGAGTCTCTCGGGTCATGTCTACGTAGTTCTCGAACCCGCAGGGTCTGCACACTTAAGGTTCGACGTTGTTTTATGCGTATTTGAGTTATATGGTTGGTTACCGAATGTTGTTCGGAGTCCCGGATGAGATCACGGACGTCACGAGGGTTTCCGGAATGGTCCGGAAACAAAGATTGATATATAGGATGACCTCATTTGATTACCGAAAGGTTTTCGGAGTTACCGGGAATGTACCGGGAATGACGAATGGGTTCCGGGAGTTCACCGGGGGGGCAACCCACCCGGGGAAAGCCCATAGGCCTTGAGGGAGGCACACCAGCCCTTAGTGGGCTGGTGGGACAGCCCACAAGTGCCCTATGCGCCATAGAGATAAAGATCAAAGAGAAAGAAAAAAAAGGAGGAGGTGGGAAGGAAGGGGGACTCCCTCCCACCAAACCAAGTCCAACTCGGTTTGGGGGGGGGAGTCCTCCCCCCTTGGACTCGGCCGACCCCCTTGGGGCTCCTTGAGCCCCAAGGCAAGGTCCCCTCCCTCCCACCTTTATATACGGAGGTTTTAGGGCTGATTTGAGACGACTTTCCCACGGCAGCCCGACCACATACCTCCACGGTTTTTCCTCTAGATCGCGTTTCTGCGGAGCTCGGGCGGAGCCCTGCTGAGACAAGGTCATCACCAACCTCCGGAGCGCCGTCACGCTGCCGGAGAACTCTTCTACCTCTCCGTCTCTCTTGCTGGATCAAGAAGGCCGAGATCATCGTCGAGCTGTACGTGTGCTGAACGCGGAGGTGCCGTCCGTTCGGTACTAGATCGTGGGACTGATCACGGGATTGTTCGTGGGGCGGATCGAGGGACGTGAGGATGTTCCACTACATCAACCGCGTTCACTAACGCTTCTGCTGTACGATCTACAAGGGTACGTAGATCACTCATCCCCTCTCGTAGATGGACATCACCATGATAGGTCTTCGTCCGCGTAGGAAAATTTTTGTTTCCCGTGCGACGTTCCCCAACAAAAATATGCTCTAACAATTGTCGTACTCAAATAAATACCGAAGTATAGAACTAAGTCCGGTGATCGTGGGGCTATTTTGAAGTACTGAAATCAGAATTGAAATATTAACGTGTGGATAATCGCAATACTGAATTTTAGTCCCAAAGGTAGTGATAGAGAACCGAGTCGGGTGATCGTGGTGTTGTTTTTGAGTATAGAAATCAGTATTGAAATATTAACGTGGATGGTCACTATACTTATTCTTAGTATCAAAACTACTAGTATAGAACTGAGTTGGGTGATGGTGGTGTTTTGTTTCAGTATTGAAATCATTGTTGAAATATTAATGTTGATAATCACAATAATAATTTTAGTACAAAAACTTCTGATACAGAACTCAGTTAGGTGATCGTGGTATGTTTTTTGAGTAGTAAAATCAATATTGAAATATTAACATGGATAGTCACTATACTAAAATTTAATTCTGAATCCATTGATATAGCATAGAGTTGGGTGATCATGGTGTTGTTTTTCAGTACTGAAATCAGTATTGTAATATTAACATGGATACTCAAAATACTAGATTTTAGTATCGAAATTACTGATATAGAACTGAGTGAGGTGATTTTCGTACTCAAATAAATACTGAACTATAGAACTGAGACCGGTTATCATGGGGATATTTTCAGTACTGAAATGAGTATTGAAATATTAATGTGAACAATGGCAATACCAAATTTGATATCGAATTAGTGAATTTTAGTACCGAAATTAGTGATATAGAACTGATTGAGGTGATCGTCGTACTGAAATCAGTACTCAAGTATAGAACTAAATTAGGTGATTGTGGGGTTGTTTTTCAGTACTGGAATTAGTTTTTGAATTATTTAGGTAGATAATAGCAATACTGGATTTTAATACAGAAACTAGAGATCTAGAACTGAGTTTAGTGTTCGTGGTGCTATTTTGAAGTACTAAAATCAGTATTGAAATATTAACGTGGATAATCTCAATACTAAATTTTAGTACCAAAAGTAGTGATATATAACTGAGTCGGGTACTCGTGGTGTTATTTTTTGAGTACTGAAATTATTATTGATATATTAATGTGCATGGTCATTATATTCATTTTTAGTATCGAAACAACTAATGTAGAACTGACTCGGTTGATGGTGGTGTTTTGTTTTAGTACAAAATTAGTGTTGAAATATTAACGTTCATAATCACAATACAGAATTTTAGTACAAAAATATGTGATATAGAACTCAGTTAGGTGATTATGGTATTGTTTTTTGTGTACTAAAATTAGTATTGAAATATTAACATGGATAGTCACTATACTAAATTTTAGTTCCGAAAGTATTGATATAGCACTAAGTTGGGTGATCATGGTGTTATTTTTCAGTACTGAAATTAGTATCAAAATATTATCGTGGAAACACACCATCCTAGATTTTAGTACCAAAATTACTGATACAGAACTTTGTTAGGTGATTGTCGTACTCAAATCAATACCTAAGTATAGAACCGAGTCCGGTGATCGTGGTGCTATTTTGAAGTACTTTAATTAGTATTGAAATATTAATGTGGATAATCGCAATACAGTATTTTAGTACCAAAAGTAGTGATACAGAACCGAGTCGGGTGATCGTGGTGTTTTTTTGAGTACATAAATGAGTATTGAAATATTAACGTGGATGGTCACCATACTTATTCTTAGTATCAAAACTAGTAATATAGAACTGAGTCGGGTGATGGTGGTGTTTGTTTGAATACTGAAATCAGTGTTGAAATATTAACGTTGATAATCATAATACATAATTTTAGTACAAAAAGTTGTGATATAGAATTTAATGAGTAGTAAAATCAGTATTGAAATATTAACATGGATAGTCACTATACTAAAATTTAATTCTGAAACTATTGATATAGCACTGAGTTGGGTGATCATGGTGTTGTTTTCCAGTACTGAAATCAGTATCAAAATATTAACGTGCATACTCACAGTACTAGATTTTAGTACCAAAATTGTTGATATAGAACTGCGTCCATTTGATTGTCGTACTCAAATCAATATTGAAGTATAGAACTGAGTCTGTTGTTCCTGGGGCTATTTTGAAGTACTGAAATCAGTATTGAAATATTAATGTGCATAATCGCAATACTGAATTCTAGTACCAAAAGTCGTGATATAGAACTGAATCGGGTGATCGTGGTGTTGTTTTTTAGTACAGAAATCAGAATTGAAATAATAACGTAGATGGTCACTATACTTATTCTTTGTATCGAAACTACTAATATAGAACTTAGTGGGGTGATGGTGGTGTTTTGTGTTAGTACTGAAATCAATGTTGAAATATTATCGTTTATAATCACAATATAGAATTTTAGTACAAAAAATTGTGATATAGAGCTGAGTCGGGTGATCGTGGTATTGTTTTTTGAGTACTAAAATCAGTATTGAAATATTAACACGGATAGTCACTATACTAAATTTTTACTCCGAAACTATTGATATAGCATTGAGTTGGGTGATCATGGTGTTGTTTTCAGTACTGAAATCAAAATATATTAACATGGATACTCACAATACTAGATTATAGTACCAAAATTACCTATATAGAACTTTGTTAGGTGATTGTCGTACTCAAATAAATACCAAAGTATAGAACTAAGTCCGGTGATCGTGGGGCTATTTTGAAGTATTGACATCAGTATTGAAATATTAACGTGGATAATCCCAATACTGAATTTTAGTACCAAAGGTAGTGATACAGAACTGAGTCAGGTGATCCTGGTGTTGTTTTTGAGTACAGAATTCAGTATTGAAATATTAACGTGGATGGTCACTATACTTATTCTTTGTATCGAAACTACTAGTATAGAACTAAGTTGGGTGATGGTCGTGTTTTGTTTCAGTACTGCAATGAGTGTTAAAATATTAATGTTGATAATCACAATACGTATTTTTAGTACAAAAAGTTGTGATATAGAACTAAGTCGGGTGATCGTGGTATTGTTTTTTGAGTAGTAATACGAGTATTGAAATATTAGCATGTTGATAGTCACTATACTAAAATTTAAGTTCGAAATTAATGATATGTCACTGAGTTGGGTGATCATGGTGTTGTTTTTTAGTAATAAAGTCAGTATCGAAATATTTACGTGGATACTCACAATAATAGATGTTGGTACCAAAATTGCTGATATAGAACTGCGTCAGGTGATTGTCGTACTGAAATCAATACTTTAGTATAGAACTGAGTCCGGTGATCGTGGGGCTATTTTGAAGTACTTAAATCGTTATTCAAATATTAACGTGGATAATCGCAATACTGAATTTTGTAACAAATTAGTGAATTTTAGTACCGAAATTAGTGATATAGAACTGAGTGAGGTGATCATGGTGTTGTTTTTTAGTATAGAAATCAGTACTGAAGTATAGAAAATAGTGAGGTGATCGTGGGGCTATTTTTCAATACATAAATCAGTTTTGAAATATTTAGGTGGATTTTGATACGGAAACTAATGATATAGAACTAAGTTGGGTGATCGTGGTGCTATTTTGAAGTACCGAAATCAGTATTGAAATATTTACATGGATAATCGCAATACTAAACTTTTGTACCAAAAGTAGTGATACATAACTGAGCCGGGTGATCGTGGTGTTGTTTTTTAGCACTGAAATCAGTATTGATGTATTAACGTGGATTGTCACTATACTTACTTTTAGTTTCGAAACTACCAATGTAGAACTGAGTAGGTTCATGGTGGTGTTTTGTTTTAGTATTGAAATCAGTGTTGAAGTATTAACGTTGATAGTCACAATACATATTTTTACTACAAGAAGTTGTGATATAGAACTGAGTCGGGTGATCGTGGTATTGTTTTTGGAGTACAAAAATCACTATTGAAATGTTAACATGGATAGTCACTATATTAAATTTTAATTCCAAAACTATTGATACAACACTGAGTTGGGTGATCATGCTATTGTTTTCAGTACTGAAATCAGTATCGAGATATTAACATGCATACTCACAATACTATATTTTGTACCAAAATTACTGATATAGAATTGTGTCAAATGGTTATCATACTCAAATCAATACTTCAGTATAGAACCGAGTCTGGTGATCGTAGGGCTATTTTGAAGTGCTGAAATCGGTTTTGAAATATTAACGTGGATAGTCGCAATACTGAATTTTAGTCCCAAAGGTGATCGTGGTGTTGTTTTTGAGTACGGAAATCAACATTGAAATATTAACGTGGATGGTCACTATACTTATTCTTAGTAGCGAAACTACTAATATAGAACTGAGCTAGGTGATGGTGGTGTTTTTTTTCAGTATTGAAATCAGTGTTGAAATATTAATGTTGACAATCACAATAATAATTTTAGTACAAAAAGTTGTGATACAAAACTGAGTTAGGTGGTCGTGATATGTTTTTTGAGTAGTAAAATCAGTATTGAAATATTAACATGGATAGTCACTATGCTAAAATTTATTTCTGAAACTATTGATATAGGTGTTGGGTGATCATGGTGTTGTTTTTCAGTACTGAAATCAGTATCGATATATTAACGTGGATACTCACAATACTAGATTTTAGTACGAAAATTGCTGATATATAACTGCGTCATTTGATTGACGTACTCAAAAACAATACCATATTTTGTACTAATATTGCTGATATAGAACTAAGTCCGGTGAACGTGGGGTATTTTGAAGTACTGAAATCAGTATTGAAATATTAACATGGATAATCGCAATACTGAATTTTAGTACCAAAAGTAGTGATATAGCACTGAATCGGGTGATCGTGGTGTTGTTATTGAGTACAGAAATTAGTATTGAAATATTAACGTGGATGGTCACTATCAATGTTGAAATATTATCGTTCATAATCACAATACACAATTTTAGTACAAAATGTTGTGATATAGAGCTGAGTCGGGTGATCGTGGTATTGTTTTTTGAGTACTAATATGAGTATTGAAATATTAACATGGATAGTCACTATACTAAATTTCATCTCCGAAACTATTGATATAGCACTGAGTTGGGTGATCATTGTGTTGTTTTTCAGTACTGAAATCAGTATCAAAATATTAGCGTGGATACTCACAATACTAGATTTTAGTACCAAAATTACTAATATAGAACTGTGTTGGGTTATTGTCGTACTCAAATAAATACCGAAGTATAGAACTTAGCCCGATGATCGTGGGGCTATTTAGAAGTACTGAAATCAGTATTGAAATATTAACGTGGATAATCGCAATACTGAATTTTAGTACCAAAAGTAGTGATATAGAACTGAGTCGGGTGATCGTGGTGTTGTTTTTGAGTATAGAATTAAGTATTGAAATATTAACGTGGATGGTCACTATACTTGTTCTTAGTATCAAAACTACTATTATAGAAGTGAGTTGGGTGATGGTGGTGTTTTGTTTCAGTACTGAAATGAGTGTTAAAATATTAACATTGATTATCATAATACATAATTTTAGTACAAAAAGTTGTGATATAGTAGAACTTAGTCGGATGATCATGGTACTGTTTTTTGAGTAGTAAAATTAGTATTGAAATATTAACATGGGGATAGTCACTATACTAAAATTTAATTCCAAAACTAATGATATAGCACTGAGTTGGGTGATCATGTTGTTGTTTTTGAGTACTAAAATGAGTATCAAAATATTTACGTGGATACTCACAATACAAGATGTTGGTACCAAAATTGGTGATATAGAACTGCGTCAGGTGATTGTCGTACTCAAATCAATACTGAAGTATAGAACTGAGTCCGGTGATCATGGGGCTAGTTTGAAGTACTGAAATCAGTATTCAAATTTTAACTTGGATAATCGCAATACTGAATTTTTGTAACGAATTAGTGAATTTGAGTACCAAAATTAGTGATATAGAACTGAGTGAGGTGATCATGGTGTTGTTTTTGAGTATAGAAATCAGTACTGAAGTATAGAAATTAGTGAGGTGATCGTGGGGATGTATTTTATTACTGAAATCAGTTTTGAAAAATTTAGGTGGATAATAGCAATACTGGATTTTAATACAGAAACTAATAATATAGAACTAAGTTGGGTGATCGTGGTGCTATTTTGAAGTACCGAAGTGAGTATTGAAAGATTAACGTGGATAATCGCAATACTGAATTTTAGTACTAAAAGTAGTGATATAGAACTATGTTGGGTGATCTGGTGTTGTTTTTTAGTACTGAAATCAGTGTTGATATATTAACTTCGATGGTCGGTATATTTAGTTTTATTATCGAAACTACTAATGTAGAACAGAGTCGGTTCATGGTGGTGCTTTGTTGCAGTACTAAAATCAGTGTTGAAATATTAACGTTGATAATCACAACACAGATTTTTAGTACAAAAAGTTGTGATATAGAACCGAGTCAGGTGAACGTGGTATATTCTTGTGTGTACTAAAATCAGTATTGAAATATTAACATGGATAGTCACTATACTAAATTTGAATTCTGAAACTATTGATATAGCACTACGTTTGGTGATCATGGTGTTGTTTTTCAGTACTCAAATCAGTATCGAAATATTAACATGGATACTAACAATACTAGATTTTATTAACAAAATTACTGATATAGAACTGCGTCACGTGATTGTCGTACTCAAATCAATACCGAAGTATAGAACTGTGTCAAATGATCGTGGGGCTATTTTTCAGTACTAAAATCAGTATTGAAATATTAACTTAAACAATCGCAATACCAATTTTTTGTACCGAATTAGTGAATTTTAGAACCAAAATTAGCGATATAGAACTGAGTGAGGTGATCGTCATACTGAAATTAGTATTGCAATATTAACATTGGTAATCACAATACGGAATTTTAGTACAAAAAGTTGTGATATAGAACTGAGTCGGGTGATCGTGGTATTGTTTTTGAGTAGTAAAATCAGTATTGAAATATTAACATGGTTAGTCACTATACTAAATTTTAATTCCGAAACTTTTGATATAGCACTGAGTTGGGTGCTCATGGTGTTATTTTTCAGTACTGAAATGAGTATCGAAATATTAACATGGATACTTAGAATACTAGATTTTAGTATCAAAATTACTGACATAGAACCGAGTGAGGTTATTGTCGTACTCAAATGAATACTGAAGTATAGAACTGAGAGCGTTAATCGTGGGGCTATTTTTCAGTAGTGAAATCAGTATTGAAATATTAATATGAACAATTGCAATACTAAATGTTAGTACCAAAATAGTGAATTTTAGTACCAAAACTAGTGATATAGAACTGAATGAGGTCATCATCATACTGAAATTAGTACTGAAGTATAAAATTGAGTGAGGTTATCGTGGGGCTATTTTTCAGTACTGAAATCAGTTTTGAAATATTTAGGTGGATAATAGCAATACTGGATTGTTATACGGAAACAAGTGATAGAGAACCGAGTCTGGTGATCGTGGTGCTATTTTCTAGTACTGAAATCAGTATTGAAATATTAACATGGATAATCGCAATACTAAATTTTAGTACAAAAAGTAGTGATACAAAACTAAGTCGAGTGATCGCCATGTTGTTTTTTAGTACTAAAATCAGTATTGATATATTAACGTGGATTATCATTATACTTATTTTTAGTTTCGAAACTACTAATGTAGAAATGAGTAGGTTCATGGTGGTGTTTTGTTTTAGTATTGAAATCAGTGTTGAAGTATTAATGTTGATAATCACAATACATATTTTTACTACAAAAAGTTGTGATATAGAACTGACTCGAGTGATCGCGGTATTGTTTTTGGAGTACTAAAATCACTATTGAAATGTTTGTTGGAAATATGCCCTAGAGGCAATAATAAAATGGTTATTATCATATTTCCTTGTTCATGATAATCGTCTATCGTTCATGCTATAATTGTATTAACAGGAAACAGTAATACATGTGTGAATGAATAGATCACAATGTGTCCCTAGCAAGCCTCTAGTTGGCTAGCTCGTTAGTCAATAGATGATCATGGTTTCCTGATGATGGGCATTAGATGTCATTGATAACGGGATCACATCATTGGGAGAATGATGTGATGGACAAGACCCAATCCTAAGCCTAGCACTAGATCATATTGTTCGTATGCTAATGCTTTTCTAATGTCAAGTATCTTTTCCTTCGACCGTGAGATTGTGCAACTCCCGGATACTGTAGGAGTGCTTTGGGTGTAGTCGCACGATGACGTGCTACGGAACGAGTAAAGAGACTTACCGGTAACGAGATTGAACAAGGTATAGGTATACCGACGATCGAATCTCGGGCAAGTTCTATACCGACAGACAAAGGGAATCGTATACGGGATTGATTGAATCCTTGACATCGTGGTTCATCCGATGAGATCATCATGGAGCTAGTGGGAGCCACCATGGGTATCCAGACCCCGCTGATGGTTATTGGCCAGAGAGGTGTCTCGGTCATGTCTGCCTGTCTCCCGAACCCGTAGGGTCTACACACTTAAGGTTCGATGACGCTAGGGTTATAGGGAATTATTGTACGAGGTTACCGAAAGTTGTTCGGAGTCCCGGATGAGATCCCGGACGTCACGAGGAGCTCCGGCATGGTCCGGAGGTAAAGATTGATATATAGGACGGATGGTTTCGGACACCGGAAGTGTTTCGGGCATCACCGGTAACGTACCGGGACCACCGGGACCACCGGAGGTGGTCCCGGGGGACCACCGAAGGGGGGCAACGACCCCGGGAGGTAAGGTGGGCCAAGTGGGGGTGGAACCAGCCCCTAGGTGGGCTGGTGCGCCTCCCCACTCAGCCCATGGCGCAAGGGAAGGGAAAAGGGGGGGCAAACCCTAGGCCAGGTGGGCCTAAGGCCCACCAGTGGGTGCGGCACCCCCTCCTCCCCCTCTGGCCGCCACACCACCCATCTGGGAGGGCTGCCGCACCCCCTAGGGTGGGAACCCTAGGGGTGGCACCCCCTCTCCCCTTCCCCTATATATAGTGGGCACTTTTGGCCTTTGGAGGACACGGTTTTCCCTCTCCCTCGGTGCAGCCCTGCTCTTCTTCCTCCTCCTCTCCGCCGGTGCTTGGCGAAGCCCTGCCGGGAGACCTCGTCTCTCCATCGACACCACGCCGTCGTGTTGCTGGACTTCTTCCCCAACCTCTCCCTCCTCCTTGCTGGATCAAGGTGCGGGAGACGTCACCGGGTTGCACGTGTGTTGAACGCGGAGGTGCCGTTGTTCGGCACTAGATCGGAATCGCCGCGAGTACGACTCCATCAACCGCGTTCTAGCAACGCTTCCGCTTAGCGATCTTCAAAGGTATGAAGATGCTCTTACCCCTCTCTCGTTGCTGGTCTCTCCATAGGAAGATCTGAACATGCGTAGGAAAATTTTGAATTTATGCTACGTCACCAACAATGTTAACATGGATAGTCACTATATTAAATTTTAATTCCAAAACTATTGATGTAGCACTCAGTTGGGTGATCATGGTATTGTTTTTCAGTACTGAGATCAGTATCGAAATATTAACATGCATACTCACAATACTATATTTTGTACCAAAATTACCGATATAGAACCGCGTCAAATGATTGTCATACTCAAATCAATACTGAAGTATAGAACCGAGTTTGGTGATCGTAGGGCTAGTTTGAAGTACTGAAATCGGTTTTGAAATATTAACGTGGATAGTCGCAATACTGAATTTTAGTCCCAGGGTTAGTGATAGAGAACTGAGTCCGGTGATTATGGTGTTGTTTTTTAGTATAGAAATCGGAATTGAAATATTAACGTGGATGGTCACTATACTCATTCTTAGTATCAAAACTACTAATATAGAACTGAGTCGGGTGATCGTGGTGTTTTGTTTCAGTAATGAAATCAGTGTTGAAATATTGACGTTGTTAATCACAATAATAAGTTTAGTACAAAAAGTTGTGATATAGAACTGAGTTAGGTGATCGTGGTATGTTTTTGGAGTAGTAAAATCAGTATTGAAATATTAACATGGATAGTCACTATACTAATATTTAATTCTGAAACCGTTGCTATAGCACATAGTTGCGTGATCATGGTGTTGTTTTCAGTACTCAAATCAGTATTGAAATATTAACATGCATACTCAAAATACTAGATTTCAGTACCAAAATTACTGATATAGAACTGAGTGAGGTGATTGTCGTACTCAAATCAATACTGAACTATTGAACTGAGACCGGTTATCCTGGGGCTATTTTTCAGTACTGAAATCAGTATTGAAATATTAATATGAACAATCACAATACCAAATTTTTGTATCGAATTAGTGAATTTTAGTACCAAAATTAGTGATATAGAACATAGTGAGGTGATCGTCGTACTGAAATCAGTACTGGAGTATAGACCTAAGTTAAGTGATCGTGGGGTTGTTTTTCAGTACTGGAGTTAGTTTTGAAATATTTAGGTGGATAATAGCAATACGGGATTTTAATACGGAAACTAGTGATCTAGAACTGAGTCGGGTCATCATGGTGCTATTTTGAAGTACTAAAATCAGTACTGAAATGTTCACGTGGATAATAGCAATACTGAATTTTAGTACCAAAAGTAGTGATATATAACTGAGTCGGGTGTTCGTAGTGTTGTTTTTGAGTACTGAAATCAGTATTGATATATTAATGTGAATGGTCATTATACTTATTTTTAGTATCGAAACAACTAATGTAGAACTGACTCGGTTGATGGTAGTGTTCTATTTCAGTACTCAAATTAGTGTTGAAATATTAACGTTCATAATCACAATACAAAATTTTAGTACAAAAGATGTGATATAGAACTCAGTCAGGTGATTGTGGTATTGTTTCTTGTGTACTAAAATTAGTATTGAAATATTAACATGGATAGTCACTACATTAAATTTTAATTCCGAAAGTATTGATATAGAATTAAGTTGGGTGATCATGGTGTTGTTTTCCAATACGGAAATCAGTATCGAAATATTATCGTGGATACGCACCATACTATATTTTAGTACCAAAATTAGTGATATATAACTGTGTCACGTGATTGTCGTACTCAAATTAATACCGAAGTATAGAACCGAGTCCGGTGATCATGGGTCTATTTTGAAGTACTTTAATCGGTACTTCATATCTGCTATTTATACTGAAGTATTAGTTTCGCATACGAGCTGCGAATCGAGCAAACCCAAGCTTGTTGGAAATCTTAAGACCATGCAGATATGAAAATGCCAATGATATAGAGATGTGAGACCTCTATGAATGAAGAACCAGCAAAAACTCCAACATCGAAAACATAATAGTAGATGCATATGGACTCTGTTTTTGATGAACTCGAGCTTGTCATGAATATGACCATAAGCTCTAAAACTCACAAAGAGAAACACCAAACAAGAACCAAGAAGTATGATGCAAGGATGCAAATGGTTTGAGCTCTCAAGAAATGATACGATCGAGCTACTCACTTGAGAGCCCCCCTTGACAGTACGACAATCTATCCTAAAACAGAAAAACTATCAAGGGCAAACCTATACCTTGCACCTCGTCCTCTTGAGCTAGATGACGATGACCTTGGCTTCCTCAAGATGGACCACCTTCTTGATTGCGTTGGCATGATGAAGACTAGTTGATTGCTCCCCCATACACAACATGGGTGAGCCTCTCTTCAACGTATCTTCACAAGTCCATTGCCACCACAATGGACGGCAAGCTTCAAGCATGATATCTTCATGCTAATCTACCTGAACTTGCACACCGCAATCTTGATGACGATCACCACTTGGCGTCATCCTTCATGGGTTGTATGAGATCATCCTCTAGATGCAAGCCCATGGAAACACACCTAACCCCACATAGAACTCTCACGAAGACCATGGGTTAGTACACAAACACGTAATGGACAATGCTTACCATACCATGGGATCACTTGATCCCTCTCGGTACATCTTGTACGCTTTATGTGTTGATCATCTTGATTTACTCTTTGTCTAACGATCTTGATCAAACTTGTGTCTCTATGACCATTCTTTGGATAATACCTTGAATACCATCTTGGTCATCATATAAACTCCTTGAACCCAACAAATGGACTTCAAGAAGTGCCTATGCACAAATCCAATAAATATAACTTAAGGCAGCCATTAGTCCATAGGAATTGTCATCAATTACCAAAACCACATATGGAGAAATATGCTCTAACAATTGTCGAACTCAAATAAATACCGAATTATAGAACTAAGTCCGGTGATCGTGGGGCTATTTTGAAGTACTGAAATCAGAATTGAAATATTAACATGGATAATCGCAATACTGAATTTTAGTACCAAAAGTAGTGATATAGAACTGAGTTGGGTGATCCTGGTGTTGTTTTTGAGTATAGAAATCAGTATTGAAATATTAACGTGGATGGTCACTATACTTATTCTTAGTATCGAAACTACTAGTATAGAACTGAGTTGGGTGATGGTTGTGTTTTGTTTTAGTACTAAATGAGTGTTAAAATATTAAATTTGATAATCACAATACATAATTTTAGTACAAAAAGTTGTGATACAGAACTGAGTCGGGTGATCGTGGTATTGTTTTTTGAGTAGTAAAATGAGTATTGAAATATTAACATGGGGATAGTCACTATACTAGAATTTAATTTCGAATCTAATGATATAGCACTGAGTTGGGTGATCATGGTGTTGTTTTTCAGTACTAAAATGAGTATCGAAATATTTACGTGGATACTCACAATACTAGATGTTGGTACCAAAATTGTTGATATAGAACTGTGTGAGGTGATTGTCGTACTCAAATCAATACTGAAGTATAGAACTGAGTCCGGTGATCATGGGGCTATTTTGAAGTACTGAAATTAGTATTCCAATATTAATGTGGATAATCGCAATACTGAATTTTTAGAACGAATTAGTGAGCTTTAGTACCAAAATTAGTGATATAGAGCTGAGTGAGGTGATCATGGCGTTGTTTTTGAGTATAGAAATCAGTACTGAAGTATAGAAATTAGTGAGGTGATCGTGGGGCTGTTTTTTAGTACTGAACTCAGTTTTGAAATATTTATGTGGATAATAGCAATACTGGATTTTAATATGGAAACTAATGATATAGAACTAAGTTCGGTGATCGTGGTGCTATTTTGAAGTACCGAAATGAGTATTGAAATGTGAACGTGGATAATCACAATACTGAATTTTAGTACCAAAGGTAGTGATATAGAATTGAGTCACGTGATCTGGTGTTCTTTTTGAGTACTGAAATCAGTATTGATATATTAACTTGGATGGTCAGTATACTTATTTTTAGAATTGAAACTACTAATGTAGAACTGAGTCGGTTCATGCTGGCGCTTTGTTTCAGTACTGAAATCAGTGTTGAAATATTAACGTTGATAATAACAACACAGATTTTTAGTGCAAAAAGTTGTGATATAGAACCGAGTCAGGTGAACGTGGTATATTCTTTTGAGTACTAAAATCAGTATTGAAATATTAACATGGATAGTCATTATACTAAATTTGAATTTCGAAACTATTGATATAGCACTGAGTTTGGTGATCATGGTGTTGTTTTTTATTACTGAAATTAGTATCAAAATATTAACATGGATACTCACAATACTAGATTTTAGTACCAAATTAGTGATATAGAACTGCGTCACGTGGTTGTCGTACTCAAATCAATACTGGAGTATAGAACTGTGTCCAATGATCATGGAGCTATTTTTCAGTACTGAAATCAGTATTGAAATATTAACTTAAACATTCAAAATACCAAACTTTTTTGTACCGAATTAGTGAATTTTAGTACCAAAATTAGCGATATGGAACTGAGTGAGGTGATCGTCGTACTGAAATCAGTAATGAAATATTAACATTGGTAATCACAATTCAAAATTTTAGTACAAAAGTTGTGATATATAACTGAGTCGGGTGATCGTGGTATTGTTTTTTGAGTAGTAAAATCAATATTGAAATATTAACATGGATAGTCACTATACTAAATTTTAATTCCAAAACTTTTGATATAGCACTGAGTTGGGAGCTCATGGTGTTATTTTTCACTACTGAAATGAGTATCCAAATATTAACATCGATACTCAGAATACCAGATTTTAGTACCAAAAGTACTGATATAGAACCGAGTGAGGTGATTGTCGTACTCAAATGAATACTGAAGTATAGAACTAAGACCGTTAATCGTGGGGCTATTTTTCAGTATTGAAATATTATTATGAACAATTGCAATACTAAATTTTAGTACCAAAATAGTGAATTTTAGTACCAAAACTAGTGATATAGAACTGAATGAGGTCATCGTCATACTGAAATCAGTACTGAAGTATAGAATTGAGTGAGGTGATCGTGGGGCTATTTTCTAGTACTGAAATCTGTTTTGAAATGTTTAGGTGGATAATAGCAATACTGGATTTTTAGATGGAAACTAGTGATATAGAACTAAGTCGGGTGATCGTGGTGCTATTTTGAAGTACTCAAATGAGTATCCAAATATTAACATGGATAATCACAATACTGAATTTTAGTACCAAAAGTACTGATAGAGAACTAAGTCGGGTGATCGCGGTGCTGTTTTTGAGTGTTGAAATCAGTATTGATATATTAACATGGATTGTCACTATACTTATTTTTAGTTTCGAAAATACTAATGTAGAACGGAGTAGGTTCATGGTGGTGTTTTGTATTAGTATTGAAATGAGTGTTGAAGTATTAACATTGATAATCACAATACAGATTTTTACAACAAAAACTTGTGATATAGAACTGAGTCGGGTGATCGTGGTATTGTTTTTGGAGTACTAAAATCACTATTGAAATATTAACAAGGATAGTCACTATATTAAATTTTAATTCCAAAACTATTAATATAGCACTGAGTTGGGTGATCATGGTATTGTTTTTCAATACTAAAATCAGTATCAAAATATTAACATGCATACTCACAATACTATATTTTGTACCAAAATTACTGATATAGAACTGCGTCAGATGATTGTCATACTCAAATCAATACTCAAGTATAGAATCGAGTCCGGTGATCGTGGGGCTATTTTGAAGTACTGAAATTGGTTTTGAAATATTAACGTGGATAGTCGCAATATTGAATTTTAGTCCCAAAGGTAGTGATAGAGAACTTAGTCGGGTGATCATGGTGTTGTTTTTGAGTACAGAAATCGGCATTGAAATATTAACGTGGATGATCACTATACTTATTCGTAGTATCGAAACTACTAATATAGAACTGAGTCGGGTGATGGTGGTGTTTTTGTTTCAGTATTGAAATTAGTGTTGAAATATTAACTTTGATAATCACAAAAATAACTTTAGTACAAAAAGTTATGATATAGAACTTAGTTAGGTGATCGTGGTATGTTTTTGGAGTAGTAAAATTAGTATTGAAATATTAACATGGATAGTCACTATACTAATATTTAATTCTGAAACCATTGATATAGCATAGAGTTGCGTGATCCTGGTGTTGTTTTTCAGTACTGAAATCAGTATTAAAATATTAACATGCATACTCAAAATACTTGATTTTAGTACCGAAATTACTGATATAGAACTGGGTGAGGTGATTGTCGTACTCAAATAAATGCTGAACTATTGAACTGAGACCGGTTATCGTGGGGCTATTTTTTAGTACTGAAATCAGTATTGAAATATTAATGTGAACAATCACAATACCAATTTTTTGTATCGAATTAGTGAATTTTAGTACCGAAATTAGTGATATAGAACTGAGTGAGGAGATCGTCGTACTGTAATCAGTACTGGAGTATAGAACTAAGTTAGGTGATCGTGGGGTTGTTTTTCAGTACTGGAATTAGTTTTGAAATATTTAAGTGGATAATAGCAATACTGGATTTTAATACGGAAACTAGTGATCTAGAACTAAGTCGGGTGATCGTTGTGCTATTTTGAAGTACTGAAATCAGTATTGAAATATTAACGTGGATAATAGCAATACTGAATTTTAGTACCAAAAGTAGTGATATATAACTGAGTTGGGTGTTCGTGGTGGTGTTTTTGAGTACTGAAATCAGTATTGATATATTAATGTGAATGGTCAATGTACTTATTTTTAGTATCGAAACAACTAATGTAGAACTGACTCGGTTGATGGTAGTGTTCTGTTTCAGTACTGAAATTAATGTTGAAATATTAACGATCATAATCACAATACAGAATTTTAGTACAGAAGATGTGATATAGAACTCAGTCAGGTGATTGTGGTATTGTTTTTTGTGTACTAAAATTAGTATTGAAATATTAACATGGATAGTCACTACATTAAATTTTAATTCCGAAAGTATTGATATAGCACTAAGTTGGGTGATTGTGACGCCCTCGGTTTAATCGTACGCTAATCATACACGCAAATGCGTACGATCAAACCCAAGGACTCACGGGAAGATATCACAACACAACTCTAGACACAAATAAAATAACATCAGCTTCATATTACAAGCCAGAGGCCTCGACGGCTTGAATACGGAAGCTCGATAAACACACGAGTCAGCGGAAGCAACAATATCTGAGTACAAACATAAAACATGGGGTGCCTTAGAGAAGGCTGGCACAAAAGAAAACACGATCGAACGAGGCGAGGCTTCCTGCCTAGGAACCTCCTAACTACTCCTGGGCTTCAGTGGCCTCCACGAAGATGACACCATCGGGGCGGCAGGCGTCGGCAGGAAACTCCACTCCTGGGCTCCATCATCTGGTCGCAGCAACGGATCAAGGGAACAAAGGGGGGAGCAAAGCAGCGGTGAGTACTCATCCAAAGTACTCGCAAGACTTACATCAGAACTATGCTAAATATGCACCAGTATCAAAGGGGGGGTGTTATATGTGGACTGACTGCAGCAATGCGAGAATAGAGAGAGAAAGCCTAGTCCTATCGAAGACTAGCATCTTCAGGGTCTTGCAGCAATAGACGAGAGTAGAACAGGGGGGTAAAACATTAATAGTCATATTGTTGCAGCAATATTAAAGTGAGGTCACTTGCAGCAATAGACGAGAGTAGAACAGGGGGGTAAAACATTAATAGTCATATTGTTGCAGCAATATTAAAGTGAGGTCACGCCTAAAGATCCTCCCTTGACTCCCTGCGAGGAAGCAATCCCGAGGCAAACTAAATCCAGTTAAGTAACAATTGTAGTTGTAAAAGATCGGGGCACAACTCCAAGTCTTCCTGTAACCGTGGACACGGCTATTCGAATAGTTAATTTTCATCCCTGCACGGGTGCACCACATGTCCCGTCACGCTCGATAACACTCTGGCCGGACATACTTTTCTGGGTCCTGCCCGGCCTTGGAATATTGACACGTCGCAGCCCCACCTAAGACTAATCGGTCAGCCCGCCGGTCTAAATCCTAAGCGCAAAGGGTTCATGGGCCCAGTTCCCCTCCGCGCTCCTGCATGATGCGAGGGTGGCCGACGTCAGTCCTAGCATCCCTTAATCACAAGCGCAATGCATCTCGGGACCACTCGGGCGCGCGCCACTACGATTGCTGACATCTGAAAAGCTTCGGCTGATACCGCGACACCGAGTACCCATAATTCTTCCCGCGTAGCCGGTTAGTGCGAAAAGGTCTCGGACCAACCCAGATCAAATACTCAAATCCATTAACATTTTAATTAGGCCAACAACACAGTCTGACGGAAATCCACCCGTCTTACAACTAATCACCAATGTTCCCAGTAACATGGTCGAGTAACTATGTGGTTGTAACATCGGGGGGAATCCGAGGTATCACCCTCGTTGGATTCCGAACGATGTACCCGTCAAGGTGGGCTTAGAGGAATCACCCTCGGGGGTCCCACACTTGAGGGGTTGCACGACAGAGGCGTCATCGGGAATGGTGAAAGAGGAATCACCCTCGATAACCATGACCGACTAGCTATACTACAGAGATATCATCAGGAGTACTTAGCGGGGTGTCACCCTCGGTACCCGATAGTATCTCTGTAGTGTCGTACAACTAAGGGGGGTGTATGTGCTGTGTCAGGTCTGGCTCGTCGATCAGGGATCGAGATTTGAAAACAAGCGGGGCAACAGAACTACGGGGTCAGAGGGGATGACTACTCCACCTATACTAAGCAGATTTAAAGTACAGGACTGAAAGTAGCAGTTCATCAAAAATAGACTATGCATCAGGTATAGGAGCTAACTACAACAGTAGCAAAATACTAATGCAAGCAGTAGGACGAAAGACATAGGCGATATAGGAATGATCAAGGGGGTTTGCTTGCCTGGTTGCTTTGCACACAAAACGGATCCTCGACCGGGAAGTAGTCGATCACCGGATCATCATCGGTCTCGGGGTCTACCAGAAAGGAAATTGCGGAGGGGAAACACAATAAATAACAGAACAAACAAAAGCATCACAAAGCAAGACATGGCTTAAAGGCTGCGCTAGGCATGAGCTAACGCAGTAACTTCCGTCATAGATGGGTTAGAAGAATACCTGACGATATTTTCCGGGTCTCGGGCTACTACCGAACAGACTGGAAACGATGGAAAAGTTCCATATTTGCTATGCTAAAGACTCGTGACAGACGAATGGATCGTGTATCCGGGTTCGTCGGATTTTTCTGCACAACTTTCATATATAAATTATTTTTCATACCAGCTACGGATTATTTTTTATTAATTTTCAAAATTTTAATCATTATTCAGGAATTATATAACTATTATATTTAAATAGTCCGAATTGACCAAGTCAATTTGACTGACCAAAGTGAATAGTGTGGGGGGTCCTCATGTCAGAGCTTTACTAAATATCAAAACTTATTTATTTAATCTAATCAAATGAGATACACATGTCATTTATTAGTATACTAATTTAGTATTACTAAACTAATCCTAAATCAAACTACTTAACTAAACAAAGAGCCGGCCACACATGGCTGTGGCATACACATTCATGGCACACACACGCTACACACACCCGGCCATGGTCAAGTCCATGACCAGCAACGGCTAGCATATGCATGGGCTAGCATAGCAGCCTGAGCGGCACCACTACCAGCGGGAGGCAGTATAGCAGCGCATCAGCAGCAACAGCTGGAGGCAGCAGTGATAGCAACACAAAGCGACGGCAGGGAGAGCAATAAGCAGCTGTAGGTAGCAGATAGCCACGCACGAGCAGCTTAGACAGCGGCAACGGTGCAGTAGCAAGAGAAAAATAGCAATGAGCAGCCGGCAACAGGCGCGGCGACAGAGCAGCAGCATGAGAAAGCAACAGCAGAGGCTGCGGCCACGGTAGCACCAGCGCGCGCGCGGATGGACCCGGGGCGTGGTGATGCAGCAGCGACGAACGACACACGGACGCAGGCGAGCGTCCTACGACGGCACGGCAACAGTAGCTGTCAACTGCAAGAGCGAGGCCACGCACGTACGTACGCGTACGTTCGGGCAAACTCGGGGGGCGACAGCTACGACAACGGATCGAGGACAAGAACGAGGGGAATCGGGCGAGGACCTCACCACGATGCTCGTGGACGTAGTTAGGAAGCGCGGGGCGGCCGGAATGCGACGGGACCGACAGCGAGATGTGGTGGCCGTGGGTGAAGATGGCGACGATGGCGAGCATATGGGCCGTCCCGGCTTGAGCTGGTCCCCGGAACGGACGGATCCGGCCGAGGCGGACCTCCTGGACATCCTCACAGGTGACGAGGCACGCGGTGGCCGTGGCCATGGTGGCGGTTGCGCTCGAGTGAGGGAGGGAGGAGACAGGGGGTGAGAGAGGGGGAACGAGGGCGAGCTAGGGTTTGCGGGAGGGAGACAGAGACGCTCGGGGGTGGCCTTATCCGCGAGGGGAGCCGCTGGATGCACGCCAGCGAGCGCATCCCCGAGCGGACGGCTCTCACGCCATGGCCTCCCCTGTCTCTGTCGAGAGGTGGGAGAAAGGCCGGTGGGGATGGGCCCGGCCAGCCTGTAGCACCAGGCCTAAGTGCTCAGTGGTTGTTTTCCAATACTGAAATCAGTATCGAAATATTATCGTGGATACGCACCATACTAGATTTTAGTACCAAAATTACTGATATATAACTGTGTCACGTGATTGTCGTACTCAAATCAATACCGAAGTATAGAACCGAGTCCGGTGATCATGGGGCTATTTTTAAGTACTTTAATCGGTATCGAAATATTAAAGAGGATAATCGCAACACTGAATTTTAGTACCAAAAGTAGTGATATAGAACCGAGTCGGGTGATCGTGGTGTTGTTTTATAGTACAAAAATCAATATTGAAATATTAACGTGGATAGTCACCATACATATTCGTAGTATCGAAACTAGTAATATAGAACTGAGTCGGGTGAGGGTGGTGTTTTGTGTGAATACTAAAATCACTGTTGAAATATTAACGTTGATAATCATAATACATAATTTTAATACAAAAAGTTGTGTTATAGAACTGAGTCGGGTGAACATGGTATTGTTTTTTGAGTACTAAAATCAGTATTGAAATATTAACATGGATAGTCACTATACTAAATTTTAATTCCGAAACTATTGATATAGCACTGTGTTGGGTGATCATGGTATTGTTTTTCACTACTAAAATCAGTATCGAAATATTAACGTGGATACCCACAATACTAGATTTTAGTAAAAAAATTAGTGATATAGGACTCCGTCAGGTGATTGCGTACTCAAATCAATACTTGAGTATAGAACTCCGATGATGGTGGGTCTATTTTGAAGTATTGAAATTAGTATTGAAATATTAACATGGATAATCGCAATACTACATTTTAGTTCCAAAAGTAGTGATATAGAACTGAATCGGGTGATCGTGGTGTTGTTTTTTAGTACAGAAATCAGTACAGAAATTAGTACCGAAACTACTAATATAGAACTTAGTCGGGTGATGGTGGTGTTTTGTTTCAGTACTGAAATCAATGCTGAAATATTATCGTTTATAATCACAATACAAAAATTTAGTACAAAAAGTTGTGATATAGAACTGAGTCGGGTGATTGTGGTGTTGTTTTTTAAGTACTAAATCAGTATTGAAATATTAACATCACAATACAAAAATTTAGTTAAAAAAGTTGTGATATAGAACTGAGACGGGTGATTGTGGTGTTGTTTTTTAGTACTAAAATCAGTATTAAAATATTAACATGGATAGTCACTATGCTAAATTTTAATTTCAAAACTATTTATATATCAGTGAGTTGGGTGATCATGTGTTGTTTTTCAGTACTGAAATTAGTATCAAAATATCTTACAAACTATATTAAATGGAGATCCGGTAATATAGGTAAGGATAACGGTCGCATATACCCCTATCATCCTGATACGTCTCCAACGTATCTATAATTTTTGATGGCTCCATGCTATTATCTTGTCAACTTTGAATGTCTTGTATGCGCGCATTTTATATATTTTTTGGACCTATTAACTCAGTGACAAGTGCCAGTTCCTGTTTTTTCCATGCTTTTGACCCTTTTCAGAAGAGAATATTAAACGGAGTCCAGACGGAATAAAATTTTCGGAATGATTTTTTCCATAACAGAAGATACGCAGGGAGCTTGAGAACCAAGGCAAAGGATCCCAGGGGAGGCCACAAGCCCCCTAGCCGCGGCCTGGGGGGCCGCGCCTACCAGGCTTGTGCCCCCCCCCCCCCCCCCGTGGCTCCTTTGCCCTACTTCTTCCGCCTATAAATTCCCTAAAAATCTGAAACCACGAGAGGGAGCCACGAAAATACTTTTCAGCCGCCGCAAGCTTCTGTCTCCGTAAAATCCCATTCGGGGCACGTTCTGGTGCCCTGCCGGAGGGGGATTCGGACACGGAGGGCTTCTCCATCAACACCATTGCCTCTCCGATGATGCGTGAGTAGTTCACCACAGACCTTCGAGTCCATAGCTAGTAGCTAGATGGCTTCTTCTCTCTCTTGGATCTTCAATACAAAGTTCTCCATGATCTTCATGGAGATCTATCCGATGTAATCTTCTTTTGCGGTGTGTTTGTAGAGATCCGATGAATTGTGGATTTATGATCAGATTATCTATGATTATTATTTGAGTCTTCTCTGATCTCTTATATGCATGATTTAGTATCCTTGTAATTCTCTTTGAGTTGTGGGTTTCGTTTGGCCAACTTGATCTACAATTCCTGCAATGGGAGAAGTGCTTGGTTTTGGGTTCATACTGTGCGGTGTCCTCACCCAGTGACAGAAGGGGTAGCGAGGCACGCATCGTGTTGTTGCCATCAAGGATAAAAATGTGGGGTTTATATCTATTGCATGAATTTATCCCTCTACATCATGTCATCTTGATTAAGGTATTACTCCGTTTGTCATGAACTTAATACACTAGATGCCTGCTGGATAGCGGTTGATGTGTGGAGTAATAGTTGTAGATGCAGACAGTATCGGATCTACTTGTTTCTACCGTGATGCCTATATGTATGATCATTGCCTTAGATATCATCATGACTTTGCGCGGTCTATCAATTGCTCGACAGTAATTCGTTCATCCACCGTAATACTTGCTATCATGAGAGAAGCCTCTAGTGAATACTATGGCCCCCGGGTCTACTTTACATCATATTTTCAGCTCTAAACTTTTACTTTGTTGCACTTTTCGCCTTCAGATGTCACCTTGCAATCAATCGTGAAGGGATTGACAACCCCTTTATAGAGTTGGGTGCAAGTTTGTTGTTTTTGCGCAGGTACTTTGGAGACTTGTCTTGATACTCCTACTCGATTGATACCTTGGTTCTCAAACTGAGGGAAATACTTACTGCTAATGTGCTGCATCACCCTTTCCTCTTCAAGGGAAAAAACAACGCAAGCTTAAGAGGTAGCACATCCCAGCACAAATGGCACACAAGGATCTTATAATCGTCGGACCACGCCATTTTCTGTGTTCATTATTCTATATAAGATTAAAAATCACAGACATTGGACAAATAAAAACCTATCATAAAGGCTACAACAAAAAAATCATGCAATGATAGACTTGCCAAACACTAAGAAGCTTATTTTTTTCTAGAAACAAAATCAAAAGCGCTTGTCCTGCAATAGATCTCAAGAGGCCAAAAAGGTTCTCTTTTAGTTACAACTAATAATCCACTTAATACATCTCAAATATTATCGAATATAATCTCAAATACATCTCGAGTACAATTAATCTAGTTCACTCGCGGTTCTTGATCAAACTGATCACCCAAAGAGCTGCCAATGTATTGAGACGCGGGCAGTGGACACCCAGAGAGAAGAAACCATCATAGGATCATAGATCGGGTGAGAACTTTGAAGAACCTGCCACGTATTGGAGAACCTGTCGTCCAACGCAACCAAGTAACGGCAGACGTGCTCGTCCTCCTCCCTGACACGGCGACGTACCTCCTCCTTGGGGGGCGGCTGCCTCCGCACCGAAAGTGGCTCACGCGACCGTCACCAAAGAAGCTCCGGGTCGACGATGGGAGTCAGGTTCCTCACCAAGATGCACGCCTCGGAAGGTAGCACCTACCGGTGCCAGCCCGGGGATGCCCAGTCAAGGACATGGCGCCTCTCAAGCAGGTTGGCGCCAGCGAGTCGACGACGAGGATGCGGGACGGGCATCGTGAACTTCGAGAACAATTCCTACAACTATTTAAATTCCTACTATTTAATAAACTTTATCATTCAATCCAAACATAACAAAATGTGAAGAGTACTATTCCCAAGAATCGCTCCCACATGCCGCCATGTGGGACGCTCTCAGCCACCGTCACGTGTTGTGCTTTGAGCGTTTCTTTCAGATTTTGCTTTTTATTTTTCCGCATGCATTTCTGGATTTTTAGATTTTTTTTTCTGGTTTTTTTTTGGAGTTTCAATTTGTCACCGGTCTTTCTTAGCTTGTTGACGAAAAATATTTCCAACTTTTTTCTGTGAAAAAATGTGTTTTTCGTTTTTTCTGTGAGAGGCATAGTTTGGCTTTTGCAAGAGGCACGGTCGTGTTTCTCGGAAATGAGAAAAAATATGTTTTTTTTCATGACAAGTACGATTTTGCTTTCCCGAGAGACAAGACCATGCTTCTCATAAACGGAAAAAGACGTGTTTTCTATTTTTCTTTTATGAAAGGCATGGTTTTACTTTCCCGCGTGCCTCTCAAAATAAGAAGACATGTTTTCCATTTTTTTGGCGAGAGATACGATTTTGCTTTCGTGGGAGGCACGGTTTTGCTTTCGCGAGAGGCACGGCCATGCCTTTCAGAAATGGAAAAAATGTGTTTTGTATTTTTTTCGCGAGAGACAAGGTTTTTCTTCCGCAACAAGCACGGTTTCGATTTTGAGATAGGAACGGCCGTGCCTCTCGGAAATGAAAAAAACGTGTTTTTTTCGTGAGAGGCACGATTTTTCTTCCGCGAGAGGTATGTTTGCACCTATCGAAAACGAAAAAAAAAACCGTTTTCTATTTATTTTTTCTATCACAAGAGGCATGGTTTTTCCGTCCTATTTTTTTCGTTTGATTTTTTCGTGAAAAATGTTCGTAAAAACCTATCAACATAGGATCTAGTTTTGAAGATCTCGATGCGAGGAACCCAACAAAGAAAACATTCGAGATTTGGAAGCACGGTTTAAGAGATAAAACATTTTAAAAATACGAATTTACAAAAAAAAGGTAAAGTCACAGGTTGCGAGAAGTAGCCTCCATGCAGTAGCCACTTGTCGCAACCTTAGAGGTGGGAGTGATCTTTAAAAGGTCTACTTCTTAATTAGTGATTTCGAACAGGAAGGCTCTCGCCCTTGTGGAATCAATTCGACCGAAAGGAGTTCATATAGGCTGCGAGAGGTAACTAAAAAACAATTGATTGAAGGAGGTGGGAGCTCCTATTGGGCCTTCTTTGCGTCAAATTATCGAGCTTCGTAGAGGGCTGGCGATCGAGAGTTGAAGCTATGCCGGCCCGTTAACGTATAACTAGGCTTCTGGTTTTAAGAACCTTCAAGAAGGTTCCCAAACCGGTGTTTTTATTCCTTTTTTAAGTTAATTTTTCGTTTTTCTTTTTCTATTTTGCTGGGTTTTTTTTGCCTTTTAAGTTACTTTTTCGTTTTACTTTTTAATTAGAGAGACGCACATCCTGCCCAGGTTAATACTCCTTCTATTTAGGATGTTATAAGGATCTAAAACTGGCAAAACTATCAGGGTCATAAATTAATCAACCCTCTACTTTCACTGATAAACAAAACCTTGGAACAAAAAGAGAAGAGATGAATTCATATGAGAAGCTAGGTCAAGTAACAACTACATCATGTCTTCGTAGGTGACCCCTTCCTCGGCGGCAGCGTCATTAGCATGCTGCCCATGAGCCCAAAGACAATGTTAGAAGGAGGATTGATGAAATAGATGTTATACTACTTGAGCCTTATGGACGTTTATATATAAGTACAATGATCAATTTAAAGTACAAGATAAGGTAGGACAAATCCTAGTCTATCTCATATTTTCTAATAATCAATATACTCAACATCCCCTCGCAGTCACAACGGTAGCAACGCAAAGGTGAGAATGGAGAAGAATCTGAAGGTAAGCCGACGGTCGCAAATATCGCCGAGTTAATCATGGGCGCAGTAGTGTTAAACAAGGTAAGCCGGAGGTAAGTCGAGTCGGGGTAGCCGGTGCCGAAGAAGTCGTTGAGGAGCCGCAGGCGCAAATATCGCCGAGTTAGTCAGGGGTGCAGTAGTGTCAAAGAAGTTGTGCGCCTGAAAGAAGACGTAGTTGAGACGCGCCTCACCAGGATTGCCAAGCCCGGGGACACGTCATGGACGAAGGCACGCATCGGTGTTGCCAACATGCGTAGATGGACGAAGTCGATTTTGACGATGCGTCGCTCCAAGCTTGCCAGGCCTGGAAACACACCAAAATGAAGGCACGCATCGGTGTTGCCAGCACGGGGCATGCGGAAATGGGGACCTGCACACAACTTGTACACCATGTCGAGGAGGCTAGCAGAGAAGGACTCGACGACGATTGCGGCGCAAATCCACAGGGGTCGATGTTGCCTGTGGTGGTCGGAGTAGACGAAGGGGCCGGGGAAGACGACGGCAACGCAGGCGATGAGCTGGTATTGGACGGAGATGAAGGAGGTGGACGGGCGGCACGGCTCGGGTGAGCAAGCTGCAGCGGCGCCAAAGGATAGCGACGGCGGCCGCCTGCCGGCTGGGGGAACACGATGACGATGCTCGAAGTAGGCGAGGAAGAACCCGACAGACGAAGACCGACGCGGATGATGGCGATCCCACGACGAAAGAAATGGCACGACGCATACCACGGGAAGTCAACGACCGCGCGCCGTGGCGCTACGGCCCGAAGGGGCGACGAAACGGCAGCGCGCGGGTCCGGGCGATGGCGTAGACCGCGTGCCGCGACACAACGGGCGGCGTAGCGGCGATGCATGGGTCGGTGCAGCCGCGAGGAGAACCACGGGACGGCGATGCTGCGGCCCAACGGGCGACGTAGCGACATCCCGTTGCTTGAGCGGTGGAGGGGCGCGCTTTACTCCGGACAGTCTTTATGGGACCTGCGAAGGCGCGCGCAATCATTGGGCCAGATGGGTCGCACGACGTAGATGAGGCGAATTGCGGACGAGCGGATGATCAATCGATCACGCACGATGTCGGGGACCTCGCTCGGTGGAGGCATCCGAGTGAAGGCCGGCGATGATGGTCGCGGGTCAGAGCCGACAACCAGCCCGACGCAGCCGGCCAGATGCAGTCGATGACGGCCGCAAGTGGAGCCGGCAGCCGGTCTGAGGAGGCCGATGACGCAGCCGGTGCGAGGAACCCGACGAGGCCGCCAGCAAGCAGCCGACCCGAGACAGGCAACGAGGCCAACGCGGCCGGAACAGGCACCCGACCCGAGATAGCCGACGTCGGACGAAGCTGGGAGCCGGACCGAGGCAGGAAGCAAGACCGATGTGGCCGGAACCGGCAACCAACCCAAGGCGTCGAACGGAACCGAAAGCCAGCACGAGGAAGGCGGCAAGGACGACGCGGCGGAAACAGGCAACCTACCTGAGGCAGACGATGCCGTACGGAGCCGGTAGCCGACCCAACGCAGCCGGCTTGAGAGGCAGGCGACGAGGTCGACACGGCCGGAGCCGGGAGCCGGCCCAAGGCAGCCGGTGGCTTAGATCCTTCGTGCAAGATGGTCACCTTTCAACACATGCTCCGCTGAACAGTTCCGTAAACGCCCTGGCCAACGGTGCTTCGACCTTCCTCCCTTTGGTTGCACGTCAAATGGGGATTTTCAACCCATTTCCTGTCATGATTTCATGTGACCCCATGGCCTCTTGTAATTCCAGTATTAAAACCTAGACATGTTGTAAATGTCTGAAATATTGTAGACGCCGTGAAAAAGGCCAAGACATGTCATGTGCCTCGGTATTGCCTCCATTGACTGCAAAAGAAGTTGTGAGGCCAATGAAGGAATGACCCAAAACCCCGCTACATCTACGTAAATGTTTACGTAAGTTTACGGAATAGTCTGACTTGGCAATCATTGATTGGATTAAGAGGAGGATAAGGCCCACCCACCCCTGAGAATCAGGAGGGCATATTTAGATTAGTTGAAAGGGTTTAGTAAACGTAAGTAAGATTTAGTAGGTCTAGCATTTTCGTAACAAAACCGTACGCGTCCTTCTTGATAGGTAGATCCTTCCTCCAAGATGGTCTTATTTCCACACTGCCCCTTTAAAAGCTTTTATGAAACGCTCTCGAATATATTTTTACCACATCCTACAGGGCGTACCGTAGAGTACCCCCATATTCCCTTCAGCGTATACTAGCAAAAAAGCCCGTGCGTTGCAACGGAAGAGAAAATAACACACGCTTTGAACGTAATATATTAGCACATTTGTGTTGTCGACGATGGCCTCAGTGCTCACACAACGAAAACGCGTTTGAATGTACAATCACTCGGAATAAGATGAGAAATATGTTGTTTCTCCCCATGAGATTTTCCAAAGATGTGCATGTGTGGTTAACGATGTTTTCTTTCCTCTCAATTTGGTTTTAATTTAATGGATATTTATTGCAATTCGTATGGTCGTCGAAAAGAGAGAAAAAAAGACAGTGCATTACAGATTAAGTTTGCACCAAAAATAATATTTAAGAAATATTCAACAGCTAAAAATAACATCCTATTTAGATTCTACACATTTTTTCAATCAAATTTCATATATAACATGTTAAAATTAGAGTTACGATATGGATAACTTTGTTTTAGATAAAATATGAATTGATTAACTGAAAAGTCAGGGTTTTTTTTGTTTAAACAAAAAAACTGACTTAAATAGGGACGGCGGGTTGATTACGTGAAACATTAAGGAGTTTTCTGTAAAATGCAAAAAAACGGTTCGGCACCGACTAAAAGCTGGACCGTGGGTTGATTATCTAAAACTGTGAGGACTTTTTTGCAAAAGGACAGAAAACGGTTCGTTCTGACTTAAAGTTGGACTGCGGGTCAATTAACTAAAACCGCGAGGGCTTTTCTGCAAAATGTCCGACGACGGGCGACAGAAGCCCTGCGCGCTTTATTATTAACTAGCAAAAGAGCCCGTGCGTTGCAACGGGAGAATGCAACGGCTGAGAATCATGCTCGAAGGCATAGATATTCTAGTGGAAGGAATTGACAAAATCAAAGTTTTGAATTGTTACGGCTTCTCCACAAGCTTTTGCTTCTGTGTTTGCTGCATCAGCCTCACGATGCCATGGCCACTATCTCGCGATATGGGAAAATCTGGAGGGGAGAGGCAATTAAAAAACAATTTGGTTCTTGCTTTCCAATTAAGATCTGAATGAAGATGTTGTGGCGTTAGGAGACGGCCCTCTTAATTTCCATGACGACACAAAACTGAATGTAAGTAATATTGCTCTAGGAAAATCTACACAAGAGTACACCAAGAGCTGAAGCGACATTTTCTTCATGTAGTATGTAGGAGAAGAAGTTGAAGTCCACTGGCTTGCTGGTGGGAAGGAGAGTCGCACAAGATGTCAGCATCAAAGAACAGAACTCTTGGGAGGCGGATTGGAAGCTTGTGGTGGTGTTGGTCGACATCCTCCACCATGGATCTTGCAGGTGGGACGTCGGGGAGCACACTCCCTCCTTCCTGTGTCCACTACATGCCCACCATATGGACGGTGGCGGTGCCTGGTCACGGGCAGCCGGATCTGAGGCGGGGTAGGAGCAGGTCCATGCCTCGATTCGGCGGTGGCTCGTCTGTCACGCCCTAGTGCCTGACATCGTCGTGTTTTGTTCCGTGGCTGGTCAGATCCGCGAGGCCACGGTGGAGTGTTCTGGAGTGGGAGGGCTGGCCGCCGCTCGAGGCGGTAGGTGGCGGGGTTTGGGCAGAAGCATGGGGGGAGATGTGGAGCGCACGACGGGGGAAGGATGGTGGACAGGGTGGAGAAGAGGAGGAACGGCCAGGAGAAAGAGGAGGCGTGGCGGCGCCGACCGGGAGGAAGGGGATGTGGTGGGTGGCGAGGAATCCATTATAGCCGGGCTAGGCGACGGCCCTGAGTGACTTCGCACGGCAGGAGATGGTAGTGGCAGGATCTAGACGCTCTGCCTTCGGCCTACCCCCCCCCCCCCCCTGTAAGCACACAACGCCCACTGTCCTCCCCGTCGTGAAGCAACACGCTCGCCGACGAGCCCAGCAGAAGTTATTCCCCCTTCCACCTTCTCTGCCACCGCAGAATAGGGGTGGGCATAAAAACCGAGAACCGAAGACCGGAGCCGAAATAACTGGGACCGAAGCCGAAAAAACCGAGGACTGACGCTTCGGTTGTTCATTCGGTTAGTGATTGGGAGAAACCGAAATTACATCGGTGAGTCCGGTCGTTGTAACCTAATGACCGAAGTGCCTAACTACACTGTATTAGTTAAGTAAGCCCAATGGCCCATCCACGTTGATAGACTCTGCAACAACGGACAAAGCCTTTTTTCATTCTTTATTCCCAACACACATCTAAAGAAACACATACCCCAGCGCCGCCGCCTTCATTTTCTCTCCTCACTCAATCTCAGGAGCATTGTGCGCATAAATCTTTGACAAATATCATAACACAGTCTCACGGCAACGATAAACTGCACCATGCTAAGCATGAATTAAATTATGCAAGAAAAGAAATGAAGTTTGCGATTTCACCTTGTGGCCTTCAGCAGCTAGGTTCTCCTCCACTGCTGATGCCTCTGGTGAGGCAGCCATACTCTCCTGTGCCTGCACACCTTCAGCTCCATAGCCTCCAACTGCAGCTGCTGTGTAGTAGTCTAATGCCATGATCCTGTCCAGCTTAGCCCTCACCGCAGCATGTACAGCCAAAAGGCACAGGTTTCAGTCAGCAATCACTTCCAGCCAAACCAAGCAACAAATCTACTACTACATCAACAACACTCACAAGTAACAGAGGAGCCAGGGTGGATGGGCTCGTCGGCACGGGCGAGCCATAAGCGGGCATGGTGTGCACAGGCCTGGAGCGCGTCGCGGTGGGAGACGCCGACCGCGGAAGCAGGGCGAGCCGCGGCGAGGGCGGCCACAGCGGACACGACGTCAAGGTCGCCCTCCACGAGCAGGTCTACGGTGTCGTCCCCGACGCAGTCGTAGGTGATGCAGCTGCTCCGCTTGTGCTCGCGCGCGGCCATGGTGGCGATGAAGTCGCTCTGCGGCTTGACGTCGAAGAGGGCGCCGAAGTAGACGAGCGTAAGGAGGTCCTGGACGGACGAATCGGAGCCGGAGGCGGACGGGGCGGGGGCGGGGGCGGGGGCGGGAGGGACGGAGACGGAGACCTCCTCGGCGACGGCGACGGCGAGCGGGGCGCGGAGGCGCTCGAGCTCGTCGATGACGGCGGCGAGGGTGGGCTTGGAGCGCATCACCTCCTTCTGCTCCTAGTTGAGCGTCCTGCCGGCGGCGACGGCCTCCTCCATCTGCGCGATGCCTACTGGAGAAGATAGAACAAAGGAGTGCGGGTGGGATTCTCGCAAAACGCAGAAGTTAATTTGCAAAACTGAAACGTTTTCTCAGATACCACTTAAAAAGGGACCGCAGGTTGAATAGCCGAAAACAGAAGGATTTTTTTGCAAAACAGTCGCGACGTACGGAAGAAGCGATCCGTGGTTTATTATTAGGGATTAAGGGGAGATAGAGACTCGCTGCAAAGGCAGCCGAGAATCAAGCGTGAGAGATCAGAGCCTAATGAGCATCGTGGTGACCAAATCCTCGCCGTTGCCGGTCGCCAGCCCACCGGAGCTGGGGACGGTAAACAGTGGCATCGTCAACCTTTCCTCCTTTGACAAGTGTTTCGCTCCTGTTCCCGTCCATCTCCTCCTCGTCTTCGACCAGCCGATTAACGACCCCGTCCAGACCATGCATCAAGAAGGCCGTGTCACTGGCATTGGTGCACTACCACCCTATGGCCGGCCGCCTCGTGGCCGGAGCCGACGACCGGGAGCTGATCCACATCGCGTGCACTTGTGAGGGCGTCTCATTTGTGGGCGCGTCAGCTAGCTGCACCCTGGACCAGGTCAGTACGTCGCCGCTGCTCGTCAGGGACCTCACCCTTCGCTACCCTGCCGACTACTGCCGCCCTGGCGAGCCATTGCTGCTGATGCAGGTGACCGAGTTCGCCTGTGGCGGCTTCACGGTCGGCGTGACCTGGAACCACGTCGTGGCCGACGGCGCGGGGATGGCACAGTTCCTGCAGGCCGTCGGCGAGCTCGCCTGCGGGATGCCAGCCCCGTCCGTCGTTCCGATCAGGGCCGTAGTCGACGGCTCGCTCCCATGTATCCCTCTGGAGGTCGTTGCCAGTGATCAGGTCCGTAGTCGACGGCTCGCTCCCGTCTCTCCCGTCGGAGGTCGTCGCCGCGATGAGGTCTCAGATGAGCGTCGGAATGGAGGAGATGGCTATCCTGGAGGTCACCGTCCCATGGAGCTTGATCAGCCGCGTCAAACGCGAGTGCCGCGGCGAGTGCACGACGTTCGACGCCGTCGCCGCGCTGTTCTGGCAGTGCCGCACCCGCGCGATTGCCACCTCCGACCCGGACACGCTGGCGCCCCTCTTCTTCCCTAGCAGCATGCGCTGGCTCATAGGAGGCGCCGCCAAGCACGGCTACTACGGCAACTGCGTCATGCGGCAGCCGGTCCAAGCGAAGAGCGGGACGGTGGCGAGCGGCGACGTCAAGGACCTTGTGAAGCTCATCAGGCTTGCCAAGCGGAAGAATATACCGGGCATGCTCACGATCACGAACGGCGGCGGCGGTGGGACTGAGACGCCCCCTCCAAGGTGCAAGTACAACACGTTGGTTGTGACGAGCTTGAGGAACCTTGGGTTGGACGCGGTGGACCTCGGGCGTGGGAGTCCGGCGCGGGTGATGCCGCCGCTGTGCAAGGCGGAGCGGACGGCATCAAATTTCTGCGTCTTGTGCCCGCCGTGCAAGGGGAAGGACGGCGTCAACGTGGTGTCCATCTGTGTCAAGCCGGAGCACGCCGATGCCTTCGCTAAGGAGTTGGCGGCCTTGGGTATATGCTAGCTAGCTACTGGTGTGCGTCCATGATGCACATGGTATGCACCCATACCAAAATCTGGAAGCATGCATCGGTGGGTGGTACACACGCAAAATAAATCTGGTGAACAAATATTGACTATGATCTCGATCGATGATGCACGGGTGGGACGCATGCAGAATAAATCACGTGAATGTACTCCATGTATAAATTTGATATATAAGACGTCTTAGATCACTATAATCTGAATCGTAGCTTTCTTTGATCTGCCTTATTAATTATATGAGGGGCAATGAGAGCACTTTCATGCCCAGTCCATAAGCAAAATACGCCGCAGTGAGCAAGACAGCCGCCTTGAGTCCAATCAACCGGGATATCCCCCAACCCATATTCACAAGCCTTCAACTGAACCCTGACATCAAAGATAAAATGTCAACATACCTGAATCGGGAGGGATAGTACCAGTTCCAGCTAAGAGGAAGCTACGCCTTTACGGTTCGAACAAATGAAATTGCTGCGTACAAAGAGATACTGTATTTGTAAGTATTGTATTGGTGCAATACTTATTATGTTTTTTACCACTAAATCACTCTTCTTTCTTAATTACAATATACCATGAATAATATTTGCTCTCCTCCATCCAAGTCCTCATGCGACGATGGCGCGTGAACGGGGAGGATGCACAGGATCTCAGCGGGCGCCATCGTGGAGGTCATGGCGGGTTGGGTGGCGCCGGATCAGGTAGAGGAGGTGGATGGCGTGCGGATCCGGGAGGGAGGCACCGGATGCACCGGATCTGGCCGGTGGAGATCCTGGAGAGAAGGAGAGAAAAGGATATTAGAGAGGGAGAGAGAGAGAGAGGAAAGAGAGAAGGCAGGGGAGCGGTGGCGTGACCTGGGAATCGGCGGCGGCGACGGACGCCGGACGACGTGCGAGGGAGGCCGTGGAGGAGGCGCACAGGAGGAGGAGCTCGGGGTCGGGGATAAGGGTTGCGGGCATAATTTCTAACAATTGCAATGGTTTTTACGCAAAAACGAAACGTTTTTCTAGAGTGCCACTCAAACAGGAACTGCGGGTTGAACATCTAAAACCTCGTTGGCTTTTTTGCAAAACTACCACGACGACGTAAGACAGAAGTAGTAGCTGCTTTATTATTACTAGCAAAATGGCCCGTGCGTTGCCACGGAAGAAAGAAAAACATAATCTCCAATGATGATGAACACACTATGTTCACATATCATCGCTTGATTTAGATATTTCGTACACAAATGCAAGAAAATGTTTCTTCTTTTAAATTTATTCACAAGTTGAAGCAATCTTTACATTTTCAAAAATCCTGGTAACTCAAAGATTTATTCTGAATTTCAAGATTTTTTTTTAGAAAAACTACAATAATAATCCGATGCATCCAACAGTTAATTCTTCAAAATTCACACAGGTATATTGTCACATAGACTTAAAAGCATTAATGTTTAACTACATACATTAGATCTTTCGTGAACAATTTACAAATATGGGAATAATTTTAAAATCGAGAACATTTTTTACAATTTACAAACATTTACTAAAAATCGTGAATATTTTTTATATTTCGAACGGGTTTAAATATTTTCTTTTGAATTGGCGACCAATTCAAGAAAAGACGAACATAATTTTTTATGTTGGAGGATTTTATTTTAAATTCACAAACATTTTTTGAAACGCATGAAGTTTTCTGAATAAACAAACATTTTTGTAAATCAGTAATATATTTATTAAATTCATGGACATTGTTTTGGAATTTGCAAAAAAAAATATATAAAAATCCAGCGCTTTTTTAAATCCTATTTTTAATTAAAAATATAAATTCGTCAGCATTTTAATTCAAAATTCCTATTTTTTAGTATGCAAAAGTTTTTGTAATTCTAAATTATTTAAATTATAAATGAAAAAAAATGGAACGGAAAATTTAAATAAAAAAAGAAACTATCAAAACAGGCATTAGCTATTTTTAAAATATTAGGACATTTTTTAAATGCATTAACATATTTTGATTTAGAAAGCATTTTGTTAAATGCCTTTAATAATTTTTAATACATGGAATTGTATTTGAGATCATGGACTTTTCTTATTGTACAAATATTTTCCTAAAATTGCAAACATTTTATTTTATATGCGAGCATTTTTTTACAAAACTCCGAGCAGTTTTTGATGTCACAAACATTTTAATTTTTGAAATGTGTTGATTTATAATTTTCAGTTTATTAAAATTTTAAAGATTATTTGAATTTCTAAATTATTTAAAATAATAAAAAACGGAACTAAAAATAAATAAATAAATGGAACTAAAAGCAGGTGCCTGTGCATGGGCCGGCCCATACAGTGTGTTGCATATTCTCCCAGCTTGCAAAGCGTAATATAGGACGTTTTTACATGGGCCGGCTCAGTCCAAGATTTTTTGCTTTATGAAACGTTTTCTATTACTTACCGGTGACAAAGTGGGTAATTTATGCAACTTTAAGGGTAATTTTCAAGACGGACGACCAGAAACCGTATTTGCTTTATTATCAGGGAGATATTAGGGAGAAATAAAAAAAAATTCAATCCGAATTTGTTGGTCTCAATGGAACGAGGGAGAGGCTCGTGTGGCCTTCTTGAAAACAAATACAACATGAATTTTGATGTGTTCAGCCAATAATTTGGTTAACAACTCCTCTATTAATATGTAATAAGTAATTAAATTAACGAGTTAGTTAGTGAGATATACATCTACACATTGGCCCTATAAACAAGAGAGATGTGTATATCTGTGCATCTCTAGATATGTGCCAACCCAAGGTGCTTACTCTAGTATGATGTTTATGTCTCTCTCTCTCTGTCTGTATTGGTAATCAAAGAGGCTACAAGTAGATGCTCCCGGCACTGAACTAATTGATCCCAAGCAGAGCCCGCATCCCATGATGCGAAGCCGAAAAACAAGCCTAAAGTCATGTTTGGATTGTCGTTTCCCCAACAAATACATTTGTATAGAAAATACAGACCTCCGACGGCCGTTTATTTTACAACCGGAATCATTCACAGCTCGGTAAGTTACACCTGTAAATTAAATACAGGTGTATTGGAATACCCCGATATCAAGCGTGGCCTAAGCTGTGGGTCTGGCGCCGGTGGCACTGCGATCTTCACGGCATGCCATGTGAATGAACTTGGTAAGTGAGTTTCAAAAGGACACTGGGGGTTGGCACCTAGACTTGACCTGATCATATTATACTTGAAGTGGCAGAATATAGAGCCCGCTTGATTCGCTTCAGGCTCGTCGGTGCCTCGATATATATGATGTATGTATGTGGAGTTGCCCGTATTAAAAACCAGAAAATATAGTAAAATCTTCGGAATATTGCACGGGATACGGCCCCTCAAAAGATGGGGACTTGACATCTGCCTTGCAATAGTTTCTTGTGAACAAAGAAAAAGTTCCGAGGCCAACGGAGGAATGCCCCCCACACTCTGTCCACAAACCATACACATTCATTTTCCGATAGCTAGATCCTTCCTGCGAGATGGTCTCCTTTCAACCCATGCTTCGTGAAATTTTATCATCTGTACGACAAGTTTTTCCCCGACAGCTAGCAGTAGTACACGTTCAGAACAGACGTTAGTGATGCCCAACGTTACTTGTTCTGCCACCATTTGGAGCTCAAAGAAAAAAAGAGTTCCAGTTCGGTGTAACTAGCTAGTAAACAAAGGTGGGGACATGTGTTTTGGCTCCCGGGTGCATTTTCATCTTGATGAACAGTAACCCCAAAAATAATAGTAAATATTTTAAAAAATTCTGAATTTTTTTTGTAGATGTTTGTGTTATTGCTCAAGCAGGCTTGATAATTTTCATGGGAAACGAAGTAATGGTTTTTTATCGATGAAAATAAATAAATTTGGATGTGACATTTTGGCGTAACAATTGATGTTTTTTGTACGGGTTAAAATGCTTAACCTTTTTGCCTTTAAAAAGTAATGTTCGCATTAAATTAATGGTTTTGAGGTGTTCCTGCTACAAATGCTACCCGGTAGTAGTCCTACTGACAGGGTAATAATATATGAGGTTATTGATCCTACAATACTTCAAGATGATAGCAATGCCACCGGATCAAGAATGTCACAGGGAACAAAGGAAAAGAACCGGCGGTTGGTGACAATTGGAAGACAAGAGGAAGTGCTACCATGGAGGCATGGAGATAGTCAGATAGCTGGCTGCTTGGTTATATCTTCAAGCGAACATAAGGTTTCAAAGCTGAATTGTACCACATGATGTTCTTTCACAAAACTACAACTGGTTAAAGAACACTAACTTAAGCTTTATCACGGTCTATTTATTATTAGGGAACTAATTTAAGTTGTCTGAAGCTACCTAGCTAGGCAGGCCATCGAAATGAGTGACCTGATGATCTTAGCTTGGACTCGTAATTAAATAACTATATTCCATATTAAACACTTATTAAGTAGCCCTGCCGGCCTTCATTTGACGTGGTGGTGAATCCATGGACGTACACCTACTGCATATGATATGATACAATCACGCAATCAATGACGTCATCATTATTAGACGTATGGTTCACTCAAACCAAAAGTTGCCATCGTATAAAATATAAAAAATAAAATAATAACAAAGTTGCGCCATCATTACCAATAAAGTCTCATCTAACTCCCAATGCCAAATGGTTTTGCGCAAGGGTTTATGCCAAAAATGATTCTTTCTCTTTTCATGTTAACTTACATTTTACATTTTATATTATGAATTTCATTCACGGTTCCTTTTCATGCTGCATGCACCTCCATGCAACTAGCCCTATAAGCTCACCAGGTCACTGCACTGTAGTTGCATGCCGTGTACACTTTCAGTTGCACGTGTGCACAAGTCCATCGGACACACATTTTTATTATTTATCTTCATTATTGTTGTTTTCATGCACGCCATGCATTTAGGCGCAACTGCAACTGCAGTTGCACATCTGCGTACAGGCGGGCAAATTAGTTATACCTGTGTTTACGGACGCACAACTATATATAGAACGTGTTTGGTTTCAAGGGACTAACTTTTTTTAGTCCAGGGATTAAAGAAAAAAGACCATTCAGTAGAATCTTTTTTTAATCCCTTAAAAAAGTCTTTTCTATTTGATTACATAGGAACCAAAATAGAATTTTTTTTTCTATTCTAGTCCCAGTAACCAAACAGGGCCATAGTCACACCCCGGTCAGCTATGCACAGCGGGTTGCATGCAATTGCATGTCAACGAACACGCACAATTGCTTGCCCATCGTTCCTACAAAACTGCAGGTGCACAGCCGGAGTGATTGAAATGATTTATAGCTGGCCAAGGATTGAAGGTCTTTAGAGGATTGACGAGGCGAGCCACATACGAAACCTCACCGAGCGCATGAGTACATATGCAGGGGGATGGCAATACACGGGAGGGAACGTGTCTAGAGAACACAGGAGAAGACGAGGGGCGACGCGTGTCTACATGTTTATGCTTGTCCGCCCATGTGTGATACAACTTACATTACACATGACCATTTCCTATTAATTGTGTGACCTAAATCGCTCACGATTCACACACAAATGTGCACTGGCCCTAGTAATTAATCGCACACGAGTGCTACCTATCGAAAGTGTGCAAATCATGGCACACATTTCATGCAGACACGCTGTTTGTGATGTGAAACCTCATTGCTAACGATCGAATTATGTGAATCATGTGTACGATACATGTATGTTTTAACAAGGAGTGGATGATGAGTTCTCTATCACACATGGTTGATATTCGTGCACATGTTTGTTTCCTCTAACTATGTCACACATAGTAGGAAGGTGGAAAACAAAATATTAAACTGGATGTACTCATCGCAACAATTTATGGTCGACGTCACAAGCCTATAAGTTTGCAAGTACATACTATAAGAAATACCGTCACATAGAGTACGAAGGGGAGAAACAAAATACTAAACTTTTTTATGCGGGAACAAAATACTAAACTGAATGTAATCACCAGAACAATTTTTTATCAACGTCACAAACCGATAAGTTTGTGAATACATACAACAAGAATAATTCTTCTTGGTCGCCAAGATGGAAAACAGAGAGCTGCAAACCAATAAAAAAGTGATGATAATGGTGCTTGTGAGATCAGACATACTCCTGCCGTTCAAAAATACATGGCCTAATGCTTTTTTCGAGGTTATCTTTGACCACTGATTAGAGCAAAAATATATCTTACACAAAGTATATCATCAAATTCGTAATTGGAAGTAGGTTCTGATGATATAATTTTTATATCATATCTTATATGCCGTTAATTTTATTAATAATCAAAGGCAATCTAAAAAACATATTTGTCTCTATATTTGGATGGAGGGAGTATGTGTCTATTTTTTGTAACACGTACTGGAGTATATATGTACTCTGATGGGTGACAGCCGTACGAGTCAATAACAGCCCAGACTCTTTTTTTTTGTGGGTAAATAACAGCCCAGACTTCGATTAAATAGGAAACAACTTGTTATTATTACGCTGTTAGTGACTGAAAATTTTAATAATTGATTTTCCTTTCCACACGGGCTAACTAAAGCGCAAGCTCGTCGGCGTGCCGTGGTGAGCACTCGCACGCGTTGTTGTATGGTATCATATGTTCTAAGGAGGTGTTAGAGAGAATCCCTTATATCTTGGTCCCATGTCTCATTTCCCTTCCAATCTTCTTGCCGGACTAGATTTTACAAATGAAGTGCCACCCTAAATAGGAAATTCTTTTTGTGCGGGTGAATTGGTCTATATATATTCTACGTCTCTCCAAGCAGCAAGCAGCCAACAGATTTGTTATCTTGTCACTGCACTTCCAAGCTGCTGGCAATGGAGATGGACGGCTGGTTAAGCTTGTATATCGTAGGCATATCCACGGTACTAGCCCTCTGGTGTCTCATATTCTGTGGTGGCAAGAGAAACCCCAGGAAGAAGCTACTGCCTCCCGGACCATGGACTCTCCCGATCATCGGAAGCCTCCACCACCTCGTCGGTGACCTCCCACACCGAAGGATGATGAAGATGTCTCGCCAGCATGGGCCGCTGATGCACCTCAGACTAGGTGAGGTCCCAACGGTGATCGTCTCCAGCGCCGAGGCAGCAGCACTGGTGATGAAGACCAACGACCTCAACTTCGCAAGCCGGCCGTGCAGTCCGTCGCAGGATATCATCGGCTGTGGCGGTACGGGCATCATCTTTGGCCCATACGGGGACCGGTGGCGCCAGATGCGCAAGATCTGCATCGTGGAGCTCCTCAGTTCCAAGCAGGTGAGGCGTATGGAGGGCATCAAGGCCAACGAGGTAGGTAACCTCCTCCGTTCCATAGGCGCCGCTGGTGACACCGTAAATATCAGCGCGAAGATGGCAACACTCAGCAGCGATGTCGTGACGCGGGCAGTTTTCGGCGGCAAGTTCACGCGGCAGGATGAGTACCTCCACGAGCTAAGCAAGGTGAACGAGCTTCTGGGCAGCTTCTGCCTCGTGGACCTTTTTCCGTCATCGCGGCTGGTGCGATTGCTCAGCAATGGTGAGCGCCTTATAAGGAGGAGCTATGGCCGTATCCAGCACATCATCACTGAGATCGTCGAGGGGCGCAAGGCTACACGAGCTGCCGGCGGTGACCACGCCCGCAGCACCAACGATGAGGACCTACTGGACGTACTACTCAGGCTGCAGGAAGAGGACTCGTTGACCTTCCCTCTAACCACAGAGATTATCGGAGTCGTCATTTTTGTAAGTAGTTTTTTCTCAAGAATCTGCAGTAATGTTACTGATTAGGGATTTCCTAGAAATTTTGATGTCGACTTGAATAATTTCTGAACGCATGGGCCCAACTAATAGAACGACACAAAAGATATAGAGTAGATGGACCATGTCACCCCATGAAGCAATTTACAATTTTTTATATACGTCATATGCATCATCAGATTTTAGGCACACAGAGTCCAAACACATCGCGAATAGATTTGTATTATGATAGCTATCAAGGTGAAATGAGTTATATATGTTTGCATTTACACGTAAACGGTGCTTCATCTCATCTGACATATTTTCTTTCAACTCAAATGTACATACCAACCATTGCTTACAGGACATATTTGGAGCTGCCACTGAGACCACAGGAACCGCATTGGAGTGGGCTATGTCGGAGCTATTGGACAACCCTCAAGCTATGGCTAAGGCACAGCTAGAGGTCCGGGAAGTGCTAGGCCAAGATCGACATGTCATGAAAAATACCGACCTCGGTGAGCTCCGATACATGCGGATGGTCATCAAGGAGGTTCTTAGGTTGCATCCTCCTGCTCCCTTGCTTGTCCCCAGAGAGACGAGGGAGGACTGTGAAATCATGGGCTATAACATGCCTAAAGGAACTAATATATTTGTTAACGTCTTTGCAATTTCTCGGGATCCTAAATATTGGGACAACCCTGAAGAGTTCAAACCGGAGAGGTTTGAGAACAACAACATCGAATATTATGGGACACATTTTGAATTCACTCCTTTCGGGGCTGGGCGAAGACAATGCCCTGGGATATTGTTTGCCATGTCGACCGTGGAGATTGCCTTGGCAAACCTACTCTACCACTTTGACTGGATGCTTCCTCGAGGGGAAAGTGCAGAGTCAGTGGACATGTCCGAGAAATTTGGGGTCAGTGTCAGTAGAAAAATTGACCTGCAGCTGACAGCCATTCCATATACACGTTCCAAGGCTATTTTGATATAGACATGGCAATGCATGTGTATATAGCGGCATCGTTATTGGATCATTGTTTCTGTGTTGCCCTGTATCTCTATACATTATTGTAATAAGAATAAGGCTCTCACTGAAAAAGTTGGACTATCAAACTATTTTCAATATTTTCACCTATGCTGTATGCACAGAGACACGGTGCCATCTCTCTCTCATTTCTCTTCTTCGTTGACCTATCAGGTCCCCCCTCCCCTTCTTTTTGCTGTCATTTTGGCCCATGGGTGCGACGAAGAAATTTTATTGGCCTGATGTTGTTTCTGTACAACAACGATGGGTTGTATTATTGGATCATCGTGCTCAAGTCCTATCCAGCCCTTCCATGTGTTGAGCTAGTGTTATGGCCATATTAAACTCGATATGCATAATCAACAGGTTACATACATATGTCCGGCCTGTGCAGAGTTATGATCTACACAACCAAACTCACACATATTGACACACAAATATTATTGCCAAAGACAACAGTAATATACGGCCAAAACCATGCCTATATATAGTGAGAAATGTACAAAAACTAGTAAACTTAGATCTACATTTTTTTTCACCTGGGTGGCTTAAGTGAGTACTCCCTCCATCCGGATTTATTAGGCTCGGAGACCACTTCTTTTAGACCAAGACACATAAGAATTTCCTCACGTTAATTCTTTCATCCCACTTCCAATTCTCTTTCTCACATGCCAATTCTCACATGTACCAAATGAAAAAACATGCATGCGACGTATTTATTGTTGAGCTATGGGACTAGCAACAGTGCCTCTCGCTACGGAAAATGAAATGACTGATGCATGTAGGTTTCCAAAGCAAGGCTTTATAAACAGGAACATGCTTGTGCAGCTCTTAGGCCTAATAAACCCGGACGGAAGGCCTAATAAAGGAGTAACGTATTGGCTAGCAACTAGCTAGCTTATACTCTATTTTAAACCAAGATCAAAACTAGCTTTAAGTTTGTAAGTACATGAATAATTAATAATTAGTCAGAGAGTATTCTGCAACAAAAACCTTGACGACACCCATCCAGTACCCATCAGTGCAAGTTTTCTCTTCCCAACCATAAAGTAGAAGATGGAAAATTCCGAATACATTCCAATCAATGATGCATTGGCGTGTGAGTTGGCAAATTTTTTTGCTCCTTGTCCAAGCTTCTCTAGTTAGCCGTCACTATATTAAAAGTTATAAGTCTGCTAGTAGCCGCCCCTATGTCATATGATATAAAACATTTGTTCTCATGAGTCGCTATGTTATATATTTTAAGGTCCCTAATAGTCGTGCATATGTTATATATTATAGACCACGTGTTATGAGGGTTGCTAACCAGCGAACCGGTATGTTATATTTTTTAAGGCGGCTAATAGCCGCCCCTATGTTATAGTTATAATGCGCCTAAGTAATAGACACCACTATGTTATATATTATAGAACATGTCTTGCAAGTTATCAACAAGGGAGCAGATTCTTACTCGTAATGGCTCCACTTATAGCATATACCCCTGGTGTGGTCAATTTACATATGTTGACAATTTCTTCTTTGACCGGTTTTGAGAGATATTTGATGGTAGAATTCCTTCGGAGATTGTAGGATGCCACCCTATAGGAGTGTTCACAAAGTTGTTTTCTTGTTGTATAGGGTGGCATCACTTTGGTAGGCTCTTTGTAATATCAGTATTACGTTGATATTTCACAAGTGTTACATCATCCCACCGATGTTATTTCTAGGAAACAACAATGGACTGTATTATACGATCATAGTACTCAACAACTGTTTGAAGATTTGGTGAGGGAATGTAAGCATGTGTTGAGGCATTTAAAACACTGACCACTAGAGGAAACATCTATTTTTGCCTAGTGTATAGCTATTTGCCGATTGTTTTTTCGGGGCACCCGTCAAATATGTTGCGTACCACACAAAAACACGGGAAACAGGAGAGACATGTTATAGCTCTGTCTTTGCTGAGAGCCAATAAAATAAACTCAGAAAACGCACCACACTCGGCAACATTGAATAAGGCACTCGGAAATCACAATGTGCTTGGCAAACCGATAGCCACTTGTCCAACCTTGGTATACTTGGCGGAGGCTTTATGGCGGGACATGTTTCTTGAGTTCTCTCTGTTAGGTATGACATTCTCTTGGATATGTTCTGTGATTATCTGGTTTCTTTGTTGGATATGATATTGTGTGATAGTTTCTTTAGACTTATGGGTGTATTTATGTCGTACTGTGGAGTGTGTATCATTTCCTTTTGCTTAGTTTGGTGGTGTAGTTGTTTCTGCCCTTGGATGTAGCCTCTAGAGAGACATAAGTCACATTATTTCATTTTTTGTGGCCTCCTATAAACCTGGTGTCCCAAGTAACACACATGCATCCATGACCTTCACCAAAGGACATGATCTGGTGAACTCAGCGGTGATGATGACGGTGAGATTGAGAAATCCTGGCCATCCAGACACACTTAGGCATCACTTAGTGGTTTTAATTCTTTGCTCTCACAGTTGGGAAAAATGATAGGCAGGATTGTTCTTCTAGCTTAGCCGGTCGGTAGCCAGGTTTTACGCTTTGGTCAACGTCTAGCGACTGGCATGACATTGATGTCAATGCGTTCATTACCTTGCTACCGATATTGGATGCCCTGATAAGTGCACCCTGGTAAGACACATACACCTTCTCCTTTTTGTCAAGCCGTTGTGGATGAATGATTAGATGGACTATCATCTTATAGAATGTGAGTTACAGGAAAGTTCTAGTTGTTAATTATGCACCATTACAGGAAAGTCCTGCTACCAATATTAAATATTTTTCTAATATCATGTTTATACTATATATGCAGGGCCGACCCTGAGGGGGGGGGGGCGAGAGGGGCGGCCGCCCCGGCCCCCAAGATCCAAGGGGCCCCCATCCTAGCTATGTGTGAGGAACTCTATTCCCTAGTCCCACGGAGGCGCCATTAGAGCACTCTAAAGCTGTTTTATGTCTCGGTGAGAAAGAAGAAAGCCGAAACGTTCAATCCTGTAACGAACATGGACTTGGGCTTTTCTCTTTTGTGTCAAAGACCAGCATGCTTTAGTGGTAGTGGGCTGTTCTAAAAAGAAGCGGTAGTTGGGCGTTTTATGAAAGTGGTGGCTGGGCCACACTAGGTTAAGGTCCTGAAAAAAGACCGATTTTGTGTTTTGAAGATGGAATTAGCGATCCCCTAAAAAATGGAATTAACGATCAACTGCAGCGCTGCAAATTATGCGTAGTAGAAGTTGAATCAAAGTTATTTTATATTCCCTTAGTCCCAAATTAAACATCATGGTTGTTTTAGTTCAAATTTGAACTCCTCCATCCCAAAATAAATGTCATGATTTTAGTTCAAAATAATTACCATTGTTTTAGTACTCCCTCCGTCCAAACTAGACTTATTTTGCGACGGACTGAGTACTAAGGTATTTTTACAACAATTTTATTCAATGTTATAAATTGATAGTGTTCTGTCAATATGATTATGTATTTTATGTTGTATCATTTTTCTCTCCATGATAATAGTTTCACCTACAAATAAAAAAAAGTGTCACCAGCAGAAAAATATAGTCCTTCACCACTAGCTCATGGGTGCAATTTGGCTCAATAGATGTAAAAGCAGATTTTACCTGATCTCCTATGGGACTCTGGCTGCGTGCGATCAATGTTCGATATCACGGGCGCCTTACGCAATGGTTCCCTATGTATCTAGGACATCTGGCCTCTGAATTATAACTCTCTAGTTTTAAAATGAAACTCCTTTTATCCCATAAAACAGAAATATTAACAAAATATTAAAGATCCAATATTTTAGTTTTGCCCCGGGCCCTAGAAAACTCAGGACCGGCCCTGTATATATGCATGCAATTACCACGAACATATCCCCTACTTCCAAAGATCATACGAAGCCATTCTTTAATAATTTCACTTATGGGCTCATGGTACAAACGTACATCAATTGCAGCTGGGGCCTAGTGGTCTACAGGAGGACTTTACCGGCAGTCGGTTGCAGTCATCTCTTGTGCTAAGCATCGATCCTCAATGTTTCATCTAGTGAGTATTGACTATTGAGTGATCACAACTCCGTAGCGTCTCTCTTGCAATATATCCTCAAGTTTCAAAAAACTAAGAAGAAAGAGAGAGCACTATATACGTAGGTACACACGTAATTTCCTAGAGACATCGGCGCATTCATCAATCATACAGGAACCACAGTTGACTAAATTGCACAAAATATGTCATCTTTATCGCGTCGGGTTGATGACATTACCTTTTAGTCCACATGGTTATACCGGTCATCCAGGAGATGTACGGTGTGCTTCACGTACGTACCCATAGAAACAAGAGTAGAAAAACGGTTCAAATTACCATGGGAGACAGTATTCAGAGGTGTCCCTGCTCAGTTCCTTGGAGGCGCCGAGGGCTTGAGGCTTCCATGAAGTGGACGGCACGGTGTAGGGCAGTCAACTCTCCGTATCCTTCTTCTGTGCTTGTGGCTAATGGCGAACAGATCTAATGTAGATAATTCCTCCGTTAACAGGGGCGGAATTAGCATGGGGCTATGCCTAGGGCTAAATTAGCTTCGATGGTGTATTTTAGGGATTTTTTGTATTTTATAAGAAGGTATTACGAAGACTATTGTCACTTTACCTTGGGCTATAGCCCCATTTGCCTTAGGCTTGTTTCCGCCACTGTCAGTTAATCATTATGGAATTGGATGCATCTCATCATTTTTTTAGGGCTTCAGATTATGGCTAGGATACACTTCGATGTGCGCCATTTTAACTCGGACCCACATGATCTGATACATGGAAGGCTATTTTCTCTGTTTTTGTTAACGTGTAGATTTAAATCTGAGCCGCTATAACTTGGTCCCATGAATAGTGTGGTGGAGGAGGTAAGTTTTCCATATCCTTCTTATGTGCCCTATAGCTTATGGCGAACAAATCTGATGCGGATGATACCTATGTTGGACATTGTGGTTGCATCCTTGTCGGGACGCCGCAAGCAGGGTGTGCTTCGATGGCGGACGATAGGATTGGCAGCCGTGATGCATGCCTGGCTGGAGGTGCCCGTAGCTGGTGTGGTTGGCGTCCGTCGTGGCTGGGCACTTGGATGCCATGGGTGGCTCTCATCCGAATCTAGAGGTTCCAGATCTGAAGGAGGTGATGGTTGCCCCTCCGGTGTCGTCGGCCGACGACGGCCGATGATATCAGGATGGCCATGCTGAGGTTTGGTTGTCCCCTAGTGTGCAGTACTCGATTGATTCCTGCTTCTCATGTCGTGGTGGGCTAGAAGAATCTTCTTTTCCTCCTGTTGGTGGGGACCATGTGTTCCAGCGGTGGCGTGGATCTATGGGTGACCGTAGGTGGATGCACGGGTTGTTAGTGTGACCGTGGCGGCTCTGACGAGCAGCGGTTTGCATTCGACAGCAAGGTGCGGGTGGTGTTTGTGCCTTCCTCTCTCCTAGGTCTAATTCGACGACGCATGGGATGCTCGCGGGCGGAGGTGGCAACCTCATGGGGCTTGTGCTTAGACAGACCTGCGCAGGGCCGGAGGCGAGTCAGAGTTGTAGCTCCAGATAGGTGGGGTAGGCTCGTCCCGAGGGGGGGCTCGTGGGTGGTGTTGTTGCTTTACTCGCGGGTGGGTGGGCTACGGTGGTGGTCATAGCATCATTGCATCGTTAGACGGATCGATGTCGATGACCACGGTCTTGGCATCATGCGAGCTTGCGTGAGCCTTGGCTAGGGGCTTGCTCAATAGCGGTTGTTGGCAGTAATGGAGTCATGTCCACCCAGTCCACCGGGATTGGCTGGGACATAGGCGTGGGTGACTCCTACGATGGAGACACTAACCCAGACTTGGTGGTTAATGTCGGGCTAGGAGTAGATGTGGTGTATCTGCTCATCCTGTCGTGGTTGACTGTGTTGTGAAGTGTGTGATCTAGGTGTCCCACGACAAGGATGTCGGGGCGTTGGTCTTAGGGGTTGGGCTTTATGGTTGGCTTTCCGGCGGGCTCCGTGGTAACGGTGGTGAATTCACCTCTTGGTCGTGTGGGCGGCAAGGGGTGTAGTGGAGGGAGTCTCTTGTATGCTTTGGCAGTGCCCAGATCTGGGGATGCGTCGGCCCTTGATGTGGTGGTAACTGGCACTTTTCTCGGTGGTGGTGACGAATTTCCGAGCAAAAGCTTGTGTTTCGGGCGCTAGAGACGATAGCGCTCACGGATATCGCGTGCTTCCTAAAGATGTTGTCGTGGGTCTCGCATGTGTGCCAGTGCTCCGGGTCAAAACCTATATTTGTTCGGACTCGAGAGCAGCGATGCGTTGCGCCTTCACCATCTTGGAGGCGTTGTCGTGGAGCTCAGGAGTCTTCGGTTGGGCCTCGAAGAGTTGTTAGGCTTGTTCTAGGTTTATGTTGTATCTTGTGATCTGCTTTGTAAGGAGGGCTCCTCACCATATTTTATTGGTCGGTCCTGTACTTTGTTATCTTTCTTTATATATAAAGGTTGGGGGGGGGGGGGGGGGAAGGTACCAAGGTAGGCGGGGAAATGGGTGACCTAATCTTAGCTTCGCCCCTTAATTAGCTAATTATATCCCATATCAAACACTTAAGCAGCCGGCCTTCATTTGACTTGGTGGTCAATCCATGAACGTACACCTACTCCACACGATAGAATACCATCACGTAATCAATGACATCAACATTATCAAACATATGGTTTCACTCTCGCTAAAAGTTGACACATATAAAAAATAGTACATATCTAAATTATAGAATGTATTAACAAAGATAAACTAATACAACCCTATCTTTTGCATTCACCTCTACACATAAGTTTGTGCACATAAACGAAAGTATGTTGTACTAGCTCGTTGCTAGCCATTTTTGTCTTTCAAATTACTACTAGTTTTAAGCCAATACCTGGCAAGTTAGGTTAGAGCAACTATAGCTGATTTTGCATATCTTCCTCCATCTATACTACTCGCCATTTTGGAGGATGCTAGAAAATTGGCGTGTAGACTCTATATCTTCCTCCTATATTCTCTTCAGTTCTCCGAGGTTTCATATGTTTCTTTATTCTCATCAGTTTAATAGAACAACTCCCATACACCTTTTCGTCTACGGACACACAACGCCTTCTTCCCGTGGCTACAAATGCCTGTTAATGACACAAGTCTGGCACACTGCCTAAGCTATAGTCACCTCCCACCAGATCCAATGCCACAACCCCGTTCCTTCAGCCCCATCCCTACTGTAATGTTGTTACGCCACAATGCGCAATAAGGTCTCAACCTCCTCAAGGAGGAGAATGTACATGTCAGCGTTACGGGCCGAGGGTTCTACTTAGCCATTGTAACTAGGCCCCACAATATGAATGGTTTTAAATTTTTGATTAACCTAGGAATTTCTAGGGCATCTGAGCTGTTATAACTGAACCCCGCAACATGAGGAGTTCTTAATTTTTGCTTAACGTAGGAATTTCTTGCTAGTCACTATTTACCAGATGTATAGATAGATAGATATTTATTTTTCTAAAACGGAGGATAAGCTCCGGCCTCTGCATCAAACGATGCAAACATCCATTTTTGTTATATTAGCCAACAGAGTCCGACAAAAATAAATACATGGATCCCCATGCCACCTTCTAACGATCAAAATTGTAACATAGACTAGCTGGATGATTTGCCCTCCATGCATCAACACGCACCATCTAATTCAGTGGTCTCACCAAGCCGCCTGCCGATGGGCCGAAATCGCCAACCGATCTAGCAGACCCTTAACACGCACCGCAGGTGCCTGCTCCAGATTCCTCCACCGCCATCTTTCGTCGTCCCAACTTCAGAAGAGATCCATGCATTGACCTTGCCAAGACCAGCTGCCGTCTATGCCACCACGACGCTAAACAAGGCTACCACATCGACACCAAACTGTCCTTCGACGGGACTCAACCATGGCACGCCGCTGTGACACCACGTTTTCCGACATGCTAGATGCCGCACCACACCACCTCTAGCACCAGGAACCATCCACACTCGCAGTGCACAACATCAATCTCAATGTAGAAGACGACATCTCAATGCCTAGTCACATGGAACTAGGGATTTCACCCGGTCACAGAGGGAGGAAGGATCGGGGGTGGAGTTGCCCTTGATATCACCACCAAGAGGGCTATGACACCCGAAGCGCCATCGATGACGTGGCCGCCGCTATCCACCATATGTTTCCCCCGGACAAACTTCGATGCTAATACCCACCAGGCCAGCCACCAACACCTCCGAGCACAGCCGCCGAAGATCTGGCTCAGCCGATGAGGAGAGCCACACGCAAGGATGGTCCCAGTGAAGACCGGGCACCACCCACAGAGCAAAACAATAGAATGATCAGCCAGACAGATCGGTTGGATTTGATCCAGATCCCCACCGCCAGTCGCAGCAGCATGCTCCCCACTGCCACTTTCCTTGGCTAAGGCCCGGGCTTGCACGGCCCCATCCTCTGGCAGCGGCGAGGAAGGAAATGTGAGTGGGGGAGGCTAGTTGGTAACAGTGGCAGGATCCATCCTCGCACACCTCCGCACTTCAGGCACTGGAGGTCACATCATCGCACGCCCCCCGGACTTCCAGATAGGTAGATGGATGTATTGATGTTTAGGTTCCATTAATCTTCACAAGCTGAGAGTGCTTCTAAATAGCATGATAATTTTTTCCAAAAAAATAGTCTTTAAATACAGCCGAAGAGTTTTGGTTGCAAATAATCTAGCTAGTTCAATCTTAGATAGTTTTGGTTGCAAATAGTCTGTAAATACGGCTGACGATTGTTTGTGTCATATCGATGAACACAAGTTCAGAACGGAATATACCCTCACATGTTTATCTTCGTCCACAAATCAACCAAACAACTGTACCAACCATACTTGCGACTAGTGTAAAGTAGGAAAAAAGGTTATTTTCTATATTAAGTCAACATGTTTTTGTTTTCCCATTTATTATTTGTTTAGCTGGTGGGCTAATTTACACTCGACTGTAAGACCAAATATAACAAGATAATATAAACAGGCCATATTAGTTATCATATCAGATTTATGGGTGGTGAGCTGGAGTAGAGAGAAGGGAAGGAGGCTATAGATTTATAGCCGATGTCAGCATGGTCTCCAGCAATCTTTGAGAGAGCATGATCTCCAACAATCTCTGAAAGAGAATATGGTGAGCAAAGTATTGATATCATAGTATATGATTAGCTATCGATGGAATAGCTATGATGAGGTAGATTTAGCAGAACCATAAATAAAGAGGTATGTACAAAATAAATGTAAGCATCATGTGCTTGAAGTCTAGCGTGTGGAGTGATGCACCCACAATTTCGACATTGCGCATGTTTACTAATCTTCCAATGTACGTCACCATCCATGAAAAATCTTCCAATGTCTTCTTTTCTTCAGGACTAGAAAGATAACAATCGTTGGCATTGTAATTAATCTGGTCTCTGGGCAAGGTGCTCTTGCAAAGTCGTACTTGTGCATGTTTACTAACCGAGCATAAGAAACCATTCATGTTCGCAGCCCTGCACTGACCCTTTCACTATATAAAGCATGGTATCAGTACATTCATTTCCATAGACCCAGTGACAAATCCTATCCATGCAAATGGCAACCAGCAACTCTATACATCCTCTGGTACAGGACGACGTGCACAAGCCCCGGCCTTACCCGGCAAGCCAATGGGGCGACTTCTTCCTCGACTACAAGCCATGTACCCCTCAACAGGTATAATCTTACTTTTATTTTTGAAAAGAAGAAACACCCTCGGCCTCTGCATCGCAACGATGCATGCAACAATATTATTGAACAAACTTTCCAACAAGGACGTAGTATGGTAGGAAATTCCGGAAAGCGTTAAAAAAGATGAACAGGGTCACAACCGATAGAAATAAGATTATATGTCTATACACCTATCCTATTATTGCACCGTCATTCAAATAAGTTGTAGATATCCCGTGCTACCGTACTCACAAACCATATGCTCCATAGATGACCTATACAAAAATTATAACGTTTTGTCTGTTGAAAATGACGTCGTTTCGGCAGTACCATATTGCCCAAAGTAATGTGCACACTCCTACTCGAATATCTATTTAGTCAAGTCTCAAATAAAGTGTCCATGGTAACAGGTGGACTAACATTAAAGGGCACATATGTATTTCTTATAGGCACTCCGCAACAATATAAGTCATTTTCGTGTCTCTGCAGTATCTATCAATGGAGGGCTTAGCGGAAGCTAAAAAGGAAGAGGTCAGACAAATCATAATAGACACCGCCAAATCCTCTGACCTACCTCAAAAGCTGGAGCTTGTCCATACGTTGCAGCGTATTGGGGTTGACTATCACTATGGAAAAGAGATTGATGAACTGTTGTGTGATATATACGATGGAAATATTGAACTTTTGGACCTTCGTACAACTTCCCTGCAGTTTTACTTGCTCAGGAAACATGGTTACCGTGTATCTTCTGGTACGTACACTTTTACAGGTCAATGTTGTGGTACACAAAATTATAATTGCACATATGAGATATGTTATTACAAATTTAAAATCTCGCAATGGCGAATATATTGTTTGCAAAAAAATCTATTATTTATTTAGTTGCCTGAATATCTGAAGTAATTATATATGCAGATGTGTTTTCCAAGTTTATAGACAAGGATGGAAATATTGGAAGCACAGATGCTGCATCCTTGTTGGGCCTCTACAATGCTGCATACCTCAGAACCCATGGAGAAAAAATACTTGACGTTGCCATGAGTTCCGCAAAGAAGATCCTAAAATCTATTGTTAACCATTTGGACCCGACAATTGCAGACGAAGTTAGACACAACCTAGAAACTCCTCTTTTCAGGGGGACTCACAGAGTTGAAACAAAGCGCTACATCTCGGCCTACGAAAAAGATTCTACAAGAAATGAGATCGTACTTGAGTTTGCAAAGCTGGACTACAACCTCGTGCAAGGTCTCTACTGCGATGAGCTGAAAGATCTTACCATGTAAGGATCTCTAGTACTTATAATTAACACCTTTAGATACTATGAATTAACTATTATTAGTTTGGAGCCATATTCACACATTCATTTACAGATGGTGGAACGGATTTGACATCGAAACTCATCTAACCTGGGCGCGCAATCGAATGGTTGAGATTCACTTTTGGATGATGGGGGTTCTCTTTGAGCCTCATTATTCATACCCAAGAATTGTGCTAACAAAGCTGTTTACGCTTGTCTCAGTTTTTGATGATTTCTATGACAATTACAGCACCACAGAAGAAAGCAACATGTTCACTACAGCAATAAACAGGTTGACTTTTCCCTGGATACTTATCATTCCATTTTTATTACATCACTGTAACCAATTATGGTCACACCATATCTAAGCATATATGTACTGTAATTGGCTTGAAAACAATAGGTGGGACGAGCATGCAGCTGAACAAGCCCCAACATACATGAGGCCTTTCTACAAGGGTACAGTTGCTTCCGTAAATCAGATTGAAGCGGATCTGAAACTTCAGAAGAATAAACATGCTGAATTGGTGACAAAACTGGTAATTACATGTCATATCTCTAGAATAGTTGATTAAAATTTATGTAAGAAAAGACTACTACCTCCTTTCCAGATTATAAGGCTTGCACGTATCCCTAGATTTATAATTTGATTAAGTTAAAATGAGATATATAGTCTAAAAATTATACCATTAGAAAGTAGACGGTTTGAAGTTTTTAATGACATATTTTTTGTGATATATAACTTGTATTACGATGGTCTATTTATCAACTTAGGGATACGCGCAAGCCTTATAAACCGGAAAGGAGGTAGTAGTAAATATCTTCCAGAACTAAAATCTAGCTATCAATAAAAAAAATCCCATCAGAAGAATAGTACGTTTTCAGTAAGTACAAACTGTTAGTCGTGTTGCTGGTTATTGATGGGGAAATAATATCGATAAGGCGATGGATTGCATGTGATAGATCTTCACCTCCACTAGGGTGTATACCCTCTACACAACTCAAACCACTTCCCAAAAGAAAAGAAAAGGCAACCCATTTCCTCTTTATTCCCACATTCCTCTTCCTCAATTGTACTACACCCATATTCAGCAATGACATGCAGCCCCCACAAACCCACTGGTCAGCTGTTGTCTGCTTCCTAACCTCTCACCACTCTCCCTTTACATAGTCCCAACGAGTACCTCAACCAGTGGTGCTTGTGACCGCTTGGGTTGGAGGTCGCTGAGCTGTTGGACCGCTTGGGCCGTCACCCATAACCCCTTACATGGCTGTAGCAACACGTAGGAGGAGAGAAAGCACCACCTAGCCTTGTCAGAGATGTTGCCAACCACGTGGATTGATGCCTGTTTTGGAGCCGGATATAGAGATTACAGTTTCAATTGAACCTTTTGAATGTTGCAGCTGTCCGTTTTCTTTTTGTTGTCATCAGATGTGGATGATTCTCATGAGATTATTTTGCTGCCTTTTGTTGGATGCCATAAATGATTTTGATCCTCACAAGTATGAAATGCAATTATGTGAGATCATAAGTCATGCATATACCAATTGTTGCACATTTTTGCACTAATTTATCGATGAAAACCATGTCACCTCACCAAGTCATACATATTAGTCAAATAGTTAGATTCTTTCGTTAAGTTTTGTGTGGTCATGGTCGGTATATGTGTTAGATGCTTGCAACAAATATATGTAGGTCATGTTTCAAATTTTGGTTAAAATATGGTGCACATTAAGTTCAATTTATGATTCAGCAGAAGTAAAAATATATTGGAGTTGTGGTATTGACTGGCGTGGGAAAGACTATAAAAGGCTATTGAAGATAGATTTCCTAGATGTTGTGTACGTAAATAACTGAAATACATACTAAGATTAGAATTTATGTGGATTTTTATAGTTTATTGACGCGGCAAACTGCTACCATGCTGAGGTGAAATGGCGGGATCAGAACTATGTTCCAACGAACCTTGAAGAGCACCTAAAAATCTCGGCGCCAAGCACTATATGTATGCAAATATCAAACATTGCATTCATATTAATGGGTGACGTCACGTCAAGTGAGACTATACAATGGGCTTGGGCATACCCAACAATCATCAGAGCAGTCTGCATCATCGCCCGTGTGATGAATGACATCGTGTCCCACGAGGTAAATAACTTCCATCCCAAACATGATTAGTAGTCTTAAGCTATAAATAAACTACATTATCTGATAACAAAAAATGTTTCCTACCATTAAAGCGGGAACAAGCTTCGCAACATATGGTATCCACCGTGCAGACCTGCATGAATGAAAATGGGTGCACACTAGAGGAGGCAAATGAGAAGCTTAATGAAGTAGTCGAGCAAGCATGGATGGACATCTGTGAGAGCTGCATCCAGCCGACAGTTTATCCATTGGCAGTCTTATCAAGAGTGGCCAATCTCGCACGGGTGACAGATTTCTTATACAAGCACGATGATGGATACACCCTTGGCTATTCGGTCAAAGGGACATTGGACTCGGTATATGTGCATCCATTGGATGTTTGATTAATTCAGGCATATATATGGTGGGAGCTTATCATGGTCTTTATATATAAACAATAAACGATACTCCATATAAGATCCTATGTAGTGTTTGTATCATAGCAATAATGCACTTACCAATTGTATGCATTGGTCGATGACTGAATGCAATGCATGTAAGCACTAAGCAATTTCTATGGTGTTTTTCGTCATGTGTTCAATGTTTTTCATCATATTTATAAATTTTATCAGGTATTTACGGAATATTCATCATAATTTATAAAATGGACATCATTTTTTTTAAAGATCATCATGTAATTGTCACGCATTAGAAAAAATATTCATCCTGTATCCCAAAATCGTTTATGGCCTATTTAAAAAGTATTCATCACATGTCTTGAAAGCATTCAAGTGCATGCAATTAGAAAAATATTTAAGCTTTCTGCAAAAGGCCCACGAAAGTGTTCATGAATTTAGAAATACCCTTAAAATTTCACATGTTAAGAAAATATTTGTGTAATTTTATAAAATGTTCACGCATTTTGAAACTCAAAAAGTGTGTGTTATGAAAATGGTTGTACTTACTTTTAGAAGTAAGAAATAGAAAATAAATGGAAACATTTTTTTTGAGGAATGTATAAAATCTTGAATAAAGTATATTATTATACTTCAAAATAACATCAAATAGAAAATGAAAATATAAAGTAAAGAAATAAAAATTTTAAACAGAAATAGACAATGGAAAAGCCGAAATAGAAGAAAATGAGAAAACTGTGGTACTCCCGGAGCGATCGAGCCGCGTTGGAAACGAAAGATAATCACTCCACACTAGAGCGACCGAGCATATTGTGCTGGCCCAGGTTGGTGTGTTGTAGGCGAGCAGATGCTAGGTCTCCTTATAAACGGGTTATATCCCTGCATAGATAAAAAGCAAGGTATAATATGGCTTGTGTATGTATTTTGAAAAGAAATAACGTGTCTAATTGTAAAATGCACGTACTTTTTAAAAGGGAAAAATAGAAAAGAAAAGGGAAAAAGAAAGATAATTGACAAATACAGAAAAATAAATAAATAAAATATATTTTAAGTAAAAGAACATAAAATATCTGCATTCTTTCTTCGATGTGAACAGTTATAGAAGAAATTAAGGAGAAAACAACATTCAATCAATTAACATGATATGGTAACAACAATTAACTTGGAGACAGGCTGCTATATACTCCCTCCGTTCCAAAATAAATGTCTTAAGCTTAGTACAACTTTGTACTAGCTCTAGTACAAAACTAAGTGAGTTATTTGAAAACGGAAAGAGTATTAAATAGGAGACTTCGTCCAGGTGCACTACAGCCTACACCAAATTAACTAGGTAAAGAAAAAAAAACTAACAGATTGGTTAAGACTACTAGCATCAGACACTACAACAAGTTTATTGATGATGCTTCTTCGATCGTTGTTTTCCTTTGCCAATTACAATTATATCGAATCTCAACTTCTCAAGAGCTGTTAGGACATACTAGGAACAAGTAGTACGAGCCTAGCCTTATCTAACTATCTTGACAATCACTGAATATACATAGCTGGCACACGTCTCAAAAAATAACAGAGGTACCTGGCAAACAAGGGAATGGCTAGATGTAAGTTGCTTGAAAAATGAATTTGGGTAAGTCGATCTTGCAGAACCGTCGAAAGAAAAATAGAGGACCAAATCATCTTGTTCAACCTCTTGTTTTCCGCTTCCTTCGATTGCTTCTGACCCGCCACCTGCTTCATGCCCCGCGGTGCTACCCCCCCCCCCCCCCCCCCCCCCAAAATGCTGTTGTGCCCCACGGCCATCATTTAATCCCCGCAGGGCTGGCCCTGGGCATGTGCAGCCAGTGCTGCCGCACAGGCCCCCAACGCCAAGGGGCCTCGCCCTAGTATCGACCACATGTAGATTTTCTAATTTTTGTTGCAAGACATGACATGTAGATTAGCACTTTTGATTAAGCAGACTGCAAACCATATAAAACACCCCCATCGCGCAATGCAGACTGTAGCTAGCGGGCCAACATGCACTGGCATAGTCGTCTACAACTACTGGTCGGTGGCTTCTGGAGATGAGGCCGTGGGGATCAAGTGGATCCGGGAAATGGATAAGTTCATGGAGCGGTACGTGAGGCCCAAATACAAGCTGAGGGGGGCCTCCTTCAACTGCAGGGACCTGGATCTCGGCACCAGTTGGGGGTCGAAATACTTTGGCACTAACTATGAGAGGCTCACAAGGGTCAAGGCTCAGATCAACCCCGGCAACTATTTCCATGATGAGCAAAGCATACCGTTGTCAGCAACATCAACATGTGTGTGCACCGCCTGCAGCGGCCAAGGCCTCTTTTCTCCTCCTCCTTTTGATTGAGAATCGATCACCAAAATCAACGTTTCTGTAATTTTAATTTGCCTAAATGCGTGGACAGTATAGTAGCTAGCTACTATGCATCTACATGCACGCGTTGTATCTCGAGAAAATAAAAATCCATCAATAAATCACACTCTGGTGATACCCAATTTGGACATGCTACCCATGAACTTTGGGGTCACCATTTGGACATGGCCATGGTGTGAAGAATGATTGAAGCGGCTTACCTCGTTGGAGGTGGTGCGTATGTGCTTATTTAGGCAGGGGGCTTATCCCTGAGATAAATATACAAGTTGTCGGTATTACATCTTGTGAATCAAGTCAACTATGATATAGAGATAAGGCCTATGGTTACATGCGGTTAACATGAATAACAACTCCTGGCCGGCGTTAAGCCGCCTTAAGATCGATATGAAACTCTTGATGCCCATCGCGTCGATTTGGGCCCCAGCTCGGCGCCGGTTACTTCGCCGCCGCCCGACCTAGAGGGAGCTCCGTGTGGCCAAGGCAAAGGCTAGGAGCACACACAGACCAGCAACTGTCTGCACGTGCCGGCCAACAAACGAGGGCCACGACACCCTACCCGAGCGAAGGGGACGACAACCGATCTAGACGCGAGCGAGGGTGTTGCACGGCGACGAGATTGCCTGCACATTTACTACTCATATTCCCGGCATGGAGAGTGGAACGTGGCGGCCATCCTGTCCTCTTCAGCGTCGTGGGCGCCGGACGTACTAGCCGTGAGAGGAGCAACATCTATCTATCTATACATTTTTTCTTTGACGTCTGATTCGTAGAAAACTGACAACATATCAGCAGGGGGGCAACTTGCCAGGACTGTTGCAGCTGACATCTATTACCCTCCTTTCACGACTGCAGAGTGTGAAAAACAAGCGACAAAGACTTTGCCATGTGTCTAACAGAAAGCTGACGGCAAATTAGCTCTTTTTCTATTTACAATTTGCAAGTCTTTGTCATCTGTTTTTCAGCCTTTGCCGTTTGTTTGAGGTTGACGGAAAATTTACTAACTCCTGTGGCGATTCCTTTGACGCCTTGTGTGTCCGTGGTATGCCGTCCAATTTGTTGTGCTTTCACTTTCTAGCATTTTTAGGCCATTGAGCAGGGCCCACAAGAGACTGTTATCGGGCATCCACTTGTAGCTAAAGGAGTAATATATTTTCCATACCGGTCGTTTTTAAAATATTTAAAAAAAATGTTCGACGTAGCCCGAGCATCAAAGCGCGTCACTCAATTTAATTTCACTAATACTTTCCTTATGTACCATTTTCTATGTTCGTACCCACATAGGTGTCATAATCTAAAGTGGTGATCATACCTGCAAGGATTCAAAAACCATGAACTAAGGTACTAACCGGAACGGCGGATGCCAGAGGCGAATCCACCAGCTCACCGTGAAGAAATAGGGGAGGAAAAGCTAAAGAGGTGATAGCACTAATATTTTCCATAGCGGTCGTTTTCAATGCTCACCCACATAATGTGTTATAATCTAATGCAGTGATCACCATGTGATTTGTATGATGCTCTTCTGCTTATTGCTGGATAAAAATAAAATATGTGAAGCGCGGTTCGCGTGGTTAGCCAACTTGTGAACTGGGCGAGTGGCAGGTGAAAACGTGGTTCGCGTGGTCAGCGCAGATCATCATGTATAAATACGTACTACAACACATGATGGCACTCATCTCCACACAACTAAGCCAACAATGTGGTTCTCTGCATTGCTGGCTTGTATAGTAGCTGTGATCACCGTTCATGTAGTGCACATCCTGCACAAACACAACAAAAAGAGAGTTTCTCCTACTTGGCCTCCCGGCCCTGCCGGCTACCCCATCCTCGGCAACCTTCTCTATGTCATTGGCCCGCTCCGCAACAACCCGCACTCCGCGCTCGCCTCCCTCGCTCAAACCTATGGACCCGTCTTGTCCCTCCGCCTCGGTCTGACCCGCACCATCGTCGTGGTGTCCTCAGCCGCTGCGGCTCACGAGGCCCTTGCCAAAAATGATGCAGCACTCGCGTCCAGGCTTGTGCCGGACACCGTTCATGCCATGTCGTATGGCGCGACGTCCATGGTCTTCCTTCCAAGCTCCAACCCATTGTGGAAGCAAGACCGCACCATCATGGGCGCCCGCTTCTCCTCTGGCCGGGGCTTGGATACAATCCGGCCCATCTTGGAATGCCATGCCGGGCATCTCACCGAGCACTTAAGGGCATGCTCTGGCACTGGCACGCCGGTCGTAATCAGGGAGGCCGTGAACCGCACGGTGCTCAATGTCATATCCAACATCCTCTTTTCTGAGGATGTGGTGGACTTGTGCATGCCGGGGCCCCAACCTTTTAGGGGACTCATAGTGCCGGTTTTAGAGGAGTGGTCAAAATCCAACGTCTCCGACGCCTTCCCCTTCCTTGCACCAATTGACCACCTCCTTGGCTCGCGCCGCCGCATTTCCATACATCTCGCCAAACTCTTCAAGTTCTTTCACCAAGAGATCATTCAGCGCCGGTTAGCTAGAACTAGCACCGGCGGTAAGAACACCAACGACGTCTTGGACATTCTCCTCATGCGACATGCCATGTCCAAGCTCACGCGCCAAGAAATAGTCACGTTCCTAACAGTACGTATGTTCATTGTGTACCTTTTCCGTTTGCATATATTGTATGCATGTCGAATGTTCATTTGTTTTATTTCTGTACAGGATATGTTCATCGCGGCAAGTGACACGAGCACAGTTACTGTGCAGTGGGCTATGGCGCAGCTACTGCGCCACCCAGAGAAGATGGACAAGGTGCGAAACGAGCTCTCAGCATGCCTTGCAGTTGGGTCCAGTGATTTTGTTAAGGAGAGCGACCTCGACAACCTTCCCTACCTCCACGCCGTGGTGAAGGAGACATTGCGGCTGCACCCAGCAGTACCATTGATACCACGGGAGGTGGCTGCCGACGGAGTCTCACTGGGTGGATTCCCCATCCCGATCGGAACAGGTGTCGTTGTCAACTTGTGGGCAATCGGAAGAGACCCTGCGATGTGGCCTCAACCTGACAAGTTCGTGCCTGAAAGGTTCCTGGCTGTAGGTGCAGGTGAGGCCGTGCACTTTCAAGGCAAGGGCGACAATACCTATAGGCCATTCGGCGCCGGACGGAGGGTCTGCCCTGGAATGGACTACGCTCTGCGATCGGTTCCGCTATTGCTAGCCTCACTTGTCCACAAAATGGAATGGAGACTACCTGATGGGATTACACCCGAGGATTTGGACCTCAGCGACCGCTATGGCACTGTGCTAAATCTTGCTATGCCACTACGTGTTATGCCAGTGTCCATCGTGTGACGTCCATGGTTGCTCCAACACCATTATGTGCCGACATACATATTTTATGTATATCAATAATCTTGCGGGCTCATATAATTATTGAGATGCTATTATCTGCTGAGGTATTTCTATTGAAAAAGATGTAAGATTTGTAAAGTTCTAGTCCAACAAAATTGTTAGAGAATAAAGTACGGTAGGTTGGGATTTGTTAATATTGATGTAATCTCTCCTGTACGATTAGCTAAACTTTTCGTTGTCGGTAAAGTATCCGTGGAACAAAACCATAAAGACAAGACTACGTTGTTAACCTCGCGCTGGTGCCATTGCGAACTTCACAGTGCAAGCACAATTGCATGCCATTTGAATAAACATGGTGCACAAATTTTAAAGGATTGACGTCAGAGTTGTGACTCTCTATTTCCTATGTACTTCCTTGTCCTCCTCTCTTTCTCATTGGCCAGGGCGGCATAATTAGCTGTCTCCCTGGGAAGAAAAAAAATCAACTAGTAGCTAGTATAATAGGTTAAGTACAATGGGAAGACAGCAAGAAGCGCCACCATGGCACATAAGATGCTGCCGACACCAACTTAGTGCAGGCTTTGCTTTATCCTTATCTTCAATAAGTTGGCAAGGGTGATGACGCATGTAGAGAGCTTGCTACTTTGATTACATCTTGAAGCGTATATAGGAGGTTTTAAAGTTAAATTGTACAATCTTACAATTGCATAAAGAAACACTAACTTAGTTTTCTTTGTAAAGGAGGAATACCCCGGCCTCTACATCTGAAAAGGAGGAACACTAATTTTGTGAAGGCTTTTCATTGCCAGTAAAGTATCTGTGAAACAAAACCATAAAGACAAGACTAGGTTGTTAACCTCGCGCTGTGCTATTTTCCACAGTCAACTCTACACATTGGTTGATTCATATAAATAAGAGGGAGTTGTTACTTGCTTGTTGCTCGCGGCAAAAATGACATTTCTGACTTTTCAAATTACTATGATTTTTAAGACAGTGCCTTCGCTTGTTAATGGCAGGCGGTTGAGCTACCTCCACTTGGTGATCTGGGAGACCTTGTGGCTACACGCGCCGTTGCCGTTCCTGTTGCCGCGGCAGTGCCGGAAGCCATGCGAGGTGATGGGACACCACATCCCGGAGGGTACGAAGGTTCTCGTGAATGTTTGGGCGGATGCCTACTGGGAGGATGCCGAGGCGTTCAAGCCGGAGAGGTTCCAGGAGAGTAGCGCCTCTGCCATGGACTTCAAGGGCGGCCACTTCGAGTACCTTCCCTTTGGGTCCGGAAGGAGGATTTGCCGCTCGGCCTCGCTAACATGGAGCTGCTGCTCGCCAGCCTTCTCTACCACTTTGACTGGCAGCCCCCAGGCGGCAGGAGACCGGAGGAGCTCGACAAAGCTCGTCTTGCGCGCTCGGAAGGAGGATTTGCCCAGGCGTTTGGTATCGCCCTCAGCAACAAGACAAAGCTCGTCTTGCGCGCTACGCAGCGTATCCCATTCGCAAGTTAATATATTTAGCTCACATCTTTGAAAAAAATAGCTCTGGGAATCGTGGAAGTGTGTGATCGTGTGTAATGCATACTAAGATCATGTCTTCTTTTTTCTGTCGTGTTGTCTTGTAATAGTCTACCTTTGTAGGTCTTATTTTATGCTAGTGTTCGTACTGATGTGTCAATGATGAGTTTTTGTAGTACTACTATCAGATTTGGTGGTTCCTTTGCTCTTGGGATACACTATCTTAAGTGTGACTTTTAGTGCTAAATTATTCCCCCTGGTCTTATTTTCTGGCCCATTTATTATTACAAAATGAATATGGCATTTCATAGATCAGTGAAATGAGAGCACGTTTGAAAAAAAAATCAACAGATTTTGATACCAGCATTTCAACTCAAAGCCCCTAAAGTTTTTTTAATTGTAGCTAGCAAAATAACCCATGATGGCGGAACTGGGCTAGAACCCTTCCGAGCGGCTCTGGAGGCCCTCCGCTTGTCGGACCCTAGAACCCTGGCGATCTCTTCCACTCAGTTCACAGCTGCTGCCTCCCCAGCGGCGGTGGCGACGCCCATCCCGTCGAAGACGATGGGCAGGAGAGGTGCTCCACGACGGCGCATCACGGGAGAGGTGAGGCGCGGACTGTGGGTGCAGGGTGGTGGTGCGGCACCGTGATCTCCGGCAGGCAGCGGATCTATGGACCTGCTACGAGGAGATGGTGTCGTGCAGCCGGTGTGGCCGTGATCTCCTGCACGTAGCGGATTTGGGCCATGTCCTGCGCGGGAGGTTGGTTGTGGCCTCGGCTACACTGGTCGCTTCTGTACTACACTGGTTGGTGTGGGGGCTACTGGTCTTGCGAATAAAGGTGGTGGTCCTAGTTTTCTTCTCACAGCAAGGCAACGGTTTGTGTGATCGGTTCTTTTTGATCTGGCCTTTGACGTCTTCCAAAACTTCTGTCGAAAACCTTCAGGGATTGGCAAAAAATACCCCTGGATAATTGGATCTGAGAATTCAAACGTGCGCCTGCATATTAACCTACGCGGCTTCATGAGTACGCGGCACGAAGCTCTGTTGTTTGTTGAAACCATGAAATATGTCGGTATCTCGATTTCTATGGTGTAGACGGCGATGGAGAAGGGCACGATGGCTGAGATTGAAGGACCAGTAATGGAGGAGGGGGCCTCGGAGACAATGCTTGACAGGCCGGTGCTCGGAATCGGCTTGCAGAACATTCCGTCCTCTCTGGACATGGTACCCATCTGCCTGGTGGTTGATAACTTTCATGAGCATCAGTGGCATGTGAGGGCGGCAGCACTGTCAGTTTTCATTTTTGGTGGTGCTCCTCGAGTGGTAAGTCTTGACTTTCGGGGTGAAAATCTAAGGTCCGACCTTTATTGGTTGTACCTCGCAATTGCCTTGCTGAAGGTATTGTTTTGAGAGCTCATATTTTCTATGGTGTGGAATCCTAAGATCTTGAATCGGGCCACGATGACATTTGTGCATTGTTACCTTCTTGGAGGCGTTGCTTTTGGAGACCTTTTTCGTTTTCCGGGTGTTGTCTTTGTTAGTGGTTTGTGTGGTCCTGCTAAGAGGAGTTGATCATTATCACAGGGACTTTTTCTATTAGGCTGTGTGCATACTAAATATCTTTGTGACATTTTATCGATGGGGAAAAAAAGGAAAATAGCCCGTGTGTCGAGACGAGAGAATGCCCCAGGGTTATTTCAATGGCCAGTCGCCCCGGCCCCATCTGCCAATCTCATGGATGGGGTGGGAGCACATTATCAAATTATAAGAAGTAAACTGCGGGTTATGATACATTTCTCGAGAATGCAAGAGTCGGATGCATATATATTATAAAGGTGCAATACCAATCAATTTAAACATGTACCATGAGGATTATGGTGCACATCAGATGACATTGTCGAGTTCATTTTTTATGTTCAAATAAAATGGTGCCTTAGCTCATGCAGAGAAGTGAAATATCTGAAAAATATAACTTCAATTAATATAGAAGTACATACCAGTATAACCTTTTAGAATACATAAATGTACCGGACAGATCCTTCCATTTAGAATTAGAAAGGTGATCTTCATGCCTTTCTTCCACCCTGTCTTCACGTCGAAGGATCTCCTACACTGGGTTCGCCTTCCTGCAAGTAGTCGCCATGAGCAAGTAGTAGCTTTTAGCTTGTGTTTATTCTAAAATTCGAAGCTGGCTTAAAGATAATCACATGTATCAAATTTACAGATTCCTCTATTTGCATATGCATAGATGTATTCTAATGTTTTCCTCAAGCAGCAGGCACACATGCATCAACAGCACGCATGCACAAATAGTCCAATATATAATAATAATCCATTTAACCATTGAGAAATCAACATAAGAGCATCCTTCGAATATCCAAGTACCCAACAATTATTTCCCTGTACCCAACAATTATTTTGTAATAATTATACAATAAGCTTGTTACTTCCATAGTTTAACTTTGACCACTAATTTGATCAATAAAATGTAGGTTATGTGTCATAACAAGTATACATATACGAAACTTGTTCTCAATGTTACTCCCTCTGTTCCATAATGTACTGCCTAGGCGCCGCCACCGGCCCCCATCTCCACCCCCTCCCCGCGTCGTCACCGGCCAACCCTCCCGCGCCACCACCGGCCCCCCTCTCCGCCCCCTCCCCGCTTCGCCGCTGCCAGAGGGGACGCCGGCGAAGCCGCGCGCGCCCCGAGGATGGCGGTGGCGGGGCCACTCGCTTCGGCCCTCGGGCTCTGGCCGCGGCGCCCCGCGTCGGCGGCTGCGGGATCCGGCGAGATCTCGCCCACCGACGGCGCCTGACGACGGATCCGGGGCTGCCATGGCTGGATCTTGTGCGGGGCGCGCGACCATGGTGGTAGGGAGCGGCCGGGCGCGGCTGCGGTGGCAGAGAGCGTCGGCTAGGCGCGACTGCGGTGGCCAGCGCGCGCGGTGCGGTGACCCGTGACCCTGCCTGGGGGTCGTGGTGGTGCGTGGCGGCAATGCTCAGCGGGTCGGTGGCGGTGGATGCTCAGCACAGCTCCGGGAGAGATCCTTCCTCTAGTCATCATCGGAGCCGCGACGGCGACGCCCGCGGGTGCCGCTATCTTTCTTGGAATCGTCGTTGTGGAGGTGTGCTGCTCCCCTTCCTCGGCTGCTGCCTAGTCAGCCGTCACGTGGCTGCTATGGCGGCCGGCGGCGCCAGATCTGGCCGCTGTCCTGCGGCCCTGATGTGGGCCTCTCTCCTGCAGATTCTTGGTAGTGCCGGCGTGGTTGCCGGGGCCCTACCTGTGGGTCAAGCCGGTGGAGGAGATTCGGATTGGGGGAAACCCCTTAGTTGGCCCAGGCCGGCCGCGCCGACGACGACGCTCAAGGGCGCCCTTATTCTTTTTGAAGACGTCGGTATACATCTTCTCCTCTGCTCCCCTTCCGTGCCTCTCGGGTGAAAACCCTAACTCCGGTGGGCGGCCGCGGCGTCCTTGACGTCGTGACCTTCCTGAAGGCGTCGCCTAGAGGGCAGAGTGGTGGTGGGCACTGTGTGGGTCCTGAACGGTTGCTGGTGGTGGGCACTGCTTCGGGGGAAACCCTAGGATCTGGTCTTCCAGATCGGACCATGGCGGTACTGCGGTGCCGTTTCTCTCTTGGGAGCATCGTTTGTGGAGCAGCGCTGGCAGACTGAGGCAGGAGGTGGAGCGGCTTCGTCTTGCACGAAATTTCGGTGGAGCTGTCAAGTCATGCCTGGAATTTCGGCCGGCAGGTGCTACGCACGAAAGATCTATTGGAGTCTTCGCATGTGGACGGATGAGCCCAGGGCGGTGGCGCCGTTGGACGCCGTGGTGGCGTCGACGGATGTTTGGACTGGCATGGATGATGCAGATCTCTTTCCTGAAGATGGGTCAATGGTTCGATGATGATGGCGGCTTGTAAAACGTGTGCGTGAGGTGTGCGTTTTAGGTGTGCTGCACCGGTTGTTGCTCCCGATACGTTATGTGGATGGATTGGCGACAACAGCGGTCTGAGATATGTGGAGTGAGAGCACTTCACATTATCGAGTTTGTAGATGTGAGTGGTAGCTTTGGGTAGATTGATGTATACTCTTGTTAGACCTTTATGGAATAATTAATAAAGATAACTGCATGCATCGATTGATGCAGAGGCCGGAGGTTTAACCTCCTTTTCTATAAAAAAAAAATCTACTGCCTATATATTTTTCCAGAAGTTAAAGTTTGTAAAGTTTGACTAATTTTAGGGAGAAAGTTATCTATATCTACAAATACCAGTCATATATAGTACGAAAATATGTATCATGATGTATATAATGTTGTGTATTCGGCATTCTAAAATGTTGATAATTTTCTCTATAAACTTGGTCCAAGTTTATAAAATTCAACTTCCTAACAAGAACTATAGACACTGCATTACGGACCGAATGAAGTATGTTTTCTACGAGAGCCACTTGCGCAAAAAAAAGTTCTCCACAGTAAAATAAACGTACCGGCATGCGCAAGAAGGACGATAGCTATCTAGCAGGATGACACACAGAAAGGTCAGACGCAAAAGCATGAAAGCTCCAGATCATAAGCCAAGTACCAACAGCTCAATAACCTGTTAACACAGGTTACAGCTACGGTTGGTGCCGTGGAGAATCCGTCAGGATACGTATTGCATTGTCACGCACAAAAGTATCAGTGCTTGCTCCAGATTGACCAGCCAACTGCTTCCGAAGAAATCGTTGCTAAATACTCCCTCCGTCCGAAATTACTTATCGTATAAATGAATGTATTTAGAACTAAAATATATCTAGATACGTCCATTCCTGTAACAAATATTTTCGGACGGATGAAATATTGGGTGTCAAAAATCATGCAAATATACTACTCTCTATCGCTCGAGATTGCGTATCCAATTTGCCACACTGGCTTCCAGAAAACTGTTTAGGCATTCAAAGCAACGCCCGACTACCCACCTCAGTCACGTCTACTGTCTCCTCATATGTACACTCTCTTCAAAGTGCAGATGTTTATAAAAGACAGCCAAGTTTCTTTTAAATTGATGCCATAAGGTTATGTCAATCCGCAAGAAAACAAGACGAATATATATAAGCTCTTCCTTCAAGCAATCTTGCACGCAGTAACTCAACACACTTCAACTCGTTGGTCGCACTGTTCTTAGGCCCAAGGCCAAATATGAAAAGAAATAAACTCTTACAAGAACACCCTTGGTACACTTGTTAGTTGCACCTGATGCACTAGATTTACAAGGAGATATGTAAAAACAAATTATAGTTCTGTTCATATAACCTTAATTAGGATTACTTAAGGGAAGATCATGGAGGTGGTACTATCCCATTCGGATACTTCATGAATATAACCTCTTGGCCGTCTCAATGAGTTGCCATCAGGTCAGACCTTGTTTCCGTCTCCTTTGACTAGTTTTCTCCTTTGTGAGACCCCTCAATTGTAAGGTCGTCCGTTTATGTCCTGTGTGCACTAGTGTAAGGATTTTCGCTGGGTTTTCTGTATATTATTGGAGCAACACTCTTCCTCTTTCTTAATGAATCAAGATGGCCAATTTAGAAGAAAAAAATTAAGAAGATTGAAAAGAGGAAGAGAAAAGAAGGTAACTCCTGATTACTTGAATTTCTCTATGTACACGCATATTCAAATTCAAGCTGGTACACGGCCGCGTGCCTCGTCCCTCCAGTTTGCCGTCGCCTTGTCGCTGCTGGCCTCCACGGCCGGCAATCGAGAATTTTCGTGAATCCTGCTGCCTAGTTGGCACTCATGTGTACGACTTGGTCTTCGGCTTGACGAGGCGGGAGGAGGAGCCGTCCTCGTTGATGACGACGCCGTTGCTGCGCGTTCGCCGCCCGAGCGGGGTCTCCCGTGGCTCCGGCTTGACGGGGAGGAGCGTCGGCGACCCGCAGGAGCGGGAGCGGAAGCCAGACGGGGAGGAAGACGACGTTTCCATGCGCCTCGGCGTCTAAGAACTGTCGCGGCGGTGGGAGAAGGACGGGGCATCGGGTATTCCAAACATGGCGAGTTGTCGCCCTCAATGTGCTCGACGACGGCCTCCAACTTGCGACAGGGGACGCCCCATCATTGGCGTCGTCCCTCGGAGTTGAAGCGGCCGCGGGGTCAGCACCGTTGGTGGTGGCAAGCTGGTCGACGTGGCGGTGTTCAAAGTACGTCGTCCATAACGTGTTGTTGTCGGGGGCATACCTCGGCTGGTTCCACGAGCTCTCCGACAGCGATGACCGGATGCGCGTGATCTCCACGCGTCTGTCAGCTCCAGAGGGCGGCGGTGGCACCGAGACTCCGGCGACGCTCACCCTCCATGATCCCGCACCCGCATGTCCGATGGCGTTGGGTAGTCCGCCTCGTAGAGGAGACGGGCCTCAGACTGGTGCAGGTGGCAGCGGCCAAAGCTGTTGGCCGCCGCTCCTTCACCGGGGTACGTAGCCCTCGGCCCTTGGTGAAGAGAGGAGCGCCGATGGCGAAAGGAGCGGGGGAGAGGGGCGTCGGCGGGTGAGAAGCCTGGCGACAGGTGTGCGGCCACCAGCAAGGAAGGGATGGCTTATATATCCGCGGGCGGCCGGGTAGCGGCTAGCAGCCGTGCGAACGGGTGGCAGGAGTGGACGGGACACGTGTCGGTGCGCCGCCCGTGAGGAATCAATGGAAGGCTGACCGACAGCGCAAACTTCGCATTGATTCCCGCGAGAAACGAGGCGGTGAAGATAATGACCACGCCTAGTCATTGAATCGGCGAGTCCACACGCGTATCGTGCCAAAATCGTTTCCCCCGGCACCCCTGGGCGTCCCCAGCGCGCCAGGTTCAGACTAGGACCACCGGGGCCAAATTAGGCCTTAACCCGCCAAAAATAGGCTTCTGGGCACGGCTGGGCCTTTTTTCACGCCGGCGACCAAAAAGGACTTGGGAGCCTGTTGGGGACACGGCTGGAGATGCTCTTATGCAATCAAGTGTTCAAAGAGCATATGCACAGAGTCTTCGTTTTCCTTCGAAAGAGAAGTCTGGAACTCGTCGATAGATAAATCAAAGAGGAGCCACAGACCGAAGGCCACGCAGATCGTCGATTTCTCGCACCAAAGCGATCTGGCCAGCTAATATAATGCCGGGGCTAGGCCTGTCAGGCTACTACGCACTCAGCTTCTTTGTTTGGAACTACACGGTAAAGACCGGGACAGGGCTCCAGATCCGACCTCCCCCAAGCCGTTGTAGTGAACCTTCAACAAGAAGGCAGGCAAACGGCCATGGTCGGGGATGCGTCCTAGACAGGTGAGGTCATGCTGGAGTAGGGGTCGTGGCGGCGGGGGGGGGGGGGGGAGTCTTCGGCGGGGGCGCCCAGGGAGTTGCCGCCAGCGGGGTCTTGCAGGGGAACCGCCTACGAGAAGCATCGACTACCGGACCACCGCGCCAACGGCGAGATCCGCCCTACCGCCACCTTCCTAGGGCAGGCACGGCTTCACCGAAGCGCCCTCCGGTGACGGTGCAGCGAGGGAGGATGGAGAGAGGACGTCTAGCAGTGCAGGCTAGGGTTTTCCCCTGTGCCGCTAGAGGAGGACGACGCAAGGGTGCCCAAGGAGTCGCCACCTGCGGGGTCCTGCGGGGGAGGCCGCCCGCGAGCAACACCGACTACCGGACCAATGGACCGCCGCGCCAAGTTACCGCAAGATCCACCCCGCCGCCACCTTCCTAGGGCAGGCATGGCTTCACCGGCGCGCCTCCGATGACGGCGCAACGAGGGAGGATGGGGAATTAAGGGACGTCTGGCGGCACAGGCTAGATTTTCCCCGTGCCGTTAGAGGAGGGCGACGCGGGGGCGGGGTTGGGTAGAGGAATCGAGAGTTAACTTGAACACCTGACTTAAAAGAGGGTTACACCAAATGTGATGTCTTTTGGAGATTGAGTCTGAGTTTGATTGGGCTCAGACTGTAGAGGTTGACAATGCAGCCGCCGCAATTAATAGCTTGATAGGTTGTGGCTTGTGGATCCATATATATACTAGCCTTTCCGTATAGAGCCTGGAAGATAGCTTGTTATGCTGACGTGACGATAAAAAAATTAGTTTGTAAGCAAGGTAAACTTTTGACCAAAAACAAATAACTAAGCTTGCATCCTCGGCGAACACAAGTTGACATGTTTTTGTCATGCCTAAAATTATGGCGTACACTTGATATTTTGATCCTAATTATATTACGGTCCATAAAAATGCTAAACATACAAAGAGTTAAACATGGTTACACGCTGACTAAATTTTTTTCTTTCTAACTAACCATCCCTGTTTTCAAGGGGGTGGGACCCTCGTCTCCTTAATCTCCAATCAAACTCCATCTATTTGTAAAATTCATGTAAAGTTATGTATGTGTAATATTGCTGATTATGGCCATATTCGTTGATTAAAACTATTATTGGCGTAATGTCTCCCTTGTTTCATTCTCTTCGTACATGCTCTCCGATTCATTGGATTCCTCACAACGAATTAAGTTTGCAAGATGGCAAGTTGAAGTCGAAATCAACTTTATTCCTCCCGAAACCCTTTCGGTCTCTCAACCACCCACGTGTTTGATCGTCACCGGCTTTTCTTTCTTGCGTTAGTCATGCAGTGTGTGGCTGGCTGGGAATAGCATGTCACCAGCATGGGTGCGTGTACAATATCGATTTGCTATTCATGTTGTCTACTGCATTTAATATGTTAGAGTTTCACATGTTGGTAGTTAGTATCATCATGCTTTATATTCTCAAATTAATCATAGAAATTGTGTCTAATTACTCAACAGGGTACAATATCGATTTGCTGAATACACCTCCGACTTAAGCATGTGATATAAGTAGTCGATGAACACACGAGCACTGCATGCATCCATGTTTCTCCTTTGCTCCCTCGTCTTGTACTACCATGGATTGGTTGGTAGGTGTCGTGGTCTCCCTCCTTTGCTCCCTCGTCTTGTACTACCATCATCTCCAGTCCAAGAAAACATGCAAGGAGGAGCCGACCGAATGGCCACTAGTGGGCCATCTTTTCGGCATGATCGCTCACATGAGGAGACCGTTCTACCACGACTGGGCCACCGCCGTGCTCGCCGGCACGCGCCACAACTTCCAAGCTCATGCGGGGCTCGCCGGCGTGCGGTTCTTCGTCACCTGCGATCCGTCCAATGTGCGCCACATCTTCACCTCCAACTTCCTCAACTACCCCAAGGGCGAGGAGTTCGCCGAGATCTTTGACGTCCTGGGCCACGGCATCTTCAACGCCGATGGTGATTCCTGGCGGTGGCAACGTGCCAAGTCCCAGTTCCTCATGGCTGGCCCTCGTTTCCGCTCCTTCTCGGCACGGTGCAGCCGCGACAAGGTGGAGACGAGCCTCCTCCCTTTCCTCGCGCACGCTGCCGACGTCGACGCCCGCTGTGACCTGCACGACGTGTTCCTAAGGCTGACCTTTGACATGACCTGCAACCTCGTCTTTGGGGTCGATCCCGGATGCCTGCAGATCGGCCTCCCCGTTGTGCCCTTCGCGCGCGCCATGGACGACGTCCTGGAGAGGGTCATCCTCCGGCATGTCATCCCGCCGGCGTGCTGGAGGCTCATGTACCGGTATGAGGTCGGCCCAGAGAAGAAGATGGCCGTGGCTCGAAGGACCATCGACCGGTTCGCCGTAGACATGATCACCAAGCGCAGATCCGATCTCAAGCTCCAGGTTGAGGGCATCAGTGAATCCTCCGACATGTTGTCGTCCTTTATATTCAACGGTGATGCAAGCGACGAGTTCTTGCGTGACACCGCGGTGAACCTCCTACTCGCCGGCCGAGACACCACCGGGACGGCACTATCGTGGTTCTTCTACCTCCTATGCAAGAACCCACGCGTGGAGCAGAGGATCCTTAGCGAGCTAGCACCGATCGCGGCGACGAAGAAGCTGTCCAACTCCAACGACGACGACATGGTGGTGTTCGACGTGAGCGAGGTGAGCAGCATGGTGTACCTGCACGCGGCGTTGTGTGAGAGCCTGAGGCTCTACCCGCCCGTGCCATTCCAGCACAAGGCGGCAACGGCCGGTGACGTGCTCCCGAGCGGCCACGAGATAAAGGCAGGTGACAAGATACTCATCTACTCCTACTCAATGGGGAGGATGGAGGGCGTGTGGGGCAAGGACTGCATGGAGTTTAGGCCCGAGAGGTGGCTCACCGATGACGGAAAACTGAGGTACGAGCCGTCTTACAAGTTCATGGCCTTCAACAGCGGTCCCAGGACCTGCCTCGGCAAGGAGGTGGCCTTCACCCAGATGAAGGCTGTCGCAGCTGCCGTGCTATGGAACTTCGCCATTGAGGTCGTAGCAGGGCATGTCGTGGAGCCGAAGTTGTCCATCATACTCCACATGAAGAACGGTCTCTCGGTAGAGGTGAAGAGGAGGAAGTTTGCCGGCGTGGATGGCTAGCTACCATACACTAGCAGACACGTACATGTGATGCTAACACATATGGATAGATAAATGGTAGTAGGTTACAGTTGGGCCTGTGGATTTGAAATATGTCTAGATAAGGTATGGTGACGTGTTCGAGTAAGACAATTGTGTTTTAGGCCTCTTATACAACGTGAGGGTTGACACTGCACGTAACCTATGCCAGCATATATATAATAGCACAGATACACAAAGGAGTGGGCTATGTGCGGCGGCACCCAGGTGAATGTGTGTGGTATTGTGTCGATGTAACGAGGAGGAACATAAAAGTCATGCCCTAGGATGTAGCTATGTTGGTGAGCCATGTTAACAAATTTCGGTGTCGTGCCTCATGCGATTGTTTGTTCCTCGAATGATCGACTATGAGCCTTGGATTATAGGTTGTTTGAAGGTTGTGGACTGTTGATTTGTATAATTATAAAGGGAAATCTATTGTCGTAATAGTTACTTCGATCTCCCTTCCCACCCTTTCTCCGCTCAATAGAAAGACCAGGAAAACCCGTCACACGGCCTGTCCCATCTCATTAGAAAAAGGCAAAAGAAAGTAGAAGAATAGAGACCCACGAACACACGTCCCACACAACTACCTCATCTCCCCAATCCCACCGCTACCGATCTCGTCTCCTCTCAGATTTTTCGGCGGTAGGATCCAGTCCCATCAAGAAATTCTACACTCCTCGCTCTCATTTGGATATATCGCATCCCTACTTCCTGTCCGTAGGTAAGTTTGGTGGCAGGGCAGAAGGAGTGCTCGTAAGCAGCACGATTGGACGTTATCCATTGGGTCGGGACGGGTTCCTCACAACCTAGGTGAACTGTGGCAAATTGAGTTTTTGACATCACCGAGGAGCTGGACATTGATAAACTTGTACCTTGGAGAAAGAGTGGATGGCATCGGATTTTGATGTGGTCTTTCCTCAGACTTTGACCTTGCGGGTGTTTACTTGGAGTTTGATATCGATAAACTTGCGGATGGCATTGGATTTTGATGTGGTGTTCAAGGAAATTGCAGGACGCGTATTGGCGTTTTTTCAAAAAGAAGGCATCGCCCCGGCCTCTGCATCCAGTGATGCATGCAACCATTTTATTAAGTACGAAATAGTCTGAAAGAAATACAAAGAAGTCCGAAAAGCCGAAGAAAAATAAAATGAGAAGGAGTTACAAGACGATCATAACGCCAACATTGATGATAACAATCGGTATAAATGCCTATGGTCCTATCCTATGAGCAATGCCGTCGTCCATATCGGTTAAAGATAAGTTGAGCTACCATCTTTCATCGGACACACCCAGTAACCAAAGGCTCCCTGGTTTCCACAGAAGTGAGTAAGGACCACATGCGGATCAAGGCAGTAGCCCTGAAGATGACCTGCAAAAAATTAATATAGTGTTGTCTGTTAAAAACTAGATCATTTCTGTAGTTCCATATAGCCCACATAAGAGCACAAGTCCCAACTCGAATTAGTTTGGCGTAAAGTACATTAACCCCATCCAACCACGTCCCAAATAACATGTTAATGCTAGTAGGCGGGGCAATGTTAAAAGTAATTTGGATTGAGCACCATAAGAGTTTAGCCATAGGGCAGTCCAGAAAGAGGTGCTTAATCGTCTCATGCGTCTGACAGAAGCTACATCTTCTATTTCCTTTCCAGTGTCTTTTAGCCAAGTTATCCTTAGTTAAAACAACTCCTTAATGAACAAACCACATGAAGATTTTTATCTTAAGGGGAACTTTGACCTTCCATATATTCATGGACTTTGGAATAGGTGACGTATCAATAATATGGTCATACATCGATTTCACTGAGAAAGTATCATTGGTGGTCAACCTCCAACGAATACTATCAGGAAAATTAGACAGGGTAATATTCATTAGCCTTCTGACTAGATGTAACCATCTAACCCATCTATTTCCGATCAAGGCTCTACGAAACTGAATGTTAAGAGGAGTCTCTCGTAATACTGCCGCAACGGATGCCTGTTTGCGTTGTGCAATATTATAGAGTTGCGGATACTGAAGAGCCAAGGGCTCTTCTCCTAACCAAGTATCCTCCCAGAATTTAGTACTTTCACCATTGCCTATGATGAATCTAGTCCTGTTAAAGAAAGCAGCCTTTGTCCTCATGAGACCCTTCCACAAAGGTGAATTGTCAGGTCTCACAGTGACCTGAGCTAAGGTCTTTTACTGTAGATACTTGTTCTTTAGAATGTGTATCTACATTCCTTGTGATTCGACAGACGAATAGTCACTTGCTAAGCAGACACAGACACCTGTTCTTAACCTTTTGCATGTAGCCACTTGCATGTTGACGTAAAATGGTTGTACAACAACAGAACCCGGCACGTGGAGCAGTTCATGAACGAGGTGGCGATCCTGTCGTGGCTGCCCCACCCGAACCATGTCATCTTTTACCGGGACATGTCGAGCTGCAGCAAGGAGTATGTGCCCAATGGCTGCCCTGCCACATGTAGAGGCAGCAGCAGCAAGGAGAGAGTACATGTAGAGGCTGCAGCAAGGAGTATGTGCCCAACGGCACCGTGGCCGACCACCTACATGACCAGCGCATGGCATAGCGGGTATTGTTCGCTCCACCTCAACATTGCTTTCGAGGCAGATGTGGCCTTTGGTGCACCGTGTAGTGAAGACCACCACAATCGTCCTTGATGTCGACTTCGACATCAAGGTGGCCGACTTCGGCCTCTACATCTACTCTCTCCGCCTCATCATATAAGAATGTTGTTGACACTAATAAAAGAATGTTTTTAACACAAATGTTTTTCAATAAAGGACCTAGAAGAAGCGGCTTACATTCTAGGCATTAAGATCTATAGGGATAGATCGAGGCTTTGGTAGGACTTTCACAAAGCACATACCTTGATAAAGTTTGAAGAAGTTCAAAATGAAACAGTTCAAGAAGGGATTCTTGCCAGTATTACAAGGTATAAAGTTGAGTAAGACTCGGTGACCAGTAACTGCAGAAGATAGAGAAAAGATGAGTATCGTCCCCTATGCGTCAGCCGTAGGGTCTATCATGTATGCAATGTTGTGCACTAGACCGAACGTTAGCCTGGCCATAAGTATGGCAGGTAGGTTTCAAAGTAATCCAGGAATGGATCACTGGACGGCGGTCAATAATATTCTGAAGTACCTGAAAATGACTAAGGAAATGTTTCTCGTTTATGGAGGTGACGAAGAGCTCGTCGTAAAGGTTACGTCGACGCAAGCTTTGACACTGATCCGGATGACTCTAAGTCTCAAACCGAATACGTATTTATTCTTAATGAGGGTGCGGTAAGCTGGTGCAGTTCCAAGCAAAGCGTCGTAGCAGATTCTACATGTAAAGCGGAGTACATAGCTGCCTGTGAGGCAGTTAAGGAGGGTGTCTGGATGAAGCAGTTCATGATGGATCTTGGAGTTGTGCCGAGCGCACTAAATTCAATAGCTCTGTTCTGTGACAACACTGGTGCCCTTGCTTTAGCAAAGGAACCAAGGTTTCACAAGAAGACCAAACACATCAAACGACGCTTCAACCTCATCCGCGACTATGTCGAAGGAGAGGACGTAAATATTTGCAAAGTGCACACGGATCTGAATGTAGCAGATCCGCTGACTAAACCTCTTCCATGAGCGAAGCATGATCAATACCAGAACTGTATGGGTGTTAGATCCATTCCAATGTAAATCGCATAGCGATGCGAGACTAAATTATTGACTCTAGTGCAAGTGGTAGACTGTTGGAAATACGCCCTAGAGTCCATGATAAAATAGTTATTATTATATTTCCTGTTTCAAGATAATCGTTTATTATCCATGCTATAATTGTATTGAATGAAAGCATTGATACATGTGTGAATATATAGACAAAACAATGTTCCTAGCAAGCCTCTAGTTGGCTAGCCAGTTGATCAAGGATGGTTAAGGTTTTCTGATCATATGTAAGTGTTGTCTCTTGATAACTGGATCACGTCATTAGGAGAATCATGTGATGGACTAGACCCAAACTATGAACGTAGCATGTGATAGTGTCATTTTGTTGCTATTGTTTTCTGCGTGTCAAGTATTCATTTCTATGACCATGAGATCACGTAACTCACTGACATCGGAGGAATACCTTGTGTGTATCAAATGTCACAACGTTACTGGGGTACTATAAAGATGCTCTACAGGTATCTCCGAAGGTGTCCGTTGAGTTAGCATGGATCAAGACTAGGGTTTGTCACTCCGTGTGATGGAGAGGTATCTTGGGCCCACTCGGTAATACAACATCACATACAAGCCTTGCAAGCAATGTGACTCAAGTGTAAGCCACGGGATCTTTTATTACGGAACGAGTAAAGAGACTTGCCGGTAACGAGATTGAAATAGGTATAGCGATACCGACGATCAAATCTCGGACAAGTAACATACCGAAGGACAAAGGGAATGATAGAGATTATCTGAATCCTTGGCGCTGAGGTTCAATCGATAATATCTTCATAGAATATGTAGGATCCAATATGGACATCCAGGTTCCGCTATTGGATATTGACCGAGGAGTGTCTCGGGTCATGTCTACATAGTTCTCGAACCCGCAGGGTCTGCACACTTAAGGTTCGATGATGTTTTAGTATAGTTGAGTTATATGTGTTGGTGACCGAAGGTTGTTCGGAGTCCCGGATGAGATCACGGACGTCACGAGGGTTTTTGGAATGGTCCGGAAATGATGATTGATATATATGATGGTTTCATTTGGTCACATAAAAGATTTAGGGCATTACCGGCAGTGTACCGGAAGTGATGAATGGGTTCAGGGTATTCACCGGGAGGGGCCCACCCACCCGGGAGTTAGCCCAGTAACCCTGGGGTGGCGCACCAGCCCTTAATGGGCTGGTGAGGCCAGCCCAAGAGGGCTATGGCGCCACAAGAGAAAAATATCAAAGGAAAAGAAAAAGAAAAAACAAGGAAAGAGGGAGGTGGGAAGGAAGGAGTGGACTCCTTCCCCCAAACCGAATTGGGGTGGGAGTCCACTTCCTCCCAATCGGCCGGCGCCCTTGGGGATCCCTTGAGCCCCAAGGCTAGCCCCTCCCCTCCTCCTATATATAATGGTGGTTTTAGGGCTTTTGAGACACAACTTTTGCCACGTGCAACTCAAACCTATACCACGTAGTTCTTCTTCTAGATCGGATTTCTATAGAGCTCGGGCGGAGCCCTGCAGGAGTAGATCATCATCACCATCGGCACGTCGTCACGCTGCTGGAGAACTCATCTACTTATCCATCTCTCTTGCTGGATCAGGAAGGCCGAGATCGTCATCGAGCTGTACGTGTGCTAAACGCGGAGGTGCCGTCCGTTCGGCGCTAGATCGGAACGGATCGTGGGACGGATCGTGGGACGACTCTGATTTGAATCACGAAGCTTTACCACTACATCAACCGAGTTTCTTAACGCTCCCCGCTTCGCGATCTACAAGGGTATGTGGATCCAATCTCCCTCTCGTGGATGAACATCACCATGATAGGTCTTCGTGTGCGTAGGATTTTTTGTTTCCCATGCAACGTTCCCCAACAGATATCGGCGGCATGGCGCTGTGGGGACTCGGCATCCGATGCATGGAGATAGACTCGCGCAGGAGGAGGTAGATGTATGGCGTCATGGTGACATCGATGGGAGAGTGGCTACACAAGGTAGAAGCCTCAATATTTGCTCTGAAGATGGACCGGTGGAAGATGACGGCGACAGCACACGAGTGCGTCAGATCGGTTGTGTGCCCTAGACCCGGTATGTGGCAGATGGCTAGACCGGCTCTGCTAGGGCTTCCGGCTTTTGATGTTAGGCTTAGGTAAGCGGTCTGCATATGTGGCCCAGCTAGCACCCCTTCATCATATGGATAGGAGTAGCGACAGATGTTGCGAAGATGACGGATTCAGACATATTGTTGTAACACTTTGTAGGGTCCTCTAGAATAATCAGTAAAATGACCGCATGCATCTACCAGATGCACAGGCCGGGGGTCATTTTCCTTTTCTAAAAAAAATAACGTAGATGCAGTGGCAGATCTAAGGGTGGGTTGTTGGGGGCCATGACCTCCACAAAAAAATTGTAGATTTACTTTTACTAGTGCATATGTATAGTCAGTCTTGTGCTGTTCAACCATCATTGCCCAAGCTTGCCCTTGGTCAAATTCTCTTAAATCCTCTTCAATCCCCTTCTGATAGGGATTAACCGAAGAAGGCCTAAAGTATTTCAGTGCTTGGTACAAGTCAACATTCTTTTTCAAATAATTTGGGTTGCATACCACATGGTGGTTGGTACAGACACAGTTCGACATAACTGCACTTGATTGGGTTGGATGTATATTGGTTTCAGCACAGCTAGGCTGATCGTAATGAAGCTCCTGTTGGTTTGGTTGGTTGTGATTATTGTACTGCTAGAGGTCAGGTAGAGGTCCATTTAATTTTATATCGATCTCTTGCCTGTTCAGATCAGGTAAAGTAAGTACTACGCTTTATTTGATCTCTTGCCTGTTCCTTCTAAAAACAAGTTCATCATACTGTTTAGGGATATAGGGAAATTAATTATTTGATATCACTGGGAGTGCATACTCCCACCTCAACCACCGTCGATCTTGATCGTACTGTGCATACCACCTTTTTGTTTTGCGGGGTTAAAACAGATTTCATTGCTTGAGCTGGAAAGAAGATCCTCATCCAAACAAAGTTGAGGTACATCAGCAAGGCCAGACGGAAGCCAAAGTACTGTCCAAACGAAGCTAATCTCGGACTAACAACATTTTGGTGCCTACTAATATATATGAGCAGTATGGTTGAGCTATCCCTTTCACCTAGAAGTAACCTGGCTTCATTGATCAACATCGGTTCATTGATAAATTAGTTGAACAGATTACACCTGTCTGAATAAATTTGAAGGCGATTTGTTGATGACTATGTCTGAACCACCGTACCTCTGGTGGTGTTTGTGTTGTCAGATCGGCCTAGTTGATTAAGCATGTGATATAAATACCCGATGAATGCATGAGCAAATTACAGTAGTAGCTTGCATGAATGCATGCATGCGTGCATAAAGCATAATTCTCTACTAGAGCATGGAGCACTGGTACTGGTTTGTAGGACTTGTTTGCTGCTTCCTCTCGTACTACCGTCGTCTCCAGTCCAAGAAAACAACCAAGGAGGAGCCGACGGAATGGCCGCTGCTTGGCCATCTCTTATCCACGCTCGCCAACGTCTCCAACTTGCACGACTGGGCCACCGGCGTCCTGGCTACCACGCGCTACAACTTCGCAGCTCACATGGGGCTCACCGGCGTCCGCTTCTTCCTTACCTGCGACCCATCCAATGTGCGCCACATCTTCATCTCCAACTCCATCAACTACCCAAGGGGCGAGGAATATGCCGACATCTTCGACGTCCTGGGCGACGGGATCTTCAACGCCGACGGCGAGTCCTGGCGGCGGCAGCGTGCCAAGTCCCAGCTCATCATGGCCAGCCCTCGTTTCCGCTCCTTCTCCGCACGGTGCACCCGCGACAAGGTGGAGAGGAGCCTCCTCCCTTTCTTGGCGCACGCTGCCGACGTTGGCGCCCGTTGTGACCTGCACGACGTGCTCCTCAGGCTCATGTTCGACATGACATGCAACCTCGTCTTCGGGGTCGACCCCGGCTGCCTGCAGATCGGCCTCCCTTCCCTGCCCTTGGCACGCGCCATGGACGACGTGCTGGAGACGCTCTTCCTCCGGCACGTCATCCCACCGGCGTGCTGGAGGCTCATGTACAGGTATGGGTTTGGCCCGGAGAAGAAGATGGCCGTGGCTCGTAGGATCATCGACCGGTTCGCCGCGGACACCATCGTGAAACGCAGGTACTCCGGTCACAAGCTCCGCGGCGAGGGCATCACCGAATCCTCCGACATACTGTCCTTCTTTATATGCAACGACGACGCAAGCGAACACAGCGACGAGTTCTTGCGTGACACCGCGGTGAACCTCCTGTTTGCCGGCCGGGACACCACCGGCGCCGTGTTATCGTGGTTTTTCTACCTCCTGTGCGAGAACCCGCGCGTCGAGCAGATGATCCTCGACGAGCTAGCGCCGATCGCTGCAAGGAAGAAGGTTGACGACATGGTGGTGTTGGACGCGAGCGAGCTGAGCAGCATGGTGTACCTGCACGCGGCGCTGTGCGAGTGCCTCAGGCTTTACCCGTCCGTGCCCATCACGCACAAGGCGGCAACACACAACGACGTGCTCCCCAGCGGTCACGAGATAAAGGCCGGCGACAAGATACTTGTCTACTCCTATTCTATGGGCAGGATGGAGGGCGTGTGGGGCAAGGACTGCATGGAGTTCAGCCCGGAGAGGTGGATCACCGACGACGGGAAGCTGAGGCACCAGCCGCCCTACAAGTTCATCGCCTTCAACGCCGGTCCCAGAACCTGCCTCGGCAAGGAGGTAGCTTTCACGCAGATGAAGACTGTCGCCGCCACCGTGCTGTGGAACTTCACCCTCGAGACCGTGCCGGGGCACACCGTGAAGCCCAAGCTGTCCATCGTACTCCACATGAAGAACGGGCTGGCGGTGACAGTGAAGAGGAGGAACTTCTTCACAGCCAAGCCTGGCTAGCTAGCATACATAAGACATATGTACATGTGATGTGTGACCACAATACCTATATGTAAGTTGACTGGATTTGTAATTTTGGGTAAGTCGATTAATTAATTAGAAGGAGAATCTGTTAAACAAGTATGAAAGCTTGAAGAAGGAGAAAGAATTATGGCCAAATGATATTAGAAAGAAATAATATTTTCACACACGCACTGCCACTCAGGAAGGTTGGGCACTTAGAGCATCTCCAACAGCCGCGCTCCGTAAAAAAGACTGTATTTAGCACGCGCGACGCGGCGGCAGCTCCAGCGCGCGCGCCATTTCCAATTGAGCGCGATGGCCGAAACGCAATCCCGCGCCCATTATTTGCTGCGCCGGCTCCCGCGCGCGCGACTCTCCCGCGCTCGCTCCTTCTTTCTTATGCGCTCTCTCCTGCTATCTCCTGCGTTGTGCACTCTCTGTGCTCGCTCTGCACTCTCGCGACCGCCCCATCCGACCGCGCCGCCACCGCCGCTCGCGCCACCGTTCGGCGCTGCACCGGCCTATCCCGAGCCGCCGTCGCCGCCCGCGCCCGCCGGCGCTTCCCCGGCCTGTCTCTGCTGCGGCCGCCGCCCGCCCCCCCCCGTTCAGGCGCTTCCCCGGTCTCCCCGCGCCGCCGCGCTTCCGCCCCACCCCTCCTAGTCCGGCCGGCCCTCGCGCGCCTCCGACGTCCGAGGAACAGCGCCCCACCGCTCGCTGGCGCGCCGCGCCCGCAAGGTGTTCGACAAAACGCCTACAAGGTATGTATTGCTTCAAATTTATGAATTTGGTGCATGTTTTGAATTGTAGTTTTTTATAGTATAGTATTGAACATTGTAGATGAGTTCGTTGTATGATTCTTCTGAAGAAGAATTTGAAATGGAAGAGGAGGAGGATCTTGCAATGATCATAGCTATGCATATCAATAAAAACCGAAGCACGGTGGTTCGGTTATGGGTCGGGAAATTTTTTGGAGAGATAGGATTGATGCCCATAACAGATTGATGAATAACTATTTCGTGGAGAATCCCACATACCCGGAGTCGTATTTTCGTCGCCGGTTTAGGATGAGCACAGACTGGTTCAAGCGCATTGCAGAGAAACTTGCGAGCCATGACCGGTTTTTCCAGCAAAGGAGGAATGCCGCCGGAGAGCTCGGGCATAGCACCTTTCTGAAGGTGACAGCCGCTTTGCGTATGTTGGCATACGGTATCCCGGCTGATTTAGTTGATGATCACTTGGCTATGGGTGAGAGCCAAGCCATCATGTGTGTCATGCGCTTTGCAGTGGGAATTGTGCAAGTGTTTGGCGAGGAGTATTTGAGATCTCCCACTGCTGAAGACGCCGCAAGGCTATTGGCGATGAACAAATCTCGCGGCTTTCTTGGCATGCTTAGCTCAATAGATTGCATGCATTGGAGTTGGAAAAATTGTTCAAAGACATGGCATGGGCAATTCCACGGCCAAAAAAAGGGTTCCACTATAATCCTTGAAGCGGTGGCCGATCATGAGACTTGGATTTGGCATGCATTCTTTGGAATGCCTGGATCTTTGAATGACATCAATGTTGTCAACCGGTCATCACTGATGAATAAGATTGCGAATGGTGAGTTGCCACCGGTGCAGTTTGTAGCAAATGGCCGTACGTACAACTATGGCTATTATCTAGCGGATGGCATCTATCCAAAGTGGCAAACCTTCGTGAAGCCGTTGAAAAAGCCAGAAGGTAAGAAAAATCTTGATTTTCACAATGCTCAGGCGGCTGCTAGAAAAGATGTGGAGAGACCATTTGGGATTTTACAAGCCCAATTTGCTATTGTGAGAGGACCGGCTAGATTTTGGGATCAAAAAATGCTTTGGTACATCATGCACGCTTGTGTGATCATGCACAACATGATCATCGAGAATGAGCGTGGCCAAGATGTAGACTACTCACAGTATGAGCTCTTGGGACATCCCGTGCGAGTGCGACGGAGGGCTGAAAGGGTTGCCCGTTTTGTTGCCTCGTATCATGCCATTCGGCGTCCCGCAACACACAATGATCTTCAGAAGTATCTGATTGAAGAGTGTTGGGCATGGCATGGACGACAAAGAGCATGATTTGATTGCTTTATTTGTATTGTATTGTTCATGAACTATTGGTTGTGTTTATTACATTATTTGTTGTACTGAACGAGAAACTATTTGTTTGAGTTGTAATAACTATTATTGTTGATTTATTTTGTTTGTTTGATCGTTTTTCTCACTATTTTTTGAAATGTATATGTAGTTTGTGCCTGCTGCGCGCGCTGCATTTTTGGGCACTGCTGGAGCGCGGCGCGCGCTGCATTATAGCGCGGCTGTTGGAGCCAGCGCCTATCCCTGCGCTAAACCAGCTGGCGCGCGCGCTGTAAAAATATTTTTTGGGCGTGGCGCAAAGGCCGCGGCTGTTGAAGATGCTCTTAGAACAGGTTAAAACAGGAAGAAAGCATTTTGGAGGAAGAAGCAAGAGCGAGGTGAGACGCAGCAGTGAGGTTGAGACAGTGACGCCGAGCCAAACGGCACCGAGGCTCTCTGAGGACGTGATCATTAGAGAATGACGAAAATTTTCTAACTCTAAAGGTGGATTAGGCCCTGAGGGAAAAGATGAAGGAGAGCCCATAGGTCTTTACACTAGTAGAAAACAGGGCTACCGTTCGGTCCTGATCAGTCCATTAGTCCCGGTTCTTCAAGAACCGGGACCAATGAGGGGTATTAGACCCGGTTCGTGAGCCAGGGGGCCGGCCGGGGCCTCGTGGGCATTGGTCCCGGTTCGTGTGGAACCATTTGTCCCGGTTCGAGCCACGAACCGGGACCAATGGTCCTCGCTGCTGGCCCACAACCTTTAGTCCCGGTTCATGCCACGAATCAGGACAAATAACTTGCCTACATATATACCCAACGCCGCGGCAGAGCACTCCACAATGCTCTGTTTTTATCGAACCGGCGAGGGGGGGCATTTGGATGCTCTAGTTCACCTCCTATGCACATGAGGTGTTCGATGAAATGCCCGAGCCACACTAGTTAAGCTTTCTCCTCTCGAAACTCGACCTCCGAGCTCCATTTTCAACGAGACTTGTCTAGATTTAGCGGTCTGTCACGCCCCGTCCCCGCCCCGTCTTCACCGTCGTCGATCGCCCGCGCCGATCTCGTCGCCGGCACCACCGTGGTGAGCCTCTTGTTCTTATATTCTTTCTGAAAGAAAAAAATTCTGACTTCGGATAGATACTTGTCTAATTTTCTTACTTTTATTATTCCTTGTTATTATATAGTGCGATGGTTTTGGTATCCGCCACCGTCGGCCCTCGTCCTGTCTATGATTCAGATGTGGTATATATTATCTTTTCATAACTATTTGGTTCATTTATTGTTTATGACAATTATGATGACCAACGTGACATATATTTTTAATCTAGGAGGTATGTGAATCGGAAATTCCAACCCACCTAGAAATGCTTCTCGAGAAGTTAACTTTGGTTGAAAAAGAAAACTTGCAAAGAGTCTGGGGGGAGTAATATTTTGACGCTGGGAGTTAGAAAGGAGCATGACCTCGTTGGACTTGAACTGTTGATGGTTCCATTTGAGTTTTTCAATCTAAAGGCCCTCGATAAATTAATGATCACTTGCTACTGCCTGTAAGTAGTACTACTTCTGTCATTAAGTCTCTATATATAGGTCAGCTCTTTCATTACATGTATTTTTAATTATCCTCCCTATATTACATGCAGATTGAAGATCGTGAATTGAAGAAAAGACAAATCGGTAATATTGGATTCATTAACACAAATCTCGTAGATGCATTTATGATTAAATCTCAGGCCAAAGATACCGAGGCCAACCTGCTACAATCGTTCGTATTGAATCAAAACAAAGCTATAATACTCTTCCCTTACGAATTCCAGTGAGTGTTACTGTCTTGTGCATATTCGGTTTCCCTTATTAGTCAAGGTTATAGTAATGTAATTGATGAGTTATGCATGCGTGCGCAGCTTTCACTAGTAAACGTTTTAGACTCGAGACGAAAAGATCCCAACGAGTATGCGGACATGACTGAAATTCTAGAGAAGTAAGTTAAATCGATCATTATCGCATCATATCAGCAACTTTGTTCATTTCCTGATATCAAGTAATTGTTTTCTTTGTCTGACAGGGTTTGGAAAAAATTCACCGCAAAAACTCCGGGACCGCCGAAGAAGCTACAATTTAAACACCCGAAAGTAAGTACTATAGTAGCATTGTTCCACGCATCTCCTAGTGATTCAAGCGCTAGTTTCATCAATACCATTTAGCATGCTTGCTAACTTTCAGTTTGATTGACCTCTATTTCTTTTAAAGTGGTTGTGGCAGGAACCAGGGAATGATTACTGTGGATACTATATTTGCAAGTCCATCCGCCACATGACCTGTGAGCGGGGCTACTCTGACAAACAATATGACGTGCGTAAATAATAATATTCATAATTTTATTTTATTACCATCATTTGTGAACAGTTTCATTTATTCATATATATGTATTGACCCCCTTCTTCAAATTAGATATATCGGATGCGGAATGAACTCCTACCAGCAGATCGTATGCGAGGAATTCAAGAGGAATTGGCTGCTGGAATTATGCCCTAGAGGCAATAATAAATATAGTTATTATTATAATTCCTGTATCAAGATAATCGTTTATTATCCATGCTATAATTGTATTGAATGAAGACTCATTTACATGTGTGGATACATAGACAAAACACCGTCCCTAGCAAGCCTCTAGTTGGCTAGCCAGTTGATCAAAGATAGTCAGTGTCTTCTGATTATGAACAAGGTGTTGTTGCTTGATAACTGGATCACGTCATTGGGAGAATCACGTGATGGACTAGACCCAAACTAATAGACGTAGCATGTTGATCGTGTCATTTTGTTGCTACTGTTTTCTGCGTGCCAAGTATTTATTCCTATGACCATGAGATCATATAACTCACTGACACCGAAGGAATGCTTTGTGTGTATCAAACGTCGCAACGTAACTGGGTGACTATAAAGATGCTCTACAGGTATCTCCGAAGGTGTTAGTTGAGTTAGTATGGATCAAGACTGGGATTTGTCACTCCGTGTGACGGAGAGGTATCTCGGGGCCCACTCGGTAATACAACATCACACACAAGCCTTGCAAGCAATGTAACTTAGTGTAAGTTGCGGGATCTTGTATTACGGAACGAGTAAAGAGACTTGCCGGTAAAAGAGATTGAAATAGGTATACGGATACTGACGATCGAATCTCGGGCAAGTAACATATGAATCCTTGGCGCTGGGGTTCAAACGATAAGATCTTCGTAGAATATGTAGGATCCAATATGGGCATCCAGGTCCCGCTGTTGGATATTGACCGAGGAGTCTCTCGGGTCATGTCTACATAGTTCTCGAACCCGCAGGGTCTGCACACTTAAGGTTCGACGTTGTTTTATGCGTATTTGAGTTATATGGTTGGTTACCGAATGTTGTTCGGAGTCCCGGATGAGATCACGGACGTCACGAGGGTTTCCGGAATGGTCCGGAAATGAAGATTGATATATAGGATGACCTCATTTGATTACCGGAAAGTTTTCGGAGTTACCGGGAATGTACCGGGAATGACGAATGGGTTCCGGGAGTTCACCGGGGGGGCAACCCACCCCGGGGAAGCCCATAGGCTATAAGGGTTGCGCACCAGCCCTTAGTGGGCTGGTGGGACAGCCCAAAAGGGCCCTATGCGCCATAGAGATAAAAATCAAAGAGAAAGAAAAAAAAGGGAGGTGGGAAGGAAGGGAAGGACTCCCACCCACCAAACCAAGTCCAACTCGGTTTGGGGGGGGAGTCCTCCCCCCTTGGACTCGGCCGACCCCCGTGGGGCTCCTTGAGCCCCAAGGCAAGGTCCCCTCCCTCCCACCTATATATACGGAGGTTTTAGGGCTGATTTGAGACGATTTTTCCACGGCAGCCCGACCACATACCTCCACGGTTTTTCCTCTAGATCGCGTTTCTGCGGAGCTCGGGCGGAGCCCTGCTGAGACAAGGTCATCACCAACCTCCGGAGCGCCGTCACGCTGCCGGAGAACTCTTCTACCTCTCCGTCTCTCTTGCTGGATCAAGAAGGCCGAGATCATCGTCGAGCTGTACGTGTGCTGAACGCGAAGGTGCCGTCCGTTCGGTACTAGATCGTGGGACTGATCGCGGGATTGTTCGCGGGGCGGATCGAGGGACGTGAGGACGTTCCACTACATCAACCGCGTTCACTAACGCTTCTGCTGTACGATCTACAAGGGTACGTAGATCACTCATCCCCTCTCGTAGATGGACATCACCATGATAGGTCTTCGTGCGCGTAGGAAAATTTTTGTTTCCCATGCGACGTTACCCAACAGTGGCATCATGATCTAGGTTCATGCGTACATGTCTTCTCGAGTAGAACACAAAAGTTTTTGTGGGCGGTGATGTGCGTTTTGCTGCCCTCCTTAGTCTTTTCTTGATTCCGCGGTATTGTTGGATTGAAGCGGCTTGGACCGACATTACTCGTACGCTTACGAGAGACTGGTTTCATCGCTAGGAGTAACCCCGTTGCTCAAAGATGACTGGCAAGTGTCGGTTTCTCCAACTTTAGTTGAATCGAATTTGACCGAGGAGGTCCTTAGATGAGGTTAAATAGCAACTCATATATCTCCGTTGTGGTGTTTGCGTAAGTAAGATGCGATCCTACTAGATACCCATGGTCACCACGTAAAACATGCAACAACAAAATTAGAGGACGTCTAACTTGTTTTTGCAGGGTATGCTTGTGATGTGATATGGCCAACGATGTGATGTGATATATTGGATGTATGAGATGATCATGTTGTAATAGAAAATATCGACTTGCACGTCGATGGTACGGCAACCGGCAGGAGCCATAGGGTTGTCTTTATACTAACGTTTGTGCTTGCAGATGCGTTTACTATTTTGCTAGGATGTAGCTTTAGTAGTAATAGCATGAGTAGCACGACAACCCCGATGGCAACACGTTGATGGAGATCATGGCGTGGCACCGGTGACAAGATCGTGTCGGTGCTTTGGTGATGGAGATCAAGAAGCACGTGATGATGGCCATATCATGTCACTTATGAATTGCATGTGATGTTAATCCTTTTATGCACCTTATTTTGCTTAGAACGACGGTAGCATTATGAGGTGATCTCTCACTAAAATTTCAAGACGAAATTGTGTTCTCCCCGACTGTGCACCGTTGCTACAGTTCGTCGTTTCGAGACACCACGTGATGATCAGGTGTGATAGACTCAACGTTCACATACAACGGGTGCAAAACAGTTGCGCACGCGGAACACTCGGGTTAAGCTTGACGAGCCTAGCATGTGCAGACATGGCCTCGGAACACATGAGACCGAAAGGTCGATCATGAATCATATAGATGATATGATTAGCATAGGGATGCTTACCACTGAAATATACTCAACTCACGTGATGATCGGACTTGAGCTAGTGTGAGTGGATCATGAACCACTCAAATGACTAGAGAGATGTACTTTTTGAGTGGGAGTTTAGCGAATAATTTGATTAAAGTTAAACTATAATTATCTTGAACATAGTCTAAGTCCACTTTGAATATATTTGTGTTGTAGATCATGGCTCACGCGACAGTCATCCTGAATTTTAATACGTTCCTAGAGAAAGCTAAGTTGAAAGATGATGGAAGCAACTTTATAGACTGGGCTCGTAGTCTTAAGCTAATCTTACAAGCTGGGAAGAAGGATTATGTCCTTAATGCTGTGTTAGGAGATGAACCACCCGCTACGGCTGATCAGGATGTTAAGAACGCTTGGTTAGCACGTAAGTAGGACTACTCAATAGTTCAATGTGCAGTCTTGTATGGCTTAGAACCGGGACTTCAACGCCGCTTTGAGCGTCATGGAGCATTTGAGATGTTCCAGGAGTTGGAGTTTATCTTTCAGAAGAACGCCCGAATAAAGACGTATGAGACCTCCGATAAATTCTATGCTTGCAAGATGGAGGAAAACTCATCTGTGAGTGAACATGTGCTCAAAATGTCTGGGTACTCAAACCGTCTAGCTGAGCTGGGGATTGAACTCCCGCAAGAAGCTATCACTGACAGAATCCTTCAATCGCTGCCGCCAAGCTATAAAGGCTTTGTGTTGAACTACAACATGCAAGGGATGAACAAGTCTCCCGGCGAGTTGTTTGCGATGCTGAAAGTCGCAGAGTCTGAACTCCGTAAAGAGCATCAAGTGTTGATGGTGAATAAGACCAGTAGTTTCAAGAGAAACGGCAAAGGCAAGAAGGGCAATTCGAAGAAGAGTGGCAAGCCTGTTTCCAATCCGACGAAGAAACCCAAAGCTGGACCTAAGCCAGAAACGGAGTGTTACTATTGCAAGGGTATGGGTCACTGGAAGCGCAATTGCCCCAAATATCTGGCAGATAAGAAGGCGGCCAAAGAAAAATCAGGTATATTTGATATACATGTTATTGATGTGTACTTAACCGGCTCTCGTAGTAGTGCCTGGGTATTCGATACCGGTTCTGTTGCTCATATTTGCAACTCGAAATAGGAACTGCGGAATAGACGAAGGCTGGCGAAAGATGAAGTGACGATGCGCGTAGGAAATGGTTCCAAGGTTGATGCAATCGCCGTCGGCACAGTGTCACTTCAGTTACCGTCAGGATTAGTGATGAACTTAAATCATTGTTATTTAGTGCCTGCGTTGAGCATGAACATTATATCTGGATCTTGTTTATTGCGAGACGGTTACTCTTTTAAGTCAGAGAATAATGGTTGTTCTATTTCTATGAGTAACATCTTTTATGGTCATGCACCGAATGTGAGAGGATTGTTCATATTGAATCTTGATAGCAATACGCATATACATAACATTGAGACCAAAAGAGTTAGAGTTAACAATGATAGCGCCATATTTTTGTGGCATTGCCGCTTAGGTCATATTGGTATAAAGCGCATGAAGAAACTCCATGCTGATGGACTTTTGGAGTCACTTGACTTTGATTCACTTGACACGTGCGAACCATGCCTCATGGGCAAGATGACTAAGACTCCATTCTCCGGAACAATGGAACGTGCAAGTGACTTGTTGGAGATCATACATACCGATGTGTGTGGTCCGATGAGCGTGGAGGCACGCGGCGGATATCGTTATTTTCTCACCTTCACTGACGATTTAAGTAGATATGGTTATGTCTACTTAATGAAGCACAAGTCTGAAACATTTGAAAGGTTCAAACAATTTCAGAGTGAAGTGGAAAATCATCGTAACAAGAAGATCAAGTTCCTACGGTCTGATCGTGGGGGTGAATATCTGAGTTTCGAGTTTGGTACTCACTTAAGACAATGTGGAATTGTTTCACAGTTAACACCGCCTGGAACACCACAGCGTAATGGTGTGTCCGAACATCGTAATCGTACTCTATTAGAGATGGTGCGATCTATGATGTCTCTTGCTGATTTGTCGTTATCGTTTTGAGGTTATGCATTAGAAACAGCTGCATTCACTTTAAATAGGGCACCATCAAAATCCGTTGAGACGACACCATACGAACTGTGGTATGGCAAAGGGCCAAAGTTGTCGTTTCTTAAAGTTTGGGGATGTGATGCTTATGTCAAAAAGCTTCAGCCTGAAAAGTTGGAACCCAAAGCGGAAAGGTGCGTCTTCATAGATTACCCAAAAGAGACAGTTGGGTACACCTTCTATCTCAAATCCGAGGGCAAAGTGTTTGTTGCTAAAAACGGAGCTTTTCTCGAGAAGGAGTTTCTCTCGAGAGAATTGAGTGGGAGGAAGATAGAACTTGACGAGGTTGTCGAACCTCTCATCCCTCTGGATGGTGGCGCAGGGCAAGGGGAAACCTCTGTCATTGCGACGCCGGTTGAGGAGGAAGTTAATGATGATGATCATGAAACTCCAGTTCAAGTTTCTGTCGAACCACGCAGGTCGACGAGACCACATGCTGCTCCAGAGTGGTACGGTAATCCCGTCTTATCAATCATGTTGTTGGACAACAATGAACCTGTAAATTATGAAGAAGCAATGGTGGGCCCAGATTCCAACAAATGGCTAGAGGCCATGAAATCCGAGATAGGATCCATGTATGAGAACAAAGTGTGGACTTTGGAGGTACTACCTGAGGGGCGCAAGGTTATTCAGAACAAATGGATCTTTAAGAGGAAGACGGACGCTGACGGCAATGTGACCGTTTATAAAGCTCGACTTGTGGCGAAGGGTTTTTCACAAGTTCAAGGAGTTGACTACGATGAGACATTCTCACCCGTAGCGATGCTTAAGTCCGTCAGAATCATGTTAGCAATAGCTGCATTTTTCGATTATGAAATCTGGCAGATGGATGTCAAAACAGCGTTCCTTAACGGTTTCCTTAAGGAAGAGTTGTATATGATACAACCCGAAGGTTTTGTCGATCCTAAGAATGCTAACAAGGTGTGCAAGCTCCAGCGATCCATTTATGGACTAGTGCAAGCATCTCGGAGTTGGAACAAACACTTTGATGAGGTGATCAAAGCATTTGGGTTTATACAAGTGGTTGGAGAATCTTGTATTTACAAGAAAGTGAGTGGGAGCTCTGTGGCGTTTCTAATATTATATGTGGATGACATATTGCTGATTGGAAACAACGTGGAGTTTTTAGAGAGCATAAAGGATTACTTGAATAAAAGTTTCTCTACGAAGGACCTAGGAGAAGCTGCTTACATTCTAGGTATTAAGATCTATAGGGATAGATCAAAACGCCTCATAGGACTTTCACAAAGCACATACCTTGATAAAGTTTTGAAGAGGTTCAAAATGGAACAGTCCAAGAAAGGGTTCTTGCCAGTTCTACAAGGTACGAGATTGAGTAAGACTCAGTGCCAAGCAACTGATGAAGATAGAGAGCATATGCGCTCCGTCCCCTATGCTTCAGCCATAGGTTCTATCATGTATGCGATGCTGTGCACTAGACCGGATGTTAGCCTGGCCATAAGTATGGCAGGTAGGTTCCAGAGTAATCCAGGAGTGGATCACTGGACATCGGTCAAGAATATCCTGAAGTACCTGAAAAGGACTAAGGAGATGTTTCTCGTGTATGGAGGTGACGAAGAACTCGCCGTAAAAGGTTACGTCGATGCAAGCTTTGACACAGATCCGGACGACTCTAAGTCACAAACCGGATACGTATTTATTCTTAATGAGGTGCGGTAAGCTGGTACAGTTCCAAGCAAAGCGTCGTAGCAGATTCTACATGTGAAGCGGAGTACATGGCTGCCTCGAAGGCGGCTAAGGAGGGTGTCTGGATGAAGCAGTTCATGACGGATCTTGGAGTGGTGCCAAGCGCACTGAATCCAATAACCTTGTTCTGTGACAACACGGGTGCCATTGCGTTAGCAAAGGAACCACGGTTTCACAAGAAGACCAGACACATCAAACGACGCTTCAACCTCATCCGCGACTACGTCGAGGGAGAGGACGTAAATATATGCAAAGTGCACACGGATCTGAATGTAGCAGACCCGCTGACTAAACCTCTTCCACGGCCAAAACATGATCAACACCAGAACTGTATGGGTGTTAGATTTATTACAATGTAATTCACATGATGATGTGAGAGCTGGATTATTGACTCTAGTGCAAGTGGGAGACTGTTGGAATTATGCCCTAGAGGCAATAATAAATATAGTTATTATTATAATTCCTGTATCAAGATAATCGTTTATTATCCATGCTATAATTGTATTGAATGAAGACTCATTTACATGTGTGGATACATAGACAAAACACCGTCCCTAGCAAGCCTCTAGTTGGCTAGCCAGTTGATCAAAGATAGTCAGTGTCTTCTGATTATGAACAAGGTGTTGTTGCTTGATAACTGGATCACGTCATTGGGAGAATCACGTGATGGACTAGACCCAAACTAATAGACGTAGCATGTTGATCGTGTCATTTTGTTGCTACTGTTTTCTGCGTGCCAAGTATTTATTCCTATGACCATGAGATCATATAACTCACTGACACCGAAGGAATGCTTTGTGTGTATCAAACGTCGCAACGTAACTGGGTGACTATAAAGATGCTCTACAGGTATCTCCGAAGGTGTTAGTTGAGTTAGTATGGATCAAGACTGGGATTTGTCACTCCGTGTGACTGAGAGGTATCTCTGGGCCCACTCGGTAATACAACATCACACACAAGCCTTGCAAGCAATGTAACTTAGTGTAAGTTGCGGGATCTTGTATTACGGAACGAGTAAAGAGACTTGCCGGTAAAAGAGATTGAAATAGGTATATGGATACTGACGATCGAATCTCGGGCAAGTAACATACCGAAGGACAAAGGGAATGACATACGGGATTATATGAATCCTTGGCGCTGAGGTTCAAACGATAAGATCTTCGTAGAATATGTAGGATCCAATATGGGCATCCAAGTCCCGCTGTTGGATATTGACCGAGGAGTCTCTTGGGTCATGTCTACATAGTTCTCGAACCCGCAGGGTCTGCACACTTAAGGTTCGACGTTGTTTTATGCGTATTTGAGATATATGGTTGGTTACCGAATGTTGTTCGGTGTCCCGGATGAGATCACGGACGTCACGAGGGTTTCCGGAATGGTCCGGAAACGAAGATTGATATATAGGATGACCTCATTTGATTACCGGAAAGTTTTCGGAGTTACCGGGAATGTACCGGGAATGACGAATGGGTTCCGGGAGTTCACCGGGGGGGCAACCCACCCCGGGGAAGCCCATAGGCTATAAGGGTGGCGCACCAGCCCTTAGTGGGCTGGTGGGACAGCCCAAAAGGGCCCTATGCGCCATAGAGATAAAAATCAAAGAGAAAGAAAAAAAGGGAGGTGGGAAGGAAGGGAAGGACTCCCACCCACCAAACCAAGTCCAACTCGGTTTGGGGGGGGAGTCCTCCCCCCTTGGACTCGGGCGACCCCCTTGGGGCTCCTTGAGCCCCAAGGCAAGGTCCCCTCCCTCCCACCTATATATACGGAGGTTTTAGGGCTGATTTGAGACGATTTTTCCACGGCAGCCCGACCACATACCTCCACGGTTTTTCCTCTAGATCGCGTTTCTGCGGAGCTCGAGCGGAGCCCTGCTGAGACAAGGTCATCACCAACCTCCGGAGCGCCGTCACGCTGCCGGAGAACTCTTCTACCTCTCCGTCTCTCTTGCTGGATCAAGAAGGCCGAGATCATCGTCGAGTTGTACGTGTGCTGAACGCGGAGGTGCCGTCCGTCCGGTACTAGATCGTGGGACTGATCGCGGGATTGTTCGCGGGGCGGATCGAGGGACGTGAGGACGTTCCACTACATCAACCGCGTTCACTAACGCTTCTGCTGTACGATCTACAAGGGTACGTAGATCACTCATCCCCTCTCGTAGATGGACATCACCATGATAGGTCTTCGTGCGCGTAGGAAATTTTTTGTTTCCCATGCGACGTTACCCAACATTGGCGGCATTCTTTCTTGACCACGTGATCCGTGAAGACGGAGAATACCATGTGAACCATAATCAGTTGAATTTTAATTAGGAGATTATATTGTAAGAGATAATTATATAGTATATATGTAGCCAGTAGCGTCGGATAGATATACGAGAACTTGTTGTTCGACCAATCTCTCAGAGAAGGAGAGGTGGTCGATATCACTTCTCTTTGTATGCATATGTTCATGACGATCTTCTGTTTCCTTCATTTGCTTATTAGCTAGCGTGTCTAATCCTCTCCATACGTATAGTATGTAGCGTCGACCAAGCACGGAGATAAGAGAGCACACTTCTCTCTATTCATTAGCTAGCTAACACAATATATGAAACACCTAAATTAACCCTCCAAAACCCCCTAAACCCCCTCCCCCCTTTCAAAAGAAATCCCAACACCTGAAATGCTGACGCGTGGATGCCTTTTGGTCCCGGTTGGTGTCACCAACCGGGACTAAAGGCTCCGCTGCCCGGGCTCGCCGCACCAGCCACGTGGAGGCCCATCTGTCCCGGTTCGTGTAAGAACCGGGACTAAAGGCCAAGGACATTAGTAACGACCTTTTAGTCCCGGTTCCGAAACCGGGACAGAAGGCCCTTACGAACCAGGACAAAATGCCCTTTTTCTACTAGTGTTAAAATGGGCTGACTTCAATTTTTTTTTATCCTTATCGAAATTGTCCATCCGATAAGACAATGGAATAAATGGAGCCAGCCAGCCACACAATTAAGAGCATCGAACGTGATTTAATATCTAGCCATATTGGTAGTTGTGTGTCTAGTTTTTATCTAGATGATAAATAACTACTCACTCCGATTGGATGTATAATAAGGCCTATGTCAATGCATCGTCTCTTAACACGTAATCATATGCGTAATAAAAACATAAGAAACAGATAAGTACTCCCTCCGTCACGGTTTAGAAGGCACACTTAAACTTGCGTGCATTTTTAAAATAGACAAGGTTTAAGGCGCGAAAGCAATTACTCTTATGAATTAGTACTAGTACTACTCATGCATGCGTCCTCTCAATTTGCTGCTCACGAAGTAGTACTGGTATTTTCTCAGTTGATTAGGCGCATTAGCATCTACACCTACTACATCTCACAATCAATCGGTGACTACCTTGGTCCTAGAGATTTTTCAAGCGTGCCTTCTAAACCGTGACGGAGGAAGTAGTACAATGCATTGTATCTTATGTGTTGTATTTAAATTTAATGATTTATGGCTCATGCATGCATGTGATTGGGTTAGCATCTCATTTTTGTCTATGATCACGTGCCAAGGTTGTAAATTAGCTAAGGCTGCTCCCAATGCTCCACCTTGTATAGGTGCTAAGACTGCCACATAGGCAAAAAATCTGATGTGACAAGCTAATTAATAGGAAAGAGATGAGTGTGGTGACCCTAGGAAGAAACAATGCTAAGCGCGTGAAGCAACTAAATGAAAAGAAATGCACCAATGCATGCACAATTTTAGTTGGAAAAGCATTAAATAAGAAGCCTTAGCTACTCCGTCTGTCATGTTTTTGAAGGCGTGCATGATAATTCTCTAGAACCTATGTGGTTATTGATTGGCTGTGAAATGAGTTAAAAAATAACATTCACACTACGCATGCATATAAAAGTAGTACAACGGAGTACTATTTGGTTGATAGAAGTAAATGCAATGCGCCTTAAACCATGTCTATTATGGAAATGCACGTAAATTTAACCGTGCCTTCTAAACCATGACGAAAGTAGTACAATAAGTTAAGCAACTATGCATTGGGAATTTTAGTTCCTAAACTATTTAATGTGATTAACACCTCATCATTGTTGGGGAACGTCGCATGGGAAACAAAAAATTTCCTACGCGCACGAAGACCTATCATGGTGATGTCCATCTACGAGAGGGGATTTCCGATCTATGTACCCTTGTAGATCGCACAGCAGAAGCGTTAGTAAACGCGGTTGATGTAGTGAAACGTCCTCACGTCCCTCGATCCGACCCGCGAACCGTCCCGCGATCAGTCCCACGATCTAGTGCCGAACGGACGGCACCTCCGCGTTCAGCACAAGTACAGCTCGACGATGATCTCGGCCTTCTTGATTCAGCAAGAGAGACGGAGAGGTAGATGAGTTCTCCGGCAGCGTGACGGCGCTCCGGAGGTTGGTGGTGATCTAATCTCAGCAGGGCTCCGCCCGAGCTCCGCAGAAATGCGATCTAGAGGTAAAACCGTGGAGGTATGTGGTCGGGCTGCCTTGAAAAAGTTGTCTCAAATCAGCCCTAAAACCCCACTATATATAGGAGGGAGGGAGGGGAGGAGGCAGCCTCAAAATCTAAAGGTTTGGCCGAAATTGGAGGTGGAGGAGTCCTACTCCAATCCTACTTGGAGTAGGATTCCACCTTCCCACTTGCAAACTCTTTCCACCTTGTGTTTTTTCCTTCTCAAACCTTATGGGCCTTAGTGGGAACTTATTCCAGCCCACTAGGGGCTGGTTTATCTCTTCCCATAGCCCATGAGACCCCTTGGGGCGTGATACCCCTCCTGATGGTCCCCGGCACCCCTCCCGGCACTCCCAGTACACTACCGATGAGCCCGAAACTTTTCCGGTAATGCACGAAAACCTTCCAGTAACCAAATGAGGTCATCCTATATATCAATCTTCATTTCCGGACCATTCCGGAAACCCTCGTGACGTATGTGATCTCATCTGAGACTCCGAATAACATTCGGTAACCAACCATATAACTCAAATACGCATAAAACAATGTCGAACCTTAAGTGTGCAGACCCTGCGGGTTCGAGAACTATGTAGACATGACCCGAGAGACTCCTCAGTCAATATCCAATAGCGAGACCTGGATGCCCATATTGGATCCTACATATTCTATGAAGATCTTATCATTTGAACCTCAGTGCCAAGGATTCATATAATCCCGTATGTCATTCCTTTGTCCTTCGGTATGTTACTTGCCTGAGATTCGATCGTCAGTATCTGCATACCTATTTCAATCTCGTTTACCGGCAAGTCTCTTTACTCGTTCCGTAATACAAGATCCCGCAACTTACACTAAGTCACATTGCTTGCAAGGCTTATGTGTGATGTTGTATTACCGAGTGGGCCCCGAGATACCTCTCCGTCATATGGAGTGACAAATCCCAGTCTTGATCCATACTAACTCAACGAACACCTTCGGAGATACCTGTAGAGCATCTTTATAGTCACCCAGTTACGTTGCAACGTTTGATACACACAAAGCATTCCTCCGGTGTCAGTGAGTTATATGATCTCATGGTCATAGGAACAAATACTTGACACGTAGAAAACAGTAGCAACAAAATGACACGATCAACATGCTACGTCTATTAGTTTGGGTCTAGTCCATCACATGATTCTTCTAATTATGTGATCTCGTTATCAAGTAACAACACTTGCCTATGGCCAGGAAACCTTGACCATCTTTGATCAACGAGCTAGTCAACTAGAGGCTTACTAGGGACAGTGTTTTGTCTATGTATCCACACAAGTATTGTGTTTCCAATCAATACAATTATAGCATGGATAATAAACGATTATCATGAACAAAGAAATATAATAATAACTAGTTGTTATTGCCTCTAGGGCATATTTCCAACAGTCTCCCACTTGCACTAGAGTCAATAATCTAGTTCACATCACCATGTGATTTCAACGAATCCAACACCCATATAGTTCTGGGGTCTGATCACGTCTTGCTCGTGAGAGAGGTTTTAGTCAACGGTTCTGAAACTTTCAGATCCGTGCGTTCTTTACAAATATTTATGTCATCTTATAGATGCTGCTACTACGTGCTATTCGGAAATGCTCCAAATATCTACTCTACTATACGAATCCGTTTCACTACTCATAGTTATTCGGATTAGTGTCAAAGCTTGCATCGACGTAACCCTTTACGACAAACTCTTTAACCACCTCCATAATCGAGAAAAATTCCTTAGTCTATTTAGTTACTAAGGATAACTTTGACCGCTGATCAGTGATTCAATCCTGGATCACTCTGTGTACCTCTTAACAGACTTGCTGCAAGGCACACATCAGGTGCGGTACTCAGCATGGCATACTTTAGAGTCTACGGCTAAGGCATAGAAGACGACCTTCGTCTATTCTCTTTATTCTGTCGTGGTCGGGTTTTGAGTCTTACTCAAATTCACACCTTAAAACGCAACCAAGAACTCCTTTATTGATCTATTTTGAACTCCTTCAAAAACTTGTCAAGGCATGCATCTTGTTGAAACTTCCATTAAGCGCTTTCGGTCTATCTCCATAGATCTTTGATGCTCAACGTTCAAGTAGCGCAATCCAGGTACTCCTTTGAAAACTCCTTTCAAACAACCTTGTATGCTTTACATAAATTCTATATTACTTCTGATCCACAATATGTCAACCACATATACTTATCACAAATTCTATAGTGCTCCCACTCACTTCTTTGGAAATACAAGTTTCTCATAAACCTTGTAGACACCCAAAATCTTTGATCATCTCATCAAAGTGTATATTCCAACTCCGAGATGCTTGCACCAGTCCATTGAAGGATCGCTGGAGCTTGCATACTTGTTAGTATCTTTAGGATCGACAAAACCTTCTGGTTGTATCACATACAATGTTTGCTCAAGGAAACCGTCGAGGAAACAATGTTTTGACATCCTACGTGCAATATTTCATAAATAATGCAGCAACTACTAACATAATTCTAACAGACTTTTAGCATCGCTACGAGTGAGAAAGTCTCATCATAGTCAACTGTTTGATCTTGTCGGAAACATCTTTGCGACAAGTCGAGCTTTTCTTAATAGTGACTTATCACTATCATCGTGTGTCTTCCTTTTAAAGATCCATCTTTATCAATAGTCCTATGACCATCAAGTAGTTCTTCCAAAGTCTACACTTTGTTTTCATACATGGATCCTCTCTCGGATTTCATGGCTTCCAGCCATTTGTCGGAACCCAGGCCCACCATTGCTTTCTCCATAACTCGTAGGTTCACTGCTGCTCAACAACATGACCTCCAAGACAGGGTTACCGTACCACTCTGCAGTAGTACGCGATCTTGTCAACCTACGAGGCTTGTAGCAACTTGATTCGATGCTCGATGATCACCATCATCAGCTTTCACTTCAATTGGTGTAGGCGCCACAGGAACAACTTCCTGCGCCCTGCTACACACTGTTCGAAGTGATGGTTCAATAACCTCATCAAGTTCTACCACCCTCCCACTCAAATCTTTCAAGAGAAACCTTTCCTCGAGAAAGGATCCGTTTCTACAAACAAACACTTTGCTTTTGGATCTGAGATAGGAGATGTACCCAACTATTTTGGATATCCTATGAAGATGCATTTATCCGCTTTGGGTTCGAGCTTATCAGACTGAAACTTTTTCACATAAGTGTCGAAGCGCCAAATATTCAAGAAGCGACGGTTTAGATTTCTCTAAACCTCAGTCTATACTGTGTCATCTCAACGGAAATACGCGGTGCCCTATTTAAAGTGAATGCGGTTGTCTCTAATGCATAACCCATAACCGATAGTGGTAATAAGAGACATCATAGTATGCACCATACCAAATAGTGCATGGCTATGACGTCAGACACATCATCACACTATGATGTTCCAAGTGGCATGAACTGCGAAACAATTTCCATTTTGTCTTAACTGCGTATCAAAACTCGTAACTCAGATATTCATTTCTATGATCATATCGCAGACAGTTTATCCTCTCGTTACGACGAACTTCACTCCGAAACAGAATTGAACTTTTCAATATTTCAGACTTGTGATTCATTAAGTAAATACTCTAGTATCTACTTAAAACGTCATTGAAGTAAGAACATAATGACATCCACTGCGTGCCTCAGCACCCATTGGACTGCATACATCAAAATGTATCACTTCCAACAAGTTACTATCTTGTTTCATCTCAATGAAAACTAGGCCTTGCTCATGTGGTATGATTAGCATGTCACTAGTGATTCAAAATCAAGTGAATATAAAGATCCATCGGCATGGAGCCTCTTCATGCAATTTATACTAACATGACTCAAGCGGCAGTGCCACAAGTAAGTGGTACTATCATCATTACCTCGTATCTTTTGGCACCAATATTATGAACATGTGTAACACTACGATCGAGATTCAATAAACCATTGAAGGTGATTATTCAAGCAAATAGAGTAACCATTATTCTCTTTAAATGAATAATCGTATTGCAATAAACACGATCCAATCATGTTCATGCTTAACGCAAGCACCAAATAACAATTATTTAGGTTTAACACCAATCCCGATGGTAGAGGGAGCGTGCGACGTTTTGATCATATCAATCTTGGAAACACTTCCAACACGTATCGTCACCTCGCCTTTAGCTAGTCTCCGTTTATGCCGTAGCTATCATTTCGTGTTACTAATCACTTAGCAACCGAACCGGTATCCAATACCCTCATGCTACTAGGAGTACTAGTAAAGTACACATCATGTATATCAAATATACTTCTTTCGACTTTTGCTAGCCTTCTTATCTACCAAGTATCTAGGATTGCTCCGCCTCAGTGACTGTTCCCCTCATTACAGAAGCACTTAGTCTCAGGTTTGGGTTTAATCTTGGGTCTCTTCATTAGTGCAGCAACTGTTTTGCCGTTTCACGAAGTATCCCTTCTAGCCCTTGCCTTTCTTGAAACTTAGTGGTTTTACAAACCATCAACTTTCGCAATGTCAAACATCGTGAATCGCTCAAGGATCATTGTATCTATCCTTGATATGTTATAGTTCATCACAAAGCTCTCACAGCTTGGTGGCAGTGACTTTGGAGAACTATCACTATCTCATCTGGAAGATTAACTCCCACTTGATTCAAGCGATTGTCGTACTTAGACAATTTGAGCACACGC